>NW_022589750.1:345163-364324 GCF_004348235.1 Phoca vitulina
GGGGGGGGGGGGGGGGGGGGGGGGGGGGGGGGGGGGAGGCGGGGTCCACTCAAGGCCCCAGAGGGCTGGGAGGAGCCCAGGAGCAGATAAAACCAGGGGCAAGTCCTCACTGCTGAGGATGAAGGATGAGTGTGATCCTACAGAATTTTTAACTCTTTGCTTTGCTTATTAGTGTTTCTGTTTTTTCTCTCCAACGAATACGTCTTATTCGTGTAATTAAAAGTATTAAAAAGGAAGGAAAGACATACAGGCTGGTACGGTTGCATGCTGTGGTATTCGGGCCCAAAGCCAATGTCTGAACAAAATTCTCATATGGGGCTTCTCTGCTTCTTGGGCCTTCCTCCGCCTGCTGGCGGGTCTCAGAGGGGTGGGAGGGGGTTGCTCCCCCAGCTCTGAGGGGGACACCTGCAGGGCCCAGCTCAGGGGCTGGGCCCTCCGCCGGCTCATAACTGAATGACAGCGATGATTGCTCGTCTTCCTAATGATGGGGCCTGAGCCTCCCAGCTCAGATAAGCAGGTGCCTCCACTCTGACTAACCCTTGCTGAAGCACTGCCAAAGGCTGAGGGGATTTCGGGGAATAGGGCCTGTTTCCTCTCTCTCTGATGGGCTGAGTGCCCACTGCATTGGCCTGTGGCCCAGGGAGACCTTGGAGGGGCTCCCGAGGCCCGGCTGGCGTGGAGAAAGAGCCTGCCCCCCCTCAGGGAGTTGGGACCCAAGTGGGTCCTTCTCTGAAGCTCTCACGGGCACCATCTGTCTGCTCATGCCTCTGGAAGAACGTGCTTGCGTGTGTGCATGCGCAGCCCAGGGCATGTGTGTCTTTGTGTGTCCGTGCTCACGCATTTATGTACATCCACGAATGTCTGGAGCTGGTACCTGAGCAGGGCTGCAGCGCTGCATAGTCATTAACACTGTAGTCTAAGCGAGCCGCACACCGTGTAGCAACTTGGAGGTGCCGGTCGCTCTGACGAGGATGTGTACGGCAACCCTGCACACGTGTGTATGCGAGCAGGCCTGCGGCGTGCAGACTCCGTGGGCGTGTGTGTGGGTCTGCGCCTCTGTGGGCACATTCCTCTGGGCATGTCCGTTTGTATGTATGGATGCGGATCTGCCCGTCTGTGCACCTGTGTCCTGGGTGGGTGCTTGTGCATGAACACGGGGGTACGTTTGGGCCTCTGGGATATGTGTTCCCCTGTGTGTTGATGTGCACCCATCTCTGTGCGAGTGTGGGCTTGCATATGCGTGGCGTGGCAGAGAGGGGATGAGAGCAGTGGGTCCAGAGCCACACTCTGTGCTGCGCTGGTCAGCTGGGGCCTATCCCACAGGCGGGGGCAGCTGCCCTCAGAGGCCCAGGAGGCCACTTCCCATGTCCCGAGTGCTGTCCGTCTGTCCACAGGGATGCTGCTGGACATACAGAACTTTTTTCAGATCAGCGATAGCAATGCGGGTTTGCTTCAGACAGGTAAGGAGCGAGTCCCTGCTCTGGAGCTGGGGCCCAGGGCTCATGCTGGAGCAGGGGGTCAGGCTGAGCCCCACCGCGTCCCCTGCGAGGGCCAGTGTGGGTGGGAGGAGGGGAGAATCTGGGCCGAGCCCTGGTGCCTGAGCAGCCGTTTCGGGTTTGAGCGCAGGTGCTGCGAAGGAGCAGGGGCGTGGGGCTAGGAAGGCTCCTGAGCTTCAGATCGTGATGAGCGGTCACTCATCCCTCTCCGGCTCAGCTGGGTGCCCGATCCTGGCTGGGGCTGAGAAGTCCTGCCACGGGCTTTCCCTGAAAAGTCTGGCCCTCAGAACACAGACAGAGATCTGTACTTGCCACATGGGTTCATACGGGGTCTGGGCCCACAGGGCCGGCAGTCAGTCCAGGGGCGGGGAGCAGCCACACCTCCAAGGTCACACACACACACACGTGTGCATGCACTGTCACGGCCTGGGGTACACACCCAACATGTAACTAGCTCACGCGTGGCTCCTCCCTGTGGGCCCCCTCCCCTAACAGTCTGCTACCCCAACATCTCAGAACAAGTTTCTGCGGCGACCCCTAGGGATACACAAAAACTTTCTAGGCACCACATGAGCAGACTTTTGAGAGAATCCACTTACAGACCCTCAAGGCTGTGTTTTTCTTTCCTAAAATGGACCTGCTTGAGAAAAAGTCTCTTGTTCTTCCTCCCTGCCTCCCCTTCAGGAAGGAAAACGTCTGTCTTCCCTATTCTGAGTTTACCTTTGGTGCCCCGCCCTGGGGTGGGAAAGCTTCCCGGGTGCCAGACAGAGGGGACCCCCACAGATGCTTGGCTTCTGCGGGGGAGGCCGTGCAAACCAGGCAGAGAGAATGACACAGAAACTCAGGATGTTTACTCCAGGCCACAAGCCCGTGGCAAAGTGCCAAGCCTTATCTGGCTGTCCTGCTGGTGTGACAATCTACTATTTATCTACGATTTAGAATTCAGAAGTGAGATGTTGTCTCATGGATGGGTGTCAACACATTCATTTCAATTAGAAAAAATGAAGCCAACATTTTAACATCTTTCTTACAGGCAGTCAGGCCGATTTGTTGGATTGATTTGGCAAATAAGGACTGGTTTTACTCGTTAGAGCAAATGTCCGTAGATGGCAGACATTTCCCATCAATTGAATGAATGTGATCTGCAGCCCCAAGGATTTGGATGAAAATATAGTTAAAAAATACAATAATGATGGAAATCACATCCTTTGCAACTATTTAAACTTACGATGAAAACGTTTTAAATGTCGGCTGAAAACACGTGAAGGGTACATGGGTTGATAAGCTTCTTTCTTAAAGCACTGGGGCAAAGAGCCCGCAGACCTCTGCTTTAGACCACGTGTCTTTTCCAACCGCTCTTGTCTCGAGGCGGAGGCCAGCAGCGGCTGCTGACCTTCGAGGAGCCAAAGTGAGACCCTCTGGGCTCAATCCCCACAACCTTCTAGATTAAACAGATAATGGTGGTTGAGTCACGATCTGCCTCCCCTGGTCCTCACCTCGGTGAGCAGGATCATTACTACGAGGCCTCCATAAGTGAGATGCCACGGAGAGAGAAGTGAGATGCCACGGAGGGAGAAGTGAGATGCCACGGAGGGAGAAGTGAGATGCCACGGAGAGAGAAGTGAGATGCCACGGAGAGAGAAGTGAGATGCCACGGAGGGAGAAGTGAGATGCCACGGAGAGAGAAGTGAGATGCCACGGAGAGAGAAGTGAGATGCCACGGAGAGAGGAGCGTGTGCACGTGTGTGCACGTGTGGCCTGGGGCTGGGCACGGTGTGTGAAGCGGCCCAGAGAGGTGTGTGGGGGGTGCCAGGGGTTGGAGGCCTGACAACCAGGCTCTCTCTCTCCAGTGACCTCAGGTGAATCTTCACCTTCCCGGGTGGCAGTGCAATGGCCCCAAGCCCCACCCCGCTGTTTGTCCACAGGGCTCAGAGTGGAAGAAGCCCCTGAGAGGGCGTGGCTGAGTTGTACGATGGAGCAGACCCTCCCCTTCCAACGGGACAGAGAGGCTCCTGGGGTCGGTCTCCTGATGGATAATATTTAAAACCCACACTGATGTGGCCTTTACCGTGTACCAGACACTGTCTCAAGTGCCCTGTAATATCAACTCATTTACCCTTCACAACAACCCCACAGGGCAGGGATTATTATTATTATTGTGCCCATTTGCCCCATGACAAACCTGGGGCACAGAGAGGCTATGGGCTTGCTGAAGGTCACACAGCTGGGATTCAAATCCGGGCAGCCATCTGTAGAGTCCTTCTCTTCACGCCCTGCTCCTTCATTCCTTCCCCTTTGTCTCCGAAGTCATCTGAATCTGGAGCTGCCAGGAGCAGAGGAGTGCACCAGCATGAGTGTGCCTTCCCCCTGGGGGCAGGCTTCTCCATCTCAGGGCATCTGTGGGGTGAAGTTGTTTATATCCTATAAGGGATCCCTGCCCCAAATCTCATAAAATGATTAGAAGATGTAGGGAAATATTTTTATAACCTTTGGGTAGAGAAGATATGCCTTAAGAAGACAAGAAACAATCCTGGCGGGAGGAAGATTGATACCTTTGAGTACAAGGAAGCTAAACTCTTCTGTATGATGGTGGTTGAAACTATAAACGCAGTTAGTAACAACAATGAATAACATTTATGAGGCATTTACATAAAGGTAGGCACTGCCTTTTATATGCTTTATTTCATTTAAAATCTCCATAACCTTCTGTGGGAGGCACAATTACTGTCTCATATCATTGATTCAAGGGGAACAGAAGAGTTAAGGAATTTGCTCAAGGTCACACAGCTAGGCAGTCTTTGGTTCAGGATGTGAGCCCAGGTAGTTTAGCCCCATAATTTGCATTGTAAATCCTTAAAACAAATATAAAGGACTGGGAGACATGATTTGCAAACCACAGGGAGCCCGATAGGAAAATGGGCAGAGGACGTGAGCACAGGAAGCTGCTCAGACTCACTGGACATAAGGACGATGCAGATTAAAACATCAGCGAGACACAGTGTGCTTTTCAACCGTTAAATGAACAAAAACAATATGATTGATCCTATCAAATGTCAGCAAGGGAGCATGAACTTCTGTGCCCGTGTAAATGGATACAGCCTTTTTGGAGGCCTATTTTGGCAGTAGCTATTAAAATTCTAAATACCACTGACACCAAAGACCATTCTCTGTGGAGTATTAGGTCGAACCATATTAAATTGCCGTTTTTTTGTAGGTCAAAACTGGCCTAATTTCTGCAACTGCATATGGCTCAGCCTAATACTAGAGCAGGTCGGGGGGAGTGGGAGGGGCTGGGAGGGGCTGGAACCTGAGCTGGGACGAGCCTGGACGCTCATTAGGCTCGGGCCATGTCAATCATCTGCGCTCAGCGAATGGAGGCCCAGGTATGGGGCGGGGCCTCTGGTGGAGGCGGGTCCAGGCCGCCTCGCTCCACCTGCGGAGGGTGGAGGCGGTTTGGAGCCGCGAGGGTACCTATGCGCACGGCAGAGTCGTGCAAAAGCGTGGCCGTTTCTTTGTCCTCGCAGAGCAGCAGATGTAGTCACTAATCCAGTCGCCAATTCAGAAGGGTTTACTTTAAAAAATGGTACAAATACAACCGACAGGGTCAGGGGAATGGTCTACCTACTTCGGAAAACCAGGGCTTTTCCAGCCTCCGGGAACGACCGCTCCTTCTAGACCCTGCTGGTCTGCAGAGCAGGCCCGGGCAGACCTCCCTCGCCTCCCGCCACCCCGCCCCCAGCAGGGGTGTGAGAGCAAAGTCAGACCAGCCCCGCCGGGCGCGAGGGTGGGGTGGGGGGGAGTTGTGCAAAGACAGGGTCCTGGTGGGGAGCACTGGGGGCCCCCTGTGCTGCTCCAGGACAGGCTCCACCTTCACTTGGCGCTCAGCCTCCCAGGCGCTTGGGGGGCTGCTCGGAGGGGTGCACAGTGAGCGAGCCCAGCCCCTCAGCTCTTCCTCCAGTGACTCTGGCGTTGGGTTATGTGTTAGGCGGGGATGGGGGCTTCACCGTATCCTTTCCTCCTCCTGGCCCCCACCCACTGCCGGTGCCAGCTTGTGGCATCGGAGCCAGGTCCCTTCTGGGGGCCTGCGGGCCCGTCCGCCTATCCACCACAGTGGGGGACGCATGTGACCCCTGCCTGTGCCCCCAGTCTTCATCTGCAGCCTGCTGCTGTCTGCACCTGTGTTCGGCTACCTGGGCGACCGGCATGGCCGCAAAGCCACTCTGAGTGTTGGGATCCTGCTCTGGTCGGGGGCAGGCCTCTCCAGCTCCTTCATCTCCCCCCAGGTAGGTCCCCTCACCCCTGCAAGGCCCCCGGGGTCCTGCCCCCACCTGCTTCCTCCCTTGGAAAGCGGATGGGCCTGCCTCCATACATTCCGGGCTCCCGGCTCGCTGCAGGGTGCCTTCCAGGGCCTAGAGAGCACCTCCTTAGATGCTCTCAACGGGACCCTTCCTCTCCTGCACCTCCCACTGCTGCCTGTGACCGCTTCTGTCTGGGGAACCCGCCTGCCTGGCAAAGGTGAAGCCCAGAAAAAGGCTTCCCCTGGGCCTGGGGCCCCGGTGCTTGCAGGCACCAGCAGGGGGCACCCGTGTGATGCGGGGGGGGTCCTGGGCTGGGAGGCCAGCCAGGGGTCTTTAGCCCCATCCCCACCTCCTCCCCTGGGGGCACGTGTCATCACTCCGGTCCCTTGCCCTGTGGGTGATCCCGGACTCACTGGCGTCTTGTGTCAGCATTCCTGGCTCTTCTTCCTGTCCCGGGGAGTTGTGGGCATAGGCTCGGCCAGCTACTCCACCATCGCGCCCACCGTCCTGGGCGACCTCTTTGTGAGGGACCAGCGGACCCGAGTGCTGGCCATCTTCTACATCTTCATCCCTGTTGGAAGGTTGGTACCACCCAGGACCCACTTCCCTAGGTGGTAGACTGAGGCCCACAGGAGCCAGAACAGAAGCTGGGCTGGGGATCAGATTGGAATCCCAGCCTGCCTCCTTCCCTGCCACGTCCGTTTACCTCTCTGGGCCTCAGTTTCCTCGTCTGTACAGGGAGGCGAGAACACTGGCCAATGGGCTGTGTTAAGGGTTAGAGATAATACAGGTGCTCCCTCTACCCTAGGCCTGCTTGGGGACTGTGTGGGGCTGGGCCAGGCACCCCCCGAGGGGGCGGTGTGGGTAGGTCAGAGTGGGATTTGCAATCCAGCCTCTGAGCTCTGATCCAGGTTTCCTGGAACCGCCTGACTCAGGCAGGGCTGAGCCTTGGGTCCTCAGATAGGGCGGCATTGGGCAGTGGTGCAGGGGACGGGCCTGGAGCCAGAGGTCACCAGTGACCTGACTAAGGGCAGTGGACATCTGGGCCTCACGTGGCTCACTTTTTCCGTGGCAGGGCTGTGAGTAGCAGGAAGCCAGCTCCTTGGGGTGGGGTGCCCCAGCACAGGCTGGCTTGGCAGCCTTGGGCCTGCCCCCACCCTCACTGCCCATCCCCCCGGCCCTCTGTTGCAGCGGTCTGGGCTACGTGCTGGGGTCGGCCGTGTTGCAGCTAACTGGGAACTGGCGTTGGGCCTTCCGAGTGAGTCCAGCCTCCTCTTCTTCCCTCCGATCCCCCTGGGCCGGCAGGGACTTTCCAGCCTCCAGTGGCCTTAGCCACTTGGCACGGTCGCTGGCGCCATGGGGGGTGTCAGACATTGGGAGCTCAGAAATTGGATGGAACACGACTGTGGAGGTCACAGCCCTGGGTTCAGATGCTGGCTGCTGGGTTTGCTAGCAGGGTGAGCTCAAGCCAGTGGCCTGTAACGTGGGTGGGGTGGTCCGGGCTGCATCATGGAATCTCGGGGAGGGACAGACAAGGGTGGGAGCAGCCCAGGGTAGGACGGGCCTGGCGGGTAGAGGTGCTGAGTCCTCCTGATCGGGCTCATGGGCCCCAAGGGAGTAGTGTCTACTGCACACATTAAAGGAAGTCCCAAGGGGACCCTACTCCCCAGAGAGACTGTACTCCTAGGTGTGAGGGCGCAGCCAAGAAATGAGCCCCCTGCCCCACCCCCAGGCACAGAGCCTCCCAGACACTGGGCCACATGGCTCGTCACCGGCAGGATCTCCTGGCTCCAGGGCGTGTATGTGTGGTCCTGAGCTTCCTGGGCCCTCCCATGCCCAGGTCATGCCTTGCCTGGAAGCCGTGGCCTTGATCCTGCTTATCGCGCTGGTTCCAGACCCGCCTCGGGGAGCTGCTGAGAAGCAGGAAGAGGCGGCCATGGGGGACCTGAGGAGCAGCTGGTGTGAGGATGTCAGGTACCTGGGGAGAAAGTGAGTGTCCTTGCTCCTCCCTGCACATCCCTGAGAACCCCCGTCTGCCCCAGCAGCCCTGCCCTGCCTCTCTCCGCCTCCAGGGAGCCCCAAAGTTCATAGTCTTCTTCCTCCTCTGAGCTCCCACTCACCAACTGAGGTGCCCCTCCCTCACTTGGAGGCCCCCTTCTCGCTTTGCCATGCGACAGGATGGGGGCTGGGAGGGAGGGAAGGGGGAGGCAGTGTGAGTTTTGACTCTGGCTTGGCCACTGCCTTATCCCCGAGTGACCTGAGACTTGGAACTGTACTCCCCTCATTTATTCAATGGATGTGATTCTCCCAGGGTTGCCGGGAGGATGCTGGGAGTTAATCACTCACCTCTGCAAGCCTGTGGGAGTGCGTCCATCCTCTGTCCCAGGCATGGGTGTGGGGGCAGACAGGAGTCAACTGCACTCCCAGGCCTCATGATTTACTGGAATGTGGGGCGCGGACGGGACCCAGCTCTCTTTGATACACAGCCATGCGACCCATGGAGGGCACTTGGAGGAAGGTGGGGGCAGCGGGGACAGTGCCCTGGAGAATGTGCTGTTGGCTTTGGGCCTTCTGGGATGGGGAGAGCTGGCCCTGCAGCGAGGAGGGAGGAAGGCCCAGCGAGAAGGCAAGAGTGGAGGGGGTTGTGCAGGACTCTTAGGCAATGTCGGTGAGGATCCGGAGCCTGGAGCCTCCAAGCGCCTGGGTGACCAGAGTTTCCAGGCGTGGGGGCAGGGCCTGACAGGAGCCGCTGGGCCCTGCAACCCCAGCCCTCGCCCGGGGGTCTCAGCCAGGACACTTTCTCTTGCAGCTGGAGTTTTGTGTGGTCGACCCTCGGGGTGACCGCCATAGCCTTTGTGACTGGAGCGCTGGGCTTCTGGGCCCCCACGTTTCTGCTCGAGGCCCGTGTAGTACATGGGCTGCAGCTTCCCTGCCTCCAGGATCCGTGCAACAACCAGGACAGGTGAGGGGCCTCCGGGAGGCGTGGGCCCCTGGCCCAGGTCAGGGAGCTCTTGGCAGGCAAGTGCTCAGGCAGTTCTGAGCCCCAGAGCTCAGTGTCTCAGTGCAGAACCCAGGACTTGGGACCTAGGCGGCCCAGCAGGCCAGGATCCAGCTCTGGCTGAGCTCCTGGGGCTCTGGGCGGCCACAGGCCAGCAGCCTCGTCTCCTCTGGGCCAGTTTCCCCACTCTTGGGCTGCTGTGGGGGTCCGGAAGGCACTTGGTAGAGGGGTGAGCCTTCTCTGGGGCCTGTGGGGCCTGTGGGGTGATGGGACTTGCAGCGTGAGGCCATTTTACAGATGGCAAACTGAGGCACTGGGATGTCTCGTCACTTATGGGGCTCAGGCAGTTCACACCTGCACTCATGTGTTCTCTGCCTCGTCTGGGGCACCAAGCGTCCCGGGAAAGCTGCCAGGATGTTGGGGTGGAAGATAAAGCCACACGGAGGGCAATGTCCCGCTCCCTCCTCATCCTGCACTGTGCCCAGGCCGACACCTCTCCAGCTCAGCCCGGGGCCCCCGTCACTCCCTTTCTCCTCCTCCTCGTCTCCGCCTTGCTCCTCAGTCCCTGCGGCCCTGCTCCCCGAGGCTCAGCGACATGGGCTGTGGTGCGTGACACCTGTGTTCCCCCCTTCTCCCCGGCCTCCCCTCTGTCTCCATCTCCCCCACTGCAGCCCAGAGGGGGCTTCACGGGATGTCCAGAATGTCCCACGCCCTCTCACTTGTCTGTGCCTCGGCCTGAGCTGGGCCTTCTGCCTGGAGCTCCCTTCCCTTTTCCATGGTTACTTCTTAAGCGATCACGTTAGTTCAGGCCCGAATGAGGAGCATTTTACCTGAAAAACCCTCTGAAGGTTTATGGTAATAAACCCTATTGTTCCTGTATTATGGAATGAGGAGATGGAAGATCAGAAAGGTTAGTGAGTTGTCCAAGCAACAGAGCCAGCCTCAAACCCATCTGACCCGAAGCTGGTGCTCCTAGTGCCACATCCTGGAGCATCTGGAGCCGCCTGGGGCTGCTGGTGACGTGAACATCCGCGGCCTCCTGGTACACAGCAGGTGCTCAGGGGACGCATCAGGGAAGGGGTGAGGGAGGGCGTCCAGTGAGATTGTGCCGCTGGCCTTGGCTCTACTCCTAGCTTGTTATCTCCTGGAGACAGAGACCGGGGCCTCAAAGTCCCATGGCAGCCTGGACACACGGTTGGGGGGGGGGGGGGCCCACGGCGGCCCCTGGACACGGGGTGGGGGGGGGGGTCCCGCGGCAGCCTGGACACATGGGGGGGCACAGGACTCACATTCTCGTTTGGCGCTCGCTGGCTCTGCATCCGTGGGCCAGTCAGTTCCCCTTTCTCAGCTTCGGCCTCGTCCTCCGACCTGGCTCCTCATGGACCCCATGTGGCCAACGACGTCCTAGGGCCCACATGGCAAGTGGCCCAGGCGTGGTGTTTAGAACAACCGAATTGTTCTCCGAGGTCCCGAGGCCAGGCGTCCAGAGTGGTTTCACCAGGCCAGAGCCAAGCTCTGCCAGGCCGCACCCCCTTCAAGTCCCCAGGGGACTGTCCTCCTGCCTCGTCCCCTCTGGGTGCTGCCGGCGTGCCCTGGCTTGTGGCCGCGTCCACGGTCTCTGCAGCCATGGTCCTGTTGCCTTGTCCTCTGTGTCTCAAGTCCCCTTTGGCTTCCCTCTCATAGAGACGCTGGTGGCTGCCTGTAGGGCCCCTCGAATATGGACCCTTAACGTAATCCCAGTGACAAAGTCTGTTTTGCCATAGAAGGTAACAGTCAAAGGTTCCAGAGATTAGGACACAGACATCTTGAGAGGCATTATTCAGCCTGCCACAGAGTAGATAGAAGTCCCGGTGTCGGGGTTCTGCACCCACCTCAGCTATTACTACACCCTCCGTGGTTGGGGTAAGCCCCAGGGTGAGGGTGCGGCAAGGGCAGGAAGCTCCAGGACACAGGACTCCAGCTCAGGCTCTGGGAGTTCTGGGACGGGTGCATGAGCAGCACATTTATCTGTGCTGCTAGCATGGAGTCAAGAAAGTAAGCCAAAGCCGGTGTCTGTCCTCCAGGACGTCACAGTCTGGTGAACGACCTTGATGGTGGAAACACAGAAGGTGCTCTGGGAGCTGAAGGGAGTGAAGGAATCCGCAGAGGGGCAGGGGAAGGCATCTCCAGAGAGGGGATATTTGTGAGGGGTCTTGAAGGATGAGTAGAAGTTTGGTAGGTGGGAAAACTAGTGAAGAGTGTCCAGATGGAGGAGTGGAAGTCTGAAGTGGGGACAGAAACTCGTCTGGGGGCAGAAGAGGCTGGAGCTGGGGGACGGGGTTGAGGTCAACCAGGGTCAGACCATGAAGGGCCACGTTCATCATAGTGAGTTGGCACAAATCCAGTGGGTGTCTGAGAGCCGGTGGAGGGTTTTCGGCAGGAGTCGGGCAGATCTGTATTTTAGAAAGCACCCTCAGGGGACCCGTATGGAGTCTGCTCTGGAGGGACAGCTTTCCCCAGGGGGGGTTCAGGGGGCCAAGTGCAGCTGAAGGAGGGCCTGGGAGTGCAGTTAGGAGGGGGCAGCTTGAGAGGGTGCCAAGACCGCGTGGAACAGTGGGGTTCAGGAGGGCGTGGGCAAAGCTCGATAAGGGCCGGGGGATCCTAGGAGCTCAGTAAATAAATGTTCCCGTGCCTCCATTCCCATTTGTGTGGGGGCAAGAAGGCGAGGAGGTTGGGGCCGGAGTGGGACAATTGAGATTTCTGAGGGGGGCAGGTGGGATGCTGAGAGGTTGGAGAAGCTCACTGGAGGTGAGGCATGCTGGGCCGGTCACCCCCCTGGCCGGTGACGTCCCCAGGATGAGGCAGGAACGGGGATGGGGGGAGGGGAGTACACGGGTCAGGAGCCTTGGTTCGGAGGGACGGGGAGGGGCTCACAGCCACATTCCCTGTAGGTACTCGGTCCTGCACGGGGGGCTGAACCCCAGGGCAGGGCTGACCCCACCTGGCTGACTGACCCTGCTCTGTTCTTTGTCCTCAGCCTGATTTTTGGGATTCTGACTGTGGTGACTGGCATCATTGGGGTGGTCCTGGGAGCAGAGGCTTCAAGGAGGTACAAGAAGGTCAACCCGCGGGCTGAGCCCCTCATCTGTGCCTGTAGCCTGCTTATTGCTGCCCCCTGCCTCTACCTGGCTCTCATCCTGGCCCCGGTCACTCTGCTGGCCTCCTATGTAAGTGAGGGCCCCTGGGGCGGTGGGGGGGGGGCTGGTGTGTCGCTCCCATTCACATGGGCTGATACTGCGCCCGGTCTCTACTTCTGTCTATCACTCCTCCCGGGGAGCATTGGGCATCCCCATTTTACAGATGTGTAAACTGAGGTTTACCAGGAGTAGCAGAGCTGGGAAGGAACAGAACTGGGATTTGAGCCTGAGCCCTTCTGACTCTAGAGTGTGTCCTCTGAGCCGCTGGTTAACACTTTGGTTGGAGACAGTGGGACTCGTTCATTCCTCGAGGATGCTGTGAGCTTGAGGAGACTTAGGGTACGATGAGGGGAGTGAGGCCCAGATCGGCCACGGCCACGTGCCGGTGCCACTGTAGAGTGCCGGTCTGACACCATCCCATGTGTCCTGTCACCAGGGTGAACCAGGCCCACCAGGGCCAGCGTGGCCACGCCAGCCACAGGCTCATGCCTCCCAGCCTCTGCCAAGGACGCCCTCCCCTCCTGGGCATCCTGAATCCTTCTCCTTCTGCAAGGCCCAGCGCAAAGGCTTCTTCTCCAAGAGCCTTTCCAGACCATTCTGTGCTCATGCTTGGGCTCAGGCACCGTGGCGTATGGGGGGGCTGTGTGCACCCCCACACACACGTGCCCAGCAGTGTCCCTGGCTCCTCACACCCCGGCCCTGATGGTCCCACCCAATGGGCAGGGACCCGTGATTCTGCCCCCGCCAGACGGATTCCCCTCCCCCTCGCATCCCGCCCCAAGGCCCTGGGGTCCCCCGTCACGCATACAGATGCCCCTGAGCAGGCTGGACTCAGAAGGCACGTCACCAACGGCTTTACTAGTCTCCTACCCACGACCAGACCCCACAGATCTTCAGTTACGCTCGTGAACTAAAGAAGCCTGGTCCCATTTCAACCCAAACTTTGGTTCTGCTTCCCAGTACTCTCTGTCCAGGCCCAGAACACGGCACCAGGGCAAGAGGGAGCTGCGGTTGGTTTGGTCCCGCTCGGCCCACCTCCGCTCTGTTCCCCAGGGCGGCCCTCCCCTCCAGGCTGGGCGAGGACAGCCCGAGATGGGGCAGGATTCTCTGAGTCCAGAGTTGCTTTGCTGTGGCCCAGACTCTGGCTGGCTCTGCGCTCGGGGGCGCTCTGTGGGTTCAGGAGCTCTGGTATTTGCATCGTCTGATCCTTGGTGCAGGTGACCCTGTCGTCCCCATGGCACGGCCTCCCTCTGCTCAGCTCCGTGGTGGCCCCTCCGGCTGTTCCTGCCCGGACCCTGTCGCCGGTCCCCTCTCGTGACCCTCGGGCCCTCCCCGTCCATGGCGACTGTCAGACTCCTGCATGTGCTTGGGATGGGCCTCGGCCCTCTTGTCCTCGCGCTCCCGGGTGACGTGCTGGGGTGCCCCCGCGGTGCCCTCTGGCGCGGGAAGGTCAGCATGTCGCTGGCGTCCTCAGTCTGGGGGTGGGCCGCCCGGAACCCCTCCCCAGCATCCGCACTCTTCAAATGAACCCTCCGCAGCCTTCCCTCTATACGCCGGGGTGGGGGCGCTTCTCTCCTGAGGCCTGAGGGCGGGGCCGGTGCGTCTGTCGCGTGTCCAGCCATGGGTGGGCTCCTGCCGAAATCCCTGGAGAGCAGACAGGCCCTGCGCATGCTCCTACGTAGCCCTCACGGCACCCTCGCGGGGAAGGGCTTCTCACGCCCACTTACAGATCGGAAGACTGAGGCCCAGAGACAGCAACACGGACAGTGGGACAGACGAAACGGAGAGTCAGCCCACAGATGCCGTACTCACCCTGTCGCCCCCGGGGGAGGAGCAGAGCCTGGCGTACACTAGGCGCTAATAAGAGCCGGGGTTCCCACTGACATCCTGGCGGAGGGAGCGGAAGACGGAGAGGGGGCTGTGTGGGCCCGACCTTGCGGGCAGATGGAGGCCCATCACGGGCCTGTCCCTGCATCGGCTGGGGCCGCGGACCCCTGCCAGCCCTGCTTCTGCCACGGTCTTGGTTGGCTCTGGGAGGCGGCTCCTTGGCTGTGTTTAGGGGACACAGCTGTCTCCCCCTCTGCAGCCGGGCGCATCTCCAGAGCTGGATGCCTCGTCTGGAGGTGACATTGCGCCTGGCTGACAAAGCCAGCCGCAGAAATTCTTCTCGAGGCCTGGCCAGGGGTGAGGGGCTGCGGGGCAGGACGGCGGGCAGGCCCGGGACGCGTCCCGCCTCTGGTGCTGGGAAGCCGCTCCTTCCCGTGGCTCGTGTTCGGGCCTGGTGGGTACCGGCGGCACTGAGCCCCCAGGCCAGGCTCCAGCCTTCCGGGAGCAGCGCGGAACCTTCCAGACCTCCTGAGCAGGAGCCCGCTCCGTGCTTCCGTCTGTGCCTCTGATGTCTAACCGTCATTCGGGCTTGAGATCCAGGCCCCGGCTGCTTCCCACCCGCCCAGCTCCCGTCACAGAACCCTCCCACGTCCAGGCCCACGCTCCTCTCCCGGTCCCCTCTGCCTGGCGTGGCGCAGGCCTTCTGTCTTTCTCCAGGACCCAGGCCAGGAGCCGCCTCCCGGGCTGCTCGCCTTGCTGCTCACCTACCACGGTCTCTCTTCCCCACGTGGCCGGTGACACCGCGGACCTTCCCGGGCTCCTTGGTGCCTCTGGAACCCAGTCTGGCTCCTCCTGTTGGCGCTCGAAGCCCTCGGGCAACTACCCGGATGGCCCTCGCGGCCGTGTCCCCCAGGCAGGCCCCTCCTGGTTCCCTCCCCGCCGCGTCCCTCCGCGGAGCTTCCCTGACCGCCGGGCCCCACCCTCGCTCCCCTCCTGGTGCTCTCAGGCCGTCTTCCTCATGCTCTGACCGCTCTCCCAGCCCAGGGGTCCAGGGCGGTTCCCATCTTCCTCAGTGCTGGGCCCGAAACACAGTGCCAGGCATTCACATCATTCAGTCATTCAACAAACACCGAGGGCCTGCAGAGGGGCGTGCTGGTTTAACTGCGGCAGGTACGGCAGCGGATAAGGACTAAAGCATCTCTGTCCTTGGGGGGTTACATCCTCGCCGAGGGAGGCAGTGGGCAGGCAAGACAGGAGTGTGCTTCAGGACGTTTCGGAGGATGCAGCGCTTGGGAGTGTGTGGGGGCGGATTTGTGTGGCCGCGGGCTCCCCAGGAGGCGGTGTTGGGCGAAGACATGTGGGCGGTCCTGCAAGGAGGTGCAGGAGGGCTGGTGTGGGTCGTTAGGGTCCCGGGGCAGATGCACACCTGCTGGGTCTGGGGAACCGCAAGGACCCCGTGCTTAGTGAGGAGGGACGGACGGGAGGACAGGAGGTCGGGGTCGCAGGGGGCCTGCATGCGTCGGCTGGGACCGGCTTGGGCTGAGTGAGGGGGTCTGTCGAGGGGCCCGCGCGGCTTGTCCTTTACCGATACAGTGCGCTGATCGCCCTGTGTTAGCCAGACTTGCATTCCCGGCGCGGACCCTGTCTTGGCCACGCCTTCGCCACCGGAGATGCTGACGTGGGCTGTGGCGGCGACCCCACGGAACGCCCCGACAAGTCCTTCTTCCTCTTTCATTTTGGGAAGAGTTTGGGAATGATTTGTGTTAATTCATCTTTAGACATTTTTAGAATTCACCGGTGAAGCCATCTGGTTCTGGGCTTTTGTTTGTGGGAAGTTTTGTGGTTACTGACTCGGTGTTTACTTGTTATAGATCAATTAAGGCTTTTTATTTCTTTTCTGTCGCTTTCGATAGTTGGCGGCTTTCTAAGAGTGTGTACCTTTGTGTAAGCGTCTGATTTGTTGGTGTACGGTTGTTCGTAGTAACCGCTTCCAGTCTCCGCGAGGTCGGCAGGCGTGCGCCTCTCCCACCCTGGTTTTAGTGACCTGTCCTTTCTTCCTGGTCGGTGTCAGTTCGCTGCCAATTTTGGTTTTATTGATTTTCTCTATTGTTCTTCGGTTATCGGCCCACGTTTAGTAGGATCAGCCTGGTTTCTGTGGACACAGGCGTGGGCGGCGCTAGACCATTGCCCTGACCTGGATGGGGCGGCGTGGGCCAGAGCCGCCCCACGGAGGCGGGAGGCGTGGGTGGATCACGCCTGGTGACTCCGTGTGGGGTGTGAGAGAACGCGGAGGCGCGGGGACCTCTCTGCCCGGGAGACCGGGAGAGGGCCGTGGCAGGTGCAGTGGGTTTGGAGGACGCAGTGGTGGGAGGTGCTGGTGGGGACTTAGACGTGGAGTCTGGAGCTGGGGGTCACAACGTCACCCCTGCAAACCTAACGGGTGGGGACTGGCTGCGGCCCAGCAGGAAGCACCGTTGGCAGGTCTGGGGGACGTCCGGGGCCGATGTCAGAAAGGGTGTCCAGAGAGGGCTGAGGGATTGACTTGTGTTCAGAAGAGGAAGAGTCACTTGGGTCTCTTCCATCCGTCCATCCGTCCGTCCGTCCATGTACCCCTTTACTTCCCCAGATTCCAGGAAGCAAACCGGTTCTTCCCGCACTGTCTCTGACCATCCGGGGGAGACGGATCTGGCTTCTCGGGAAGGCGGGCCCGTGTGCGCGTGCGTGCACCGTAAGGTGAATCCATTCAGGTCGTACATACGCGTATGGACATGTGTCTTGTGTGTGTGCATCTCTGTGGGCCTACTGGTCGCGCCGTATGTGGACTGCACATGTGTGTGTGCGGTGTAGGAGCGTGTCTGTGTGCTGTTCACGGGCCTGTGCATGAGCGTGCACACGCGTGTGTGTCCAGGCACCAAGCGTCGTGCGCACACGCGTGTCGACCCACTGCTCCGTGAGGAGGGATTTGGGGCAGCGTTGTGTGCCTGCCCCACATTTCTAGAAGTAGGGGCCACGCTGTGCTGGGTGTTTCCTGGCGGTGAGGTTCCCTGAGCTCATGCAGTCTGTTCTGGGGCCTTCCCGGGGAGCCCATGCCCGGAGCCCACCTCCACAGAGAGCGTTCCATCTCTCCCTCCCTCCGGGCCCCTTGGCAGGGGAAGCAGGCTGCTCGGCTGTTAATTAGGATCCAGACACGCACAGCGGGTCTTGGCTCACACCCCCTTCCTTGGCCTCTTTCCCAGAGCTACTGCCCTTCAGAGGAGAAGGGGTTTATACTCGGAGCCCAAGGTAAGGGCTCCACCATTACCGGCCCGGTGGCTGCAGGACGCGGCTGAATGTCAGCCACCCGCCTCAGGTGGGCTTTGTGGTCCAGATGGAGGGGCAGGAGTCGGGACGGGAGTGCGTGGGCATCGAGGCTTCGGGAAGACCTGGACGTTGTTCCTGCATCTGCACTGCGAGCTGTGTGAGCCGGGGTAAGAGCGTGGCCTTGCTGAGCCCCGGTTCTTGGTAACGTGGGGTGCTAGTCCCGACCTCTCGGTTTCCCTGAGGAGCTCAATGAGCTTCCATGCCTGTTCTAGTCACTATGGGATGTGGTGAAACCCAGCAGTTTTAAAACAACAGAAACACTTGTTTTGCTCATGAGTTTGCCGTTTGGGTGGGTTGGGGGTGGGGATAACTTCTCTCCTTCCCACTTGAGGTTGACTGGGGGGCTGGGGCGGGGAGGGCCGGACCATCAAAGGTGGTGGACGCTGGAGCTGTCGGCAAGAACAGCGGCCCGTGACCTCCCCGCAGGGCCAGGGCTTCCTCACAGCATGGCGGCCGGCCCCCAACGACGAGGGTCCCGAGAGGGCCCGGTGACGCCACGTTGCCTTTATGACCTGCCCTTGAAAGTTACACAGCATCACTTCTGAGGGAACAGGTGGATATTCAGTGGCTGTTTGGGGTAAATATAATCTGGGCTCCTCCGGGCACCCAGCCATGAAGCCCCACAGGTGTGGGCCACCCTCAGGGGGCTTCTAGTCCCACCTGCTCTTCCGGCCTCACAAGCGAGAAACCTTGGAGTGGGGTCTTCACCCTCAAACCCCTGTTGGGCCCCGAGGGCCTCAAGGTGCAGAGCCCAGCAGGGTGAGGTGGCTGGGAATGAGCAGAAACGTTCGCTCACTTATCAGATACTTCCCGAGCACCTCCGTGTGCCATGCACCGTTAGGGGGGAATGTGTTCTGTGGAGACTAACAGAGCAGGGAAAGGGGACAAGAGGAGGGACCGGGGCCGGGCCAGGTGGTCAGCGAGGCCTTGCCGAGATGGTGATACCTCAGTAGCAGAGTGAGGAACAGAGCTGGGTGGACATCGGGGCACGGTGGGGAGGGAGCAGCCGATGCAGAGACCCTAGGGGGAGAGCATGGCCGGTGTGCTTAAGGAAACCTGGTGGGAATGGGGCGAGCTGGGGAAGAGCAGAGGACGTACGGTCAGAGGCAACGGCCATGGGGTGCAGAGCCCTGTCCACGGAACAGGCCTCGAGCGTGAGAGAAGTGGGAAATCATGGCAGGATCTCTAGCACAGACATGAACTGATCTGACTCGTGGTTTTGTAACAGTGACCTGTTGCTGCGTAACAAATCACCCCCAAAACAGTGAATTGCTATTTCTTACGATTCAGTGGGTTGGCGGGTTCCACCTGTGCTCACTCACGTGGCCACCTGGGCCTGGAAGAAGGCGTGGGCTGGACATCCACGTTGGCCTCCCTCCTGTCTGTGGGCTCCTGGGTTCTCCTCTGAGTGGACGCGTCCTCTGCTGTGTGGCCTGCCTTCCCACAGGGCTGTCTCAGGGCAGCGCTCCCGGAAAGCATGGATGGAGGCTGCCACGGCTCCCGAGGCCAGGCCAGGAACAGCACCGCTGCCTCCGTATCTTGTCGGTCGGAGCAAGGTGCAGGCCGGCCGGGCTCACCGTGCCCGTGCAGGGTGTGGACTCCAAGATGTGTGATCACTGCGTGGCCACTGTCTTCCCTGTGATTTGACACGGCCTCTCTAGGGGCCGTGTTGTTGGCAGAGTGAGAAAGGACAAAGTCAGAGACAGGGAAACCCATGAGGAGGCTTTCCAGTAAGACAGGCTTGAGCGGCTTGTGGCGTGGGCCCGGGTGGGGTGGAGGAAGTGTGGAGAAGGGGTCAGATTCTGGGTGTGTTTGGGTTACGCGCTGGGTACCGGGGGAGAGCGGGGAGGAGCCAGGGTGACCTGGGTTTCGGCAAGCCATCCGAGGGAGCATTGCCAAATACCGATCTGGGACGCTGAAGGGGGGGCAGGGCTCTGTTCCGGAGGGGGGGGGATTAAGAATTCGATTTTCGGGGCGCCTGGTGGCTCAGTGGTTAAGCGTCTGCC
>NW_022589750.1:364424-445717 GCF_004348235.1 Phoca vitulina
TCTCTCTCTGTCAAATAAATAAATACAATCTTTAAAAAAAAAAAAAAGAATTCGATTTTCGACATGTATAATTTGAGATGCCTCTTCGGGCATTAGCTGGAGACGTCAAGGTTTGAGTCTGAAGCTCGGGAGAGCGGTCTTGGCGGTCAGGTGAAGCCGCGAGGCTGAGCGGGGTTGCCAGGAGCGCGTGCGCAGAGGGGAGGACCACGGCTGGAGGGAGCGCTCCATGCCAGGGCGTGGGTGCCTCCCGCTCTACTGCGCCCCCCTCCGTTCTACCGCGAGGTCTGGAGGGGGCAGACGGTTCAGCTCCCCACACTGTATCACATGCGTATCTTCCTTTGCGGGAAACTTAAAACACAAACGCCACAGCGGAAAGCGCAAGGAGGAAAATAACAGTTATCCACATTCCTATCCCCAGAATTGACTGCTCTCAGCATCTGGGCCTGTTTGTTTCTGCTTTTGTTTTTTAATTAGGTGACCATCATTCCATATGTGTCTCTGTAGATGGACACCAATTTGTGTTTCCATAAATATTTTTGTTAAAATGAGGTCATATAGTAGTGCAATTTTAAAACCAGATTTATTGAGATGTAATTCATGGCCCATACCATTCGCCCCTTCAAAGCGAACAGTTCATTGGCTCTTAGTATATTCAGAGCTGTGCAATCATCACATCAATTTTGGAACATTTTTATCACCCCTAAAGGAAGTTTCACATCTGTTAATCAGTCCCTCCCCGTTTCCCCAAGCCACCCCTACCCCAGCCCTGGGTAACCACTAATCCACTTTCTGTCCTATAGATTTGTTCATTCTGGATATTTCCCATAAATTGAATCATACATTTAGTTAATTTATATGAATTACCTGAAGAAATTGAAGCAAAGTAAAAGGGATTATTTAAGTTCAAATTAATTTTTTTTTGAAGATTTTATTTATTTATTTGACAGAGAGAGACACAGCGAGAGAGAGAACACAAGCATGGGGAGTGGGAGAGGGAGAAGCAGGCTTCCTGCTGAGCAGGGAGCCCGATGCGGGGCTCAATCCCAGGACCCTGGGATCATGACCTGAGCCGAAGGCAGACGCCCAACCACTGAGCCACCCAGGCGCCCCTTAAGTTCAAATTAATTTTAAGATTTTGGACTTAGTGGCGAATCCTGACCTGGAAAGAGAGCACCTGCCTTCTCTCTGTCTCCCATCTTATCTCCACAGGCTCCCGGTTCATGTTACGTGATTATTTTCACTTTTGCTGGATTACAACCCCCACAGTCCAAGCATGACACTCACAGATGTTTGGGGGAGTCCCAGGTTGAATGGGTTCAGCACCCGCCAACCTCCGTTCCTGGTCTTCATTTGGGTTCAGCTCCTACCTGGGTGGATTCTGGGGTGAAGCAGTTTGTATCTAGAGAGACTGCTCCTTCGGTCCGTTTGTCTGTGAGGCTGTCTTCTCTTGGACTCTTCCCTTGAACGACATCTAACTGGGTCTGATACTCTTGGATCACAGTTTCATTCCCTGTTGCTCTGCATTTCTTCTGTTGTCTTTTAGCATCAAATATTGCTGTGGAGGATAAAGTTAGCCTAATGGCTTTTTTTTTTTTTAAGATTTTATTTATTTGAGAGAGAGAGAGAGTGAGCGTGAGCATGACTGGAGGAAGGGGCAGAGGGAGAGAATATCCAAGCAGACTCCCACTGAGCATGGAGCCCCACGCGGGGCTTGATCCCATGACCCTGAGATCATGACGGGAACTGAAATCGAGAGTCAGCCACTTAACCAACTGAGCCACCCAGGCGCCCCTAGTTAGCCTAATGTTTAAAAAAATCCTTAATGTTGACTCATTTTCCCCAGCTGGATACCTGAAGATTTCATTATTTATTCTTTTTTTTTTTTTTTTAAGATTTTATTTATTTTATTTGACAGAGAGAGAGACAGCAAGAGAGGGAATACAAGCAGGGGGAGTGGGGGAGGGAGAAGCAGGCTTCCTGCGGAGCAGGGAGCCCGATGCGGGGCTCGATCCCAGGACCCTGGGATCATGACCTGAGCCGAAGGCAGACGCTTAACGACTGAGCCACCCAGGCGCCCCCATTATTTATTCTTGAAATTCAATGGCTCAGCCAGCATATTAGTTATCTCGTGTTATGTAACAAATCACCCCCAAACTTAGCAGTTTAAGACAAAACACACATGCTGTCTCACAGCCTCTGGGGGTCAGGTGCCGGGCTGGACCCGGCTGGGCCCTCCACTTCACGATCTCTCCCAGGCTGGGGTGGGTGCTGGCCCAGGGTCTGCAGTGTCATCCGAAGGCCTGACGGGGCGGGATCCACGACCATGCTCACGGGTGGTTGTTGGCAGTTTTCAGACCCTTGTGCATCGTTGGTTGAGGGCCTCGGTTCCTGGCCACAGGTGCTTGCTGCGTGGGCCTCTGTCTCCCGGCAGCTCACACCTTCCAACGTGCTGGCTGGGAAGGGGCTAGCTGGGTCTATTGATAAGGGAGTCCCGGTCTTCTCTGCCCTTCTCGTTCCTCTCTGTCCTCTGTGCCGAGCCTGGGCATGAGCGGCTCTGCTCCGATGCTGAACTTGCTTCAACACTGCGGAGAGGCTCTCCCAGCCTTCCCTGGGGCCATTCCCCCCTCACTGGGGCTGCGCGTTGGGGCTCCGGTCAGGCAGTGGGGAGTCTTTGTTAGAGCCCTGGGCCCTGCCATCCTCTGGGGGGTAAGTAAAGGCTCTGGTGCACACAGGGTCCTCCTACTTACCTTCCCGGGGAGCCCCTCTGGCCTCGAGTGAAATCCGTAATGGGTCATTGCTCATCTTCTCCACTTTTCCCCATTTCTCCCCAGCAGCCTCCCCACTGGTTCCCAGTTAGGGGTGGGAACAAAGGACCACTACTCAGTTCACTTTCTTCCAACTGTGGTGGCTCTGGGGAGACTGAGAAGTTCTGTACTCCAGAATTATGTAATGTTTGTCTCATTAGGTTTTGTTCTTTTCTTTGGTGAAAAACATATTTTTTCTGACTTACTGTTTTTTGCTTTTGGGGGGAAGGGAAGCCTGCGATGCAGTCCAACCCTCTGTCTTTACACGGGAGTTGCACCAGATGATGTGTAAGGCCCCTTCCAGCCCAAACGAGACCCTAACTCTGAGTCTCTGCCCGCCCAGGAGAGCCAGCTCTCACCAAGGCCTTTCCCTCAGGGAGGGGACGCTGCCCTCCTCAGCCCCGAGGACTCCTGAGCAAGGATCAGGGATGGGAGTATCTGCCCGGCCAGCCACCCCCGGGGGACTCAGAGGAGGCGGGCAGGGTCAGCAAGGATTCTCTGGCCCCTGGGGCGGCCCAGACAGCTGGGCTGGGCAGGTGCCCCAGCTCTGGGGGACTGTCCTACAACTTGGTCCTTGGGGGACTTCTCTTTCACTTGCATCTTGAACTGGAGTAGCCAGCCTGGCCAGGGGCTGCCTGGGAGGGACCAAGAGGGACCACCCGCCCTTGCTCTGAGGGCTGTAGCTCCCTGCCAGGATCTAGCAGGTGTCTCTTCTTGGACAGGCAGCAACACCCACCCAGAGAGGCTGCAGTCTGCTGAGTTTTCCAGGAGGACGGCAGAACTCAGCCTCCTCGCTGCCTCGCTCCCCACCTGCCTGCCTCCCAGGTTGCCGGGGCCACTGCCAGACCCCGGGAACTGAGCGGTGCCCTCGCGCCCTGACGCCAGTCCCTGCAATTACCGGTTGGCAGGCCCAGGGGCAAAGTGTGCCAGCCGGCCTGGTAGCTTGCTGGCAGCCAGCGTGTGCCTGGGGCCTGTCCTGAGCGGCTTAGCCACACGGGGCACGGAGTCGATCCGAGGGAGGCCTAGGATCCAATCCTCGCGGTTCTGAGCTCAGTTACTGCCGCCTGGAAGACTGGCCCCTCCCCGCCACAGGGGTCTGCCTCCCCCCAAGCCCCCCTGTGTGTGCACCCGGAGAGTTGTGTGCAAGGTGTGCACACGTCCACGAGGCCGCCAGAACACGCGCGTACCCACGCATTCACCCCGGCAGGCCCGTACCATCGCCACATGTGGAGGTGCTTTGGAAGTCATCCCTGTTGGCTCACATGCATATACGCGTGGTGTGAGTTGTGTGTGTCCGCGTGCGTGTGCACACGCGTGAGGAGTCTGTGCACACTTGTGTGGCTGCAGTGTGTGTGAGCACATGTGCATGAGTCATGGGAGGCACGTAGAGTATGAGCGCATGTGTCTCTGGCCGGGGTGACTAAGGCCGGGGACATTCACCCTCACTGCCCCAGCTCGAGGGGGAAATCCTCTTGGGTCTGAAAGGAAAAGGCCAGGGGCTGAGGGGCTCCCCATTTCTCAGGCTCCAGGCAGCGTTCCCAGGCCCTCTCACCCGGGGAACGAAATCAGGGTGCAGGGAAGCATGCAAGGCGCTAAGGGGACGAGCCGCTAAGGGGACAAGGGCAGAGTCAGACCTCCCGCTCGGAAGTCCCCTCGGGGGCTGGTGTTGGGAGGCATGGCGGGGCCTGGGAACCTGGTGAGGAGGAGAGGGGAGGCCTGGACCAGGCCAGCAGCGGCGGCCGGAGGAGGGGGCGGAGCTGAGCGACGTTAGGGTGGGAATGGACCACAAGCACGTAGGAGCCCCCACCCCCATGTCCAGCCCCAGTGGCCAGGTGTAGCGGGCTTTCCCAGACAGCTTGCTGGGGGCAGCCTGTCCTGGGGTCTGTCCTGGCTGCCGCGGCTGTCCTGGCCGGCAGGAGGAGAGACAGGGCTTGGGGACCGGCTGGTGGGAGGCGCCTGTGGCCCTCTGGGCAGAGGGCGTCCAGGAGGAGCCCGGGGCTGTGAACAGCCAGCTACGTCCCTCGAGGGGACTCGGCTCCAAACCAGGGCCCTTTCAGTTGGGTGTTCGCTGGAGTCCGTGTTGGCCACGGGAGCCCCCGAGCTCCGAGACCCAGTTGGCATGCGGCCGGCGGGGGCCATAGCAGCACAGGCCGCGGGTGGCCCACCCCTTTGTGGGAGAGCCCTCCTGGCGCCTCGGGAGCCTCTGTAATTACAGGGCCAGGAGGTGGCCGCTCCCAGCCCGGCCTTCACCCCGCGAAGCCGCGTGTGGAGGATTGGTGACCGGGTGGTTTCCAGGTGTGTCTCAGGAAACCTGGCATCCCTGGCAGCCTGTGGCTGTGGCCTCCGCCTGCGGGCTCTATTCTGGGGTCGGGATCCACCCCGCTCCAGCTGGAGGAAGGAAAAGGTGTATTTCAGTACGTCCTGTGGGTGTGGGGGAGCCGGGGAGAGACCAGCTCCTTGGCCCAGGGTGCGGGGTGTGAGGAGCGACGGACGGCTGTCCAGGGGCGGGGAGGGCGGGGAGGGCGGCCCGGCTTTCTTGTGGCCCCAGGAGGCCGGGGTGGCAGACCCTTTCGGGCTGGAATGCGGGTCTGCGGCCACCTGAGACCTGCCCCAGCAACTCCCCGATTCCCACCCCATGGGTGCCCAGCCCCGGGCCGCAGAGTTCCCCAGTCTGGGCAGAGGGCGGGGGACTGGTCGCACGGAGGGAGCTCACGCCCCTGCCCCCCAGCACAGGGGGCCCATATCCCAGCTGTCTGCCTCCTGGGGGCTCTTCGGCCGGGTCCTGCCCTTCCCTCTGGGCTCTGCTTAGCGCCACCTCCACCCGAGGCCTCCCCATCCTGGGCTTCCCTCTGACTCCCCTCTGCCGGCCTCATCTTGCATAGGGCCAGCAGCAGGGGTGAGGGTGTGCGGGCCTGGGAGGTGGGTGTCATGACCCTCGCCGGCGGGGGTGGCCAAGAGGGTGGACGTGCTGGTGCCTGGGAGGAGCAGGCTCCTTCCCTTCCTCTGCCCTGGGTGTTTGCAGGCCTTTGGGAACCAGAGCCCGGGCTGACCCGGGCACAGCCCCGTGACTCCAGGAATGACTAATTCCACTCCAGCAATAAGCTCTTGGAGGCTCTGAGAAATGACTTTTTTCCCCCTTCTTGCTGCTTCATTAAGCTCTTCCTGAGTGAGTGGAATGAGGATTGTCCTAATCCCCTGGCATGAGGCAGGGGGCTCAGGGACTGGGCGAGACAGGTCCACGGTGGCCCCTAGTCTCTGGCAGACACGGGGCAGGGCAGGGCCAGGCACACAAGGTTATGCCAGCCCCGCAGGTGCCAGGATGGCGGGGAGGCGCGCTGGACAGGCCTGGAAGTCCTGACTGCTCTCCTACTGGGCCCCAGGAGGGACCTCAAGGCCTGGGCCTGGGGGCCTGGGGGCCTGGCCCTCTCCTCTGGGTCATGGACACCAGCCTGCCCAGACTGGAATGTCCACCCACCCTCCAGGCTGCTGGAACTGAAGAAACAGTTCAGGCCTCGCCTACCCCAGCGAATCAAATCCCATCGGCCCCTTTCTCCCTGCAGGCAGGAAGAGAATGCAGGGAGGGGTCAGTGACTGGGGTCCTTGTCCACAGGTGTTCCTGGCCCTCGGGGAGCTGCTTCTGTCCTGCAACTGGGCGGTGGTCGCTGACATCCTGCTGGTAGGTGTGGGGGGGCTGGTCCTGGGGCCTCTTGAGCGGAGGGAGCTGGAGTCTGTCTGCTCGGGGCTGGGAGGGGCTTCTGAGACCATGGGGTAGGGGAGCAAGGTCATCCCGATACTCTCAAACATATCCTCGGACCATCACCTCCATTTTGCAGATGAGCAGATGGAGGCTCAGAGAGGGCAGGTGCCCGGACCAAGGTCACACAGCATGCAAAGGCACCGAGCCAGAACAGGAGCCCAGGCCCCGTCTCAAGCACCCCCTCTTCCTTGACTACACTTCTCAGCAAGCAGGCTCTTTGGCCTAGGCTCTGGGTGTGTGGATGGGGATGTGGGACTTCAGGGTTATAGCCACTGAGCCAGGTGGGTCCAGGCTGCCCGGCAAGGGGCCAGCTCGGGCTATAACGAGGCCTGGTGCCGGCCCAGCCACGTGACTGTGGTATGTCTAGAGTCCGGCGTGGCCCATCTGAGCCTCACGCTCTCCGTCCAGCCTCCCTGCCTCCCTCTAGGAGATGTCAGGGGAGGACTTTGGACACTAGTGAGCTGTGCCCTTGTGGGTAACACAGGACCTGGGACCCGGAGACCCCCACGGGCCTCCTCCGGCCTCCTGGAAGGCTGGCATAGCCCAGCCCTGTGCACAGGAGAGCCAGGGAGGCTGGCAATGGGCTGACAGCGTCCTGAGGTGACAGGTACCAGGGCTTGGCCCACACCTGGACTTCAGCCCTGCTTCTGCCACTTCCTAGCTGCGTGTGACCTGGGCAAGTCACTCTGTGGCTCTGGGCCTCAGTTTCCCCGTGGGAACAACGGGGTGAGATACTTGTGGGTTACTGTGGGCGTGAAATGACAAGGGTGCCGGCCGGAGCTCCTCACAGGGCTCTCGCCCTTCTCGCCTCCTGGCTCCCAAAGGATGCCTGCGCCCTCAAAGCTGAGTTTGAAAGGGCCATCGAGGCCTACTTGAATACTGCCGTTGACGGGATGCTCACTCTCTGCCTAGACTTCTGCCCCGCACCCCATGGCCCAGGCTCAGTGGGTATAGACAGTGCTGCCCTTTGACGCCCCGGGGGCGTATCAGCTGCAGGGCTCCTCCCTCCAGCCCGAGGACCACTCAGCCACAGATCCGATGAATGGCCCTGGGCCTCAGTTTCCTAGTCTATAAAAAGGAGCGATCATAACTGGCCTGGCAGGGTGAGCCAGGAGAGCCCTCAGTAGACGGGAACGTGCCAGCAAACGTCTCCCCTGGGGTTGCCCACTGTTAGGCACGGGGAGCTTAACCACCCCGACCCGGCATCTCGGACGTCCAGCTGGAGCTGAAACCCGCCCCCGCATCTTCCTCCAGCCCCCATGACGCTGCCCCCTTTCCACACGGCAGCCCCACAGATGTGCGAGGACGCGGCCGTGTCCCCCCAGCGTCTGTGTTTGCAAGAATGATTAACCTGGCAGGACCTCTGTAGAGCTGTCGCGGGGGGACAGGGCAGCCAGCCGCGGTCTGACCCATGCGGCCCGGCTGGGGAGCTGTCTGGAGCTGCCCAGGGGGTTGTGCTAGCGGTGGCCCAGCCGACCAGGCCTTCCCTGGGGTCCTCCCCTGGCTTGGAGGCAGCGAGTCTCTCCATCCCAGGAAGGCTTTCTGCACCCCCTTCCTCCCTCCGGAAGCCCCTCAGTGAAAGATTGCCTTTAGACCCTTTGGTGGTGGGAGCTGGACCAATCCTTGTGGTCCTTGGAGCTCAGTCGTCCCACAGAGAAAGTGGGGAGGCTCCAGGAGGGAGTGGTCTTGGGCCAAATGCAGGTGGGGGGCAGGCTGTGGGGGATGGGGTGCGTGCCGCGGAGGGGCAGGCGTGGGAGGTGACAGCGGCTCGGAGGGCAAGCAGCTGTGTGGACAGAGGGCGGGTGGTAGCGGGAGCCTCGGAGGGTCGCTGGAAGCTGGTGTTGGTTTCCAGCAGTGAGGCACCCCAGGGACAGGCAGGCAGGACCGCAGAGAGGGGTCTACGGGGGTGGGATCCAGCCAGGACGCGTGTGGGGGCACCGGAGTGCAGGAGGCCCCAGCTCCTGAGGCCCGGGAGGGCCCGGGAGCCAGGAGGCCCTGCACTGGGCATATTCCCAAGGGGTCGGTGGCGGCTGCACGCCCCACATCAGGCTGCGAGGGACACTGTTCTCTCTGGTCCTCTGATCCACAAGGAGAACCCAGACTCTCTCTGGGGAAGAGACTGCAAAAGCTGCCTGGTCCAGGGGCTCTCGCACCTCAGTGAGCGTAGGAACCAGGTTTGGGGAGCTTGTTACAAACTCTGCTTCCTCAGAGTCTGCCTCAGTGGGTCTCTGCGGGCGTCCAACGGTGTGCCTTCCTCGTGAACTTCCCACGTGGTCCTGATATGGACGCTCCTCAGAGCACCCCCGGAGAACACTGGTCTAGCGCAGCCGGCTCCCCAGTCCGCGAACCGCCTGCAGGCTCTGTCCTTGATCCCATGCCCCTCTGACGGGAGGCTCACTCCCTGAACCCCAAGAAGCCCCTGCCTCCCGAAGGCTCAGTGAGGAAAAGGGTCTGGCTCCCTCACAGCCAAGGCCCTCTAGACCCACCTCCAGCACCCCCTCCCAGCCCTCCGGAGGCAGACCCCTTGGAGGGTCCTGCTCCCAGGGAGGCTGGGATCGTGTCCCCCCAGGCTGAGCTCCCTGCGCCCCCTGACTGATGCCGTCTCCAGCTGTCTCGCAAGCCCCCTGTGTGTCTGGGCCCCATGAGGGCGGCCTGGAGCCAACCTTCCCACTGCTAGCATCAGGGACGAGAGCAGAAGTGGAACTCACCTGCTCTCCCAGGTCAGGTCTGTCCTCCTGCACAGAGCTCCCCTGGCCCCCCTGAGGGCATCACCCTCCTGTTCTTCCCGGGCCCTAGTAGTCTCAGTGCTTCCCTGCTCTGCCCACCCGTCGGTCCCACCCTCCCCAGTGCAGCGGGGTGTGAGGGCTGAGTGGGGAGTGCAGGAGGCAGGCTGCCAGGGAGCCCGTACCTGGTGGTCGCCGCTCTGATGTTCTGCGGGCCCTTGGTTGGCGCGGGTTATGTCCCTTCCTAAAAAGGGAACAGCTCTTCTGAGAAAGGAGAGTCAGAAACAGAGGTGCTTTGTCTCAGAATAGAGTGGGCCTGCGGTTTTAGGAACCCAAAGCCTCTAACTTCTAAAATTACCAGCTTTGGCCCCCCCGGGCTGCATGAAGCCAACGCAACGGAAGAGGTTGGGGACCCACAGCTCCAGCCCCTGGCAGCAGAACCTGGTCTGGGCCCAGCACTTCCTGGGGGCGCGGAAGGGACCTGACTCTGAGGGTCTAAGCAGCCGGCATGGACTTCTGCGCCCACCCTCCAGAACCAGCGGTGCATAATCACGTAATTATGGGGCAAGAAGGAGGCACGCGGGGCCGGTGCAAAGCCAAGCTCAGCTCCTTCTCTGGCCTGTTGGCAGGTCCCAGTGAGGGGGGCAGGTCCAGCTTCTCTCGCCGCCTGGACAGAGTGGCTCAGTGTCTGACCTGGGGCCCCCGCTGCACAGTCTCACCGGCCTGTCTTGTGACCCCCAGGTGCTGGGCTCCTGCCTCCACACCTCTGCTCACTCTGCTCCCCCCCGGAACGCCTGTCCCTCTCTCTCTGCCAGTCGTCCGCGTGCAGGGCGGGGGCGAGCTTGTCCTTCTGTCTTCCAAGCATTCTACAGCAGACAAACAGCATCTCAGGATAGGCTCCTCCTCGCTTGTAACACATCCTGGAGGAGCAGGCCCGGGGTCAAATCCCAGTCCTGCTATTTCCTGCGGGGTGACCCTGGAGAGGGGACCCACTCTCCCTGGGGAGAGTTCCCTCATCTGTGACCCGGGGATAATAATCATGCCTCCCTCTTGGGGTGCTTGAGTGGATAAAGAAAATGTATATATGAGATCTATAAAATGCATACGGGAAGCATTTAATACATGCCAGTTGTTAATCTCTGCTGGGCTCAGGTTATGGACACCTAGGTCTTGGGGATGAGCCCCCCCTTTGGGACTGTGAGGCCGCTGCTTGAACCCCTCCCTTGTGGCAAGCCTGGCACCTGGCTGGTTCTACTGGACTTGTCTGCTGGGCGGACTTCAGGCTAGTCCTCTCTGGGCCTGGCGCCCCGTTGTGCCCCAGGGAGCTCGAGAGAAGTCCGACAGGGGCCTTGCTGCCCAGACGGTGTGTGTGGGGGGAGGACAATGGAGGGACCTTCCAGTGTGGGGGGTGCACGTTCAGGTGGGGTGCACACGGGCTGTAGGGCAGGCACCCGAACTCTGGGAGGGTCAGTCCTGAAGGACAAATAGGGATGCTCTGGCTGGACCGGAGCGGGGCAGGCTGGCCAGGCAGAAGGGTCTGGAAGTGTTCTGCCTCCTGGGGTCACAGGGCATTATTTCGGTCTGCTGTCTGCATGAAGAGTGATAATGAACATATCCCCCCAGTAGGTCCTGTAATTATCCCCATTGGGGGACGCGGACGCTGAGGTCACACAGCTAGTGAGTGGGGGGTCTGGGATTGGAACCCAGACACTCCGACTCCAGAACTCATACCCTCTTCCAGGGCTCATGGGGGTCTCTCCAGGAAAGCTGCCTTTGGTCTCTGCCCAGTGGGGCTTGAACTTCCTGAGAGAAGGGCCGAGCCCTCTGTGCCCCGCGTCTGGGCATCCGTGCCCATGCCGGCCTGCACTCCCGCCTCCGTCCCTGCAGTCACAGCCCTGCCTGGTCCCTGCCCGGTCCCAGAGCAAGCCCTCGAGAGGGGGGCCCTCATCCGGGGCCGTGGCACCCCCACCCCTTGGAGGGGCCTGACGTTCCAGTGGTGGGGTGTCGCTGACCCCCTTCCATCCCACTGGCTTGGCCAGCCTGCCCCAACTCCGGGCGGTCCCAGCGGGGAGCAGGAGGTGGGAAGGAGGGGCGCCCGCGCTCTGCCCTTGCTTGGGGAGCTCCCCTGATACTCCTGTGTTTTGCAGTCTGTGGTGGTGCCCCGGTGCCGAGGGACAGCAGGGGCGCTTCAGATCACGATGGGCCACATCCTGGGGGACGCCGGCAGCCCTTACCTCACTGGCCTTGTAAGGGTGGCTCCCGGTGGGGGCGGGGGGCAGCCACTGCAGGCTGGCCGGGCGGGCCTGGCAGACGCAGCCTCTCTCTGCAGATCTCCAGCACCCTGAGGGCCGGGCGCCCCGACTCCTACCTGCAGTCCTTCCTCAGCCTTCAGCAGAGCTTCCTGTGCTGCACCTTCGTCATCGCCCTGGGTGGCGGTTGCTTCCTGCTAACCGCGCTGCAGCTGGAGAGGGACCAGGCCGGGGCCCAGCAGCCGGGCACAGGTACCCCCAGCCCTCCCACCTCGGCCAGGCTCGGGGCTGAGCCTCACAGGAGCAGGGAGCACGGGCCACCCCCGGAGCCTGCTGATTTGTTAATTTGTTCATTCATTCAAAAGTGGTCATTACTATGTGCCAGATGCAGGGGAGTGAACACCTGGGATGCTCTAGGAGATAGAGACAGACAAGAAACAGGAAGAGCAAAAGATAGAGTACGTTCAAGGTGATCAGTGCTACGGAGAGGTGTAAAGTAGGCCGGGGGGACGGGAAAACATGGGGGCAGCCTGCAGCTGCTGAAAGGCTTGTCCTAGAGGTCCTCACTGCACAGGGGACATTGGAGCAGAGGTTTGGAGGAGGTGAGGCAGTGAGCCATGCGGCTATCTGGGGGAAGGGGCTCCCGGCACACAGGCAGCCAGTGCAAAGGCCCTGAGGTGAGAACGTGGCTGACGTGGCTGGAGCGGGAGCGAGGGGGGCGGTGGTAGGGATGAGGCCGGAGCAGGCACTTGGGGGCCTTGTAGGGACTGTGGCCTCAACTTTGAGACTGTGTCGTTTCCTGCAGATGGGCCCCAACGTGTTTTATTTACAGTGCGAAAACTGTATAGTGTGGTTGCTGTGTGCAGAACAGACTGGGGGGTCAGCGTGGAGGCAGGGGGCCACCGGAGGCTCCGCATCACCAGGGGAAGCGGTGGGGCTGGGACCTTGGGGTGGCCTTGAAGGTAAGGAGAACGGGTCGCATCTGGAGCTCATTCTGACAGCAGATGTGAGGGGTTTCCCAGCCCGGTCCCAAGGCACCTTCTGCCTCCTTTGGGGCTGGCTGAGCATCTTTCCTCCCGCAGGGACCCCTGGCAGCGAGGACACAGAGAGCCGAGCCCTGCTCTCCGGCACGGGTGCCGCCGCTGAGGACCCCTGAGGCCCCTGCGCCCCAGCGAGGAGGTCCCTCTCGCCTGCTGCACCCCTCCCGCCAGCCCCGGCAGCCTCAGCGCCTCTGTCCCCGTTTGGCCTTGGCTCCGGGACCCCGGCCGAGCTGCACCTGCCACTGCTTCACTCCCAGCTGGAGAGCTGGGAGTGCCTGAGGCCGGGCTGGGGACTGAGCTGTCCGCACTCTCTGCTGGGGGTGGGGGCCGGAGAGGAAGAGGAGGGCAGGGCTGCAGGGCTGCTCCCCACCCTGGACCCCTCACTCTGCAGGGCAGGAGGGCACAGGACACCCCTTTGCCAGGGTCACCCTCTGAACAAAAGGGGGGCATCCAATAGCCTTGAGGGAGGTTTCACTCTGCTGCCCATGTGGCTTCAAGCTCCTGGAGGAGGAAGGGCGTCAGATCCCCCACAGACTCAGCTGCCCTGGGACCACGCGGGGGAGGGGGCTCACAGCCCGGTCCCTGCCCACTGCTCATGCTCCGACCCGGCACAGCGCCTGGGGCGGGCTGGCTCTGCGGGCCTCGCGCTTGCCACTGGGTTCAGCGCAGCTGGGCGCGGCAGGAGACCAACAGCTTCCAGGCGGGCAGCAGTGGGGAGGCGTGTTCTTTCTGCCCCGTGAGCACCAGCTTCTCTCCCCCTGCCCTGGTGCCTGGCCAGCAGGGGCCTGCCTCCCAGCAGCAGACTCACGCTCACCTCCTGACCCTGCCTCCCTGCCCCTACTGCTGGACAGACAAGCTCCGGGAGCTGGGCCCCCCAGCTCAGCTCCCCCATCCTCAGCCCTTCCTCAGGAGTGGCCACTGCTAGGCTGACCAGCCCCTCCACCCACAATCTGACCCTTGGAGCGCATAAAACAGGCTGCCCCTGAACTTATAAGGAAAAACCTGCACCGGTTACGGTGTTTGCAGGGGATCCCACATCTCCAAGCAGTTTTTTCCTGGCCTCCACTCATTTCTGACCCTGTGTACCGGGAGATAAGTTTAGAGTCCCCGCCCAGGGTAAGGGTTCAGTCCTACAAGACTGCTCACCCCAGCCCTGCCCACTGGATGGGCCAAGCACAGGTCCACATTGTCAGCTGTGCTTCTAACTGACCAGCTGTGAATCAGAGGCTCCCGTGCCCCCTCCTCAGGTTCTGTTAATCTGCTAGAGCGGCTCGCAGAGCTCAGGAAACTCATTTACTCATTAGATCACCGGTTTATAATAAAGGGCACAACTCAGGGACAGCAGGTGGGAGGGAGGCCCAGGGCGAGGTGTGGGGCAGGGGCAGGGCCGCCGTGCCCCCTCCAGGAGCCCCATCCACCAGCACCCCCGCGCGCTCACCCTATTCTTTTTGGCTTTCGTGGACGCTTCTTTACTTAGACACCATTGATTAAACCATTGGCTTTTGGTGATCGATTCGGCCTCCAGCCAGTCAGTCATCCGTCCACATTGGTCAGTGGGGGGACTGGGAGTTCTCCTGGCCTCCAGCCTCCCCTTAGGTGGGGTCCAAATGCCACCTCATTAACAAACAAAAGGCACCTTTAGGTCTCTCAGCATTTAGGAAATTCCAAGGGTTTTAGGAGTTCTGTGCCGGAAACAGGATGAAGACCAAACTTATAAGTCCCACGATCACACTTGCTTTCTCCTGAGAAGGAGACACCCAGTCTGTGGGGGGGCCAGGATGCCATGGACCCGCTCGGCAGCACCGGCTATGTGAGCTGGTTCATTTCCTGTAGCTCAGACTCCCGGCTGTGTTTTAAGAGGGGTGTTGAATGTGGCTTTTCCAGCCCCCATTGTATGACTCTCACAGGCTGGGTCCAGGCCCACGGAAGCCCCGCTTCAGGATCCGAACTTTCCTCCCTGCGCCCCTGGAAAAGATCCCTGAGAGGCTCAGTTCCCAGAAAATGGGCGAGGGCTTCCCAAGAGTCAAAAGAGCCACCCCACCTCCCCCACCCCAGAGTCCAGAGGCTGGGAGGAAGATCGGAAACCTCATCCATACGACTGCCAGAAACAGGCGGTGGGCAGAGACGCTGACTCTGACCCTGCCCTTGGACCTCACAGTCCAACCCAGGGCAGGGTAACACCAGGCCAGGCGTGGCACACCTGTGGGCAGAGGAAAGCGTTCCGTCCCCCAGGAGCCTCTGCGCAGGTGGGGGGCAAACAGCAGGAGAAGGTGTGGGGGAAGGGCACTCCCCCTGGAGAGGGTGGGCCCCGCAGACGTGCAGGGGGAGGGCCAGAAGGCTTCTGTGATCTTGCAGCCTTGTGTGTGCTTTGGGGGCAGGAGAGACTGGCTGGGACCTGGGGCTTGAATCCTGAACCCAGGGTTCTTCTCAGTGTATCCCGGTGTTTGGGTCGCTGGGCTGGGCAGGGTGGGGCTTGCTAGGACTGAGCTGGACAGAATGCCCAGCTCGGAGGTTATAGGGTGTTCTCATCTAAAGTTTGGGGTCAGGGTTGGGGCCTGGGCTGGCGGACTCCGGGAGTGAGACCAGGGCCTACTCTGCTGGTGGTCCTGGCCCAGCTGTGCTCACACTCCCACCACTCCTGTCTCACGGGGCTGTCACTCAGGCCTCGCTGCTCTGGGGCACAGGTATGGGTCCCTGAGAGCCCAGCCGCTCAGGCCGGAGCTGAGGAGTGGTCAATTGATCACACCTGTCTGGCCTAAAGGACAATTCTGAGCAATCCCAGAGGCCCCGAGACTCTTGATAGCCTCGTTCGTGGGGAATGCACGGCTCAGCAGGCCCAGGCCCTTAAGCCTGACCCACCCCTCAGCGTGTTCACTGCTCGTCCCAGACAACACGTGCATTCTAGCATTCTAGCTCCCGGCTGTCATCGGGACACGCAGGTGTGTCTGTCAGAGTGCTCATCTCTGTGTCCGCGTGCGAGGGTGTGAGGGTGTGGTGGTAGGTCTGCTCTTCCTCCACCCTGACCTCAGGCTTGGAGGGTGGGGCACGGGCCTTGAGGTGGTCACCCCAGCCCTGGCTTATTCCCCTGCAACACCAGACACTGTTCAGTCCGTCTCATTCCCTGCAGTGCACGTCATTCCTCCATGTCTGAGTGGGAATGTGAAGTGTCGGTTGAATGCGGCCTCTCGAGACAGAGCCGGCAGGAGGCCGCTGGCGCCAAGCTTTACCCACACAGGAAGGTACGGGACTGCGCGCCCGTGTGATTCTGCTGGTTAGGGTTGGAGGGCTGTGTGCAGAAGACACCGAGTGGCCATCTTGGGCAAGAGAGGGATTTGTTGGAAGCACATTAGGAGCTCACAGAATTGATGGGAACAATGCAGATTTGGGAGCAGGGCTCCTGGGCCGTCTTACTGGGGACCTTCCCCAAAGTGCCAGACGATTTTCCCTATTTTCCTGCCCCCTACTTCAGATTTAAAGCCCGGGGCAAGAGAGTCCAGTTGGACCCTGTGGCCATTCCTTGATGTTTAGCTCCGTTAAGCCCAGGACACCAGGGTGCTGCTGGGAAGGGGGTTGGACTCTGAATATCAAAACAGAACAGCAATGAAAGGAAAACAAACACACACGAAGATGGTGTCCATTATAATGATCTTGGGCAGGCCACGGGCCCTCTCTCAGACGCAGCCTCTCGGCAGGACCGCGAAGAAGCTGGGCTCAGGATCCTTCAAGGGATTCTTTGTTTCTGATAGTCTGAGTCCATGATCAAAGGAGACTGAAGCTTCTATCATTTAGAAAGCATTAAAAATGTTCAAATGACAGAACAGGGACTTCTGTGTTTGTGGGGACTCAGAGCCATCTGTTCTGAGCAGGAGAGAGAGACAGGGACAGAGCATTCTGAGCAGGACTCGCGAGGCAGGCCCAGGCTGGGGGGTGGAGGGCCCCGGACAAGTCCCCTGCTTGGCAACAGTAGGAGCAGAGAGGGGCTGCCGCCTCCCCAGGGCTGGGTGCTGACCTGTGGAAAAGGTAATAGGAGGGTGGAGGCAAGGGGCACATGGAAGCTAATGGAGGGTGGAGTCAGTCAGGGAGAAAATGCCTTTTCCAGAGGGGCTAGGAGAGGAATCTGGCTGGTTTCTGAGTCACTCAGAGCAACAGATACATGATGCAAATCAACACACACTTCCTGTGCACCTGCTAAATGTCATTTACTCATTCAATCAACAAACATTCTCTGGGCACCTCCTTTGCACTGGGCTGTGGAGATGAATCAGACAGTATGGGCCCCTGAGGCTCACAGTTGGGGGTGGGGTGGGGGGGTGGACTTATGTACAAACATAATCAACACAATGAGTTTGGTGTGAGGGAAGCATACACAGGTTACTCAAGTATCCCAGAGGAGGAAATGACAATTTTCCAGGTGGGTCAAGGAGGGCTTCCTGGAGGAAGTCATGGTCTGTGCTGGGTTTTTGAGGGAAAGTGGGAGCAGTGAGCTGGGTAGACCCCCTAGGCAGAGCATGACTAAGGGCAGGGGGAGGGGGGGGTTCCCAGGTGATGCTCTCCATGGTCCTGAACCGCATTGTGTTGCGGGGAGAGCAGGGACTATGCACACGCACCCCCAATTCCTGTCACCCCTCTAGGTTCCGGAAAGTATAATATCAATGAGTTCAGGGAGCTCTATTTTCAGTGCGGTGGAGTGTAAGTTTGAGAGCTGGGCAGTGGGACCTGAGGCTGGAGATTGGCACGGGTCGTGAAGGGTTCCGATGGGTCTTGGAGGTGGTGTTAAGAAACTTAGATGTTTTTATCCCATGGGCAGTGCGGAGCCATGGAAAGGTTGTGTGCAAGGTGGTGATGGGGTCATGTGTGTGCTCTAGAAAGTTATTGGCAAGAAATATGGAAAAGACTGCAGGGGGATGTTGGGGCAGGTGGTGTTGAGTTTTAAAAACGTAAGACATAGAGAGGTTTGAGCTGAGTCAGTGGGCAACGGCACACTGGGATTTTAAAGAGAAAAAGTGGACAGGCCCCAGATGTGGTTGTTGAGGGAGAAGGAGTCCCCAGTGACCCCAGGTGTCCTGTTCAGTGACAATGAGGATGACGGTGCTATTTGGCAAGAGATAAATGATACCAGGGTGGAACAGGCTTAAGGGAAGGATGATGAGTTCAGTTGTGATTGTGCTGAGTTTAGGGAGCTGTGGGAGATCTGGAGGGGGTGGTGTGGAGATGAGGCCACATCTAGAGATGAAGGTTGGGGTGTCCAGGGCACATGGATGATGGCTGAGAGCCTGCCGAGGGCGAGTGTGCCCCACGAGAAGGGAAGAGACAGGCCTGAGCCCTGGGGGATGGGCAGAGGGGACTGAGCTCCCCGTTATCAGCCTCAGGGAAGCTGGTGTTTCTGAGAGTGCTCTGCAAAGCTCTAGACACCGTACAGGATGTTCTGTGGGTCATGTCCCCAGGGGGACACAGCAGCCTATATCTCCTCCCGGGAGACTCACAGTGCACGCCCTCAGGTTAAAGGCTCTGAGACGTCCAGTCCCTCAGTCCGGAAACCTGTTGTGGTCTACGCATCACAAACAAACATGGAAGACCTTTAGCCATCCCTGAGATCAGCCTCACCTTCTGGGGCTGCTGAGGAGCTGTGTCTTGGCGGAGCTCAGAGCAGCATCAGGGGCAGGCACACCTGGGTTTAGTGTGAGTCCCACTGTTTACCAGGCGTGCGACCTTGGGCACATTCCTTCTCTTCCCTGGGCTCAGTTTCTTCACCGGGGAGATGGGGAGAAGGGCCCTACAAGTCCTATGGCTGGTGGTCCATTGATACTGCTAGAGGCTCTCAGGAGACCACCGTGACTTGCCCAGGGCCACACAGTCAGAAAGGGCTCTTGTCCTCCCTGTCGTCCTGCCCTCGGTGGCCCAGTATCCATCCAGAGACTTGCTCTAGAGAGTGCCTTTGAGTTAAAATCCCAGAAACCCCCGCACAGCAAGAAGAGCTGCTCAGAGGCGCCCCAAATTTGAAATGCTCAAAACTCTTCCAGAAAGGGAGTGCTCCCCTTTCTGGCCAAGAGCTAAAGCTACCTCCCTGGGCAGGGCTATGGCTGAAAGGAGGAGGAATCTTGGTGAGTGGGAAGGGGACCTTGGGGTTGGGAGCCGTGGTTGTGTCTCCTTCACAGCTGGATGCAGCCCCGCAGCTGGGCACTGTCCTCTAGCTGGTACCACCCCACAGTTAGGAGGGGCATTGCCGGGGCCCAGCCCCAGCCCCATGGAGCTCGTAGGTCGTGCTGACCTGTTGAGCACCTGTCGTCCCAGGGCGCCCCGCAGAATTTCCCTTACCCGGCTTCAAGCTGGGAAGGGGCAGCCGGGAACTTTCAGAACAGTCTGTTTCGTGGCCCTCCCGTGACAGTCATCCATCCCCAACACACCAAAGCATATTTTTAGTCACTTTGCAGAATTTAAAATACACCTCAAAGGCGCCAAGAAACACCAGCCTGGGGATTAACTCTGCTCTCAGCAGGAAGAGGGTGCCTCGTGCTACGCCACCCACGGCTATGCCGTGACTCACTGTGGCCAGCACTGTCGTGGGATGCACCTGCCTGTGGACTCGGGGTCCAGAACAGCCCGCAGTGGGAACTGAGCTCCCAACCCAGGAGGGTGGTATCAGAGCCCCGGGTCAGCACGGACTCTGCCACCAGCTAGCCGCACGTCCATGATGGGGTCTTTTCTGGGCCCTGGGACCCGTCTGTGAAACATGGGGTGCTTCTGGGTGTCCAAGCTCTGTGCAGTGTTAACACTCTCTCCTCAGCACCTTGTGTGGGACTTTAATTTCAGTCAAAGCCTCAAACAGATGAAGGGGGTGGGTTTGGGGGTGGGACACAGAACTACAGCTCCTCTGAGATGGGTTGTGGCCCCGAACACAGAAGTCACTCGGCCACTCTCCACGGGAGACAGGACTCGCCCTCCTCCACAGCGGGTGGTGACCACTCAGACTTCCAGACTGAATCCTGTCCTCCTCTCTACCCCCGGAGACACACACAGACCTAGAGAGGGCTACGGGCCTGCCCAGGGTCTTCCTTTCGGGGCTGTGTCCCTTCCCCGGCGCACAGCTGGAAGTCCGAAGCTTGGGGAGGCCCCACGGGAGCCTGGCTCTCCCTGCCAGGGCTGCGTCTCGGTGCGGCACGGGTAGGCTCTCGGCGCGCACCCAGGCATGGGACCAGGGAGAGGTCAGGGGCTGGAGCTGGGCTTCCCTGGGGCGGTGGGCAACATAGCCGTCTGCGCCCGGCCGAGGCCTGGGGCCTGGGCCAAACCCCCACCGGTCGCTCCTCTGGGCTCTCCCCAGGCCGATTCGATCAGGGCGGGTGAGTAGCTCTGCGGCAGGCGCCCCGCCCACGCGCCCGAGACCCTCTCGCCTCTGCCCGGGACGCCGCACGCGCGCCCGGAGCTCCTCCGCGCGGGGCAGTGGGGGAGCCCGGGCTCCGGCGCCCGCGGCCGCGCGGCCCACTGCGCCCCCGTCGGCGGCCCCGGGCAGCACGTGCGGGGCGGGGCCGCGGCCGAGCCGCGCGCCGATTGGGCGCCGCCCGGTGGGCGGGGCCGGCCGCAGCTGTCAGAGCCCAGGCAGCGGCCGCGGCGGCGCATCGCTGAACGTGGGCCGCGCGCAGCCGGGCCGGAGCGCAGGAGCCGACGGGCCGGCCGGGATGGTGCAGCGGCGGCTCCGCGGCGCACGCACGCCCTGAGGGGGCCCGCGCTGGGCGCCGCGCCCCCCGCGCCCCCCGCCGCCCCGGCCCCGGCCGGCATGATGTGCCTGGAATGCGCCTCGGCGGCGGCGGGCGGCGCGGAGGAGGAGGAGGCGGACGCGGAGCGGCGGCGCCGGCGCCGGGGGGCGCAGCGAGGGGCTGGAGGGGGCGGCTGCTGCGGGGCGCGGGGAGTGGGCGCCGCTGGAGTCGCGGCCGCCGACGATGAGGTGCAGACGCTGTCGGGCAGCGTGCGGCGGGCTCCGTCCGGACCCCCCGGCGCCCCCGGCACCCCCAGCTGCGCGGCCGCTGCCAAGGGCCCCGGCGCTCAGCAGCCCAAACCAGCCAGCTTGGGCCGCGGACGGGGGGCAGCTGCCGCCATCCTCAGTTTGGGCCCGGCGCCAACTACCCGGAAAGGGACCCCGGGGGGGGGGGGGGGGGGCCCCCCCCCGCCCCGGAAACCGGGCCCCCCCCCCCCGCCTGGAAGTACCCCGGGAAGCCTTTGGTCCCAGGGCCCCTGTATTCAAGCCTTACGTGGGGTTTCTAAGGGCCCTGTGCTCAGGCACAACTGGGCAAGTGAAGCCCGGTGGATCACGGGTCCAACCCGGGGACCGCCCCCCTGCCCCCCTGAACCCCGCCCCGCCGGGCCAGGGGCTAAAAGGAGTCCCCATCCCTGGAGTAGCCCGCGCGTCCTCGCCAGCCCTTGACGTCCCCTCCGTTGTCCTCTTCTCCGAGAGTCTCCTCTGCGTCTCTCTGTGTTCTCGCTTCCGCGCCCCCTCCCGCCCCAGCCTCAGGTTCTCCGACCTCTCTTCCCCTTCCCCCAGCCCGGGCGGTCTGTCGGGGCCGTAGCGGGTCAGTTCCTTCCTTCCTCCGCCGCCTCCACTCCCCGCGTGCGTGCGGCGAGTGCGCGCGCCCCTTGCGGGTGTGCACCAGGGGAGACCGGGTGTGTGCGCGCGGGCGGCGCGGGTCTGTGTGTGAGCGCGTGGTTGACAAAGGCTCGGGGCTGCGGGGAGCAGAGGGAGGGGCGGGGCGGGTCCGCGGCGCCTGGGGACCCAGGATGCGGTCTGCAGCTGGCCCTGGCTACAGGCCTGAAGACGCCTCCCCTTGCTCTATGGCGCTTGGGGTCTGGGGTAGGGGGCAGGCCACTGGGCCTGGAGAGGGGGCCGCCTCGTCCCGTGGGAGCATCTCTGGGAACCAGCCTTGGGGATGGGGTGGGGGTCGATAGCCCTGCTAGTTTCTAGTCCCAGATTTGCCCATCGTGTGCTTGGTGTGTGACCTTGGGCCAGTCTCAGCTGGTGTTTGTGAGGTGGTTGATCCCTGGGCCCCTGGGGGATGGACAGGGTTCTGGGGTTCCGGCGGCTCACTCCCCCTCCCCCAGTTCTCAGGGGTCTGCGAGTAGGGCCCTTCCGTGGACTGAGCTGCCTCTAGGTGAGAATGGTGTAACCTTGAGAGAAAAGTACTCTGGCCAGGCTGGTATGGGGGTTCCCTGTGGGAGGCGAGCAGCAATACACATGGGACCCTGGCCCAGAACCTGCCTAAACACAGTTTAGCAAAATCTGGAACAACCAAAAAAAAAAAAAAAAGATAGCAGGAGGAATTTTGGACAGACTGTAAAGAGAACTTTGTAGGTTGGGGGAGAGGAGAGGAGAGCCCTGGCGTAAACCATGTGCCCCTGCGTCCCCTTCCCTTCTCCTGGCCTCAGTCTCCTCTGTTGAACAGGGTTTTGTGTCACGTAGGAGGGAAGAACTCTGATGGGAGATCCTCCTCCCCCTCTCCCGCTCTCAAACCCCCTTGGCCCTCTGTTCTCTCCCGTTCCGGGGAGTTGGAAGCGGCAATCAGTGGTGCCAGCTTCTGAGCCATGCCCAGGAGGCTCTTTCTTTGGTCTGCTGAGCAGGAATACTCAGGACATGTTGCCCGAGACCTGGGAGCTTAGGTGTCACCGTAAAGTGGGGAGAATTCTGAGAAGGTGGGGGGCTTCTGAATACAGAGAGGAGACCGAGGCCCCCGTGCAGCCCATGTCCGAGATGGCCTGGGGAGTGCAGATAAGGCAGGCATTAGGCCCACCAGGAAGGCTCGGCCTGGGAAGAGATGCCCCACCTTTCAGGGGACACGGCATGGTGCTGCTTCTGGCTCTGCCACACTTTACAACTTGTTTTTTTCCGGCCGCAGACCACCCCTCCCTGGTATTCTCAGGGTCACTGACTTTGCCAGGGACTGAGGGGAGGGGGTGGGATCAGGGAGGTGTGGAGCTTATCTGCCCCCAGCCCTCCTTGGGTCCCAGAGTCAGCATGGGAGCACAAGATAGGAAATTCCGAGTGAATGGGTAAGGGGGGATGGAGAGTGGCAGCTAAGAGGGGCGTGGGGCCGTGGGGAGGAAGGCCCGGAAAACCCTGTGCAAACAGCATCCCTCCCTGTCCCCGGCCAGGGCTCAGGCACCGCCCCTCCCCCAACACCCAACGACAACAACGTACACAGATTTCCTCTCCGGATAAGCCTGGCTCCCTCTCCCTCTCTTTATGGCAGTCTCCCCCACGCCCCAGCCCCCAAGTTCAGTTTTTAGGAAGATTTACTGTCTCTGTGACAACTACTATGGTTTGATGTGTTTGGAGGGGGAGGGCAGGGGAGTGGTCATCCTAGGCCTGAGTCCACCTGTTGCTGGCTGGCCGAGCTGGGACACAGGAGGGGATGCAGACCCTGAATTGCTCCGTCATCTTTGACATTCGGCCCGCCTGGCCCCTGAGAACCTCACCCATGCGGCCCCGCCTTCCTCATCAAAGAACAGAAGGTGTTCCGTTCTCTTCCTTTTAAATCTGTCCTGTGCTTTCTAGCTCTATGGTATAGACCAGCTCTGTCCAGAAGGGGTATCGTGCAAGCCACATATGTAATCTAAATACTTCTAGGAGCCACGTTAGAAAAGTAAAAAGAAATAAGTGAAATGAATTAATGTATTTTATTCAACCTGATCTAAATATTTCATCGTGTCATCAATATAAAAGCTCTTCATGGGACCTCTTGCTCTTTTTCTCACACTGACTTTTGGAACCTGGTGCATGACCTATGGGTACAGCCACGTCAGGCGGGACTGGCCACAGCGCCCGGGGCCACTGCAGCGGGCAGCTTGAACCTCATCTTCGAGGCCAGAGTTCGAGGCAGGCTCTCAGCTTCCCAGCTGGTGACCTTGGGGGTGTCCCCTGAGCCTTCTGGGTTACCACTTCCTCCTCTCCACCTTCTGGGCTGGTGGACCACACAAGGATATTTTTAAGCACCTGGGCCAAGCAGACCCCCAGGAGAGCCGCACCATGTCAGCTGCCTTCCCCTCCGTGTGTCTGCACCTGCCGGGCCGGCCCCTGCGCCCTGCCCGTGTTTGTGTGGCTCAGGCCCTTCCAGGTCTCTCTGAGAACCCCTCCCTTGGCCACCAGGCCGGTCTCCATCCTGGGAAACTGCAGGAGCTTCTGCCTCTGCCCTAGCATTCCCAGCTAATTATGGCCTCGCCTCCTCCCCATGAGAACCCCCTGAGGGCAGCGGGCCTCAGAAGCAGGTGAGGAGGGCCAGCCCTGGCTCTGATCCGGGCTTGGCTCTGGTGCTTCTTCTGGGGTTGCTTCAGTTGGGTAAAATTGAAGTAGCCCAGAAGCCACCTCTAGACGCTTCCGTCCATCTGCTTCTGTGGACAGAGGAGGACAGGCACCTATTCAAGCTCACGCAGCAAGAGGAGCGGGACCAGGACCCCTGCCCCGGGGCAGTGTTCTCTTGGTGGAGGTGGGGATGCATGCCCCCTGCTCCGGCCGGGGCAAGAGCCCTCTGAGCACGTGCCCTTGGGCTCGATGGGACAGGCAGTTGGAGGTCCCCTTGGGCACATGGCCCTTGCTCTCGTGGCCACTACGGGCCTGGCAGCCCCCTGCTCCCCACTCTGAGCCCAGTCATGGCTGCCAGCTCAGGAGAAAGAGGGAGCCCGTCAGGCGAGGGTCTCGGGGCCTCTCTCCCCAGCTCTGCTTCCTGGTGCCAGGGCTGCCTCTGGGCTCCCACTCTTCCATCTGTAAAATGGAAGCAGAGCCAAGGACGTGGGAGGCATCACTCCGCTCCCGGAGCCAGGCCCAGCCCGAGGAGCTGACACGGGCCTTGTTCGTCGTCGGAGGGGGGCTGTCGGGAGCTGAGACCCTGCCCCAACTTCCCTGAGACCCAGGTTTCTTTTCCTCTGATCCAGCCTCTGGCAGACCGGGCGCTTGAACTTGGGCAGGGTAGGGGCTGGTGAGGAGAGGCAGAGCCCTGCCCTGGGGGAGCCCTTTCCTGCCAGAGAAGCCGAGACTGGTCTCCATGGCAACCGCTCACTAGCACAAACCCAGGAGAGCTGAGCGCGGGGACCCAGCCGGGCACGCAGGCCTGGCAGGACACCTGAGCGGGGTGCAGGAGGGGGCTGCCGGCCTGAGGCTCCTGGCTCTCTGTCTGGAGCTGACAGATGGGGAAACAGAGGCCCAGGGCCTTGTGCAGGGTCACCTGGCTGGGTGGAAGCCAAGTCAGGCTCCCAGCTCCGTGGCTATCTTCGTGGATAGAGATGGTCCACGGCACCGTTGCCCTGCCCCTCAGGTGGCCTTGTCCCCTTGGGTGGCCCTGCCCTGGCCACTGCCACGTCAGTGCTAAGCTGTGCCGGGCGGGGTGTCCCAGGGCCACATTCCAGAGGGCCTGTCTGGCAGGCCAGCAGGCAGGTGAGCGGCCGGGCCGGCCTGGAGTGCCAGCGCCCAGCTCCTTAGGCACCTTCCGGCTGAGCTCTTGGCCCGTCAGAGGACATGTCTTGAAACGCACTACTTGATCGGGGACCCAGGGCGTTACCGGCCAGCTCGTGCCTTGGTTTCCCACTTTGTGACAGGCAGGAGGACCGACCGGTCAGAGAGGAGGGCCTCCTGTCCTTCCCCAGACAGGAAGTGGCTTTTGTTTCTGCCTGGGTGTGGGGGCCTGAAGTCCTGCCACCGCCCAGGGGCTGAGAGGGAGGGAGACCGAGAGAGGGGGGCTTGGTCCGCAGGCTCCTGTGGGGCCCCGGCTGCTTCCTGGTCTTGGCTGTGCTGTAACCGCCATGTCACCTGAGGCAGAGTCTGAGCCTCCCTGAGCCCTGAATGCACAATCGATGATTCTCTTCCCCCCTCTCTGTGGTCAGGATCTTGCTCCCGCGGGTCGTGTGTGGCACGTGGGCCTGCTGCGCGCACCCCCCCCAGCTCTGCCTGCACCCTGCTTCCCCGGGACAACCAGGCCACTTCCCCAGTGGCTGCAAGCAGCCCAGCTCAGTCTCCCCTGGTGGGTCTCAGGGGTGCCTTGCCCTCCTTCCAGAAGGCTTCCCCAGCTCTGTGGGCTGAGCCCAACTCCCAACCACATCCTTCAGCACACCTGCCCCATTGTGAGGGGCTGAGCCTAGTCATCTGCGTGGCCCCGTAGGCATGGGGGGCTGGCCCAGGCGGGGCCCTTGTTGAGCAGCTGAGTGGCGGGGTCGGCTTGACCCGGTCCTGCCTGACCCCCGCCCATCCTTCCGGGCTGAGGGATCCTGGTAGGTTGGGATGACCCTGCTAAGGCCCAGGCCCTGTTGCTGGGGCCAGTGCTGCCCCTCTGTCCCCACCACAGCACACAGTGGGCTGTGGGCCCTGCACCTCTGGGAGGGACAGGGCGAACGTGGTCAGGAGGGGCCCCGTCTCCCCGCCCCCACGTGGGGCAGAATGGCTTCTTGGGTCTCCCCGCAGGCTGATCCCAGGCCTCTCCTGACGGCCGGGACGCTGGTGAAAGCAGTCCCTGGGGGAGTTGGGTGAAGGGCAGAGGTGTGTATGTTGGAGCAAGAAGTGAGCAGGAAGGAGGCACTAGCCAGAACCTGGAGGCTGGGAGGGCTCCCCAGTAGGCGTCCCTGACGGCCGTGGAGACCGGGCTAGGGTCCATGCCCTGCAGACGGCTAGCTCCATGTGCTCGTCACGGTCCCTTCACCGTCAAGCACGGATTTGCCAGACAGGGTCCCGGGAAGCAAGGAGCACAATCGGGCTTAGTAGACTGTCCAGGGCTGTGCCTGGGAGGGGTGCTGTTACTCGGTCACTCACTGTTTCTAGCGGTCATGTGGGCAGTTGGTGTGGAGGTGGACAGGGGCTGGTTCCAGCCTCTTTTCTGTGGTCTGTTGGGTGAGGTGGGGAACACAGGCCCCTCTTGCCTGGCTCTGCGGCCTCTACCCCATGTCACCTTCTGAATCTCCATCTGCCGTCTGAGAGGTGGGAGCGGCCGTGGGTCTCGGCTGCAGAGGCAGCTCATGGGGAGAGAGCCGCCCCGAGGCTTTATCTCTCCCCAACGCCCCGGCCTCATCCTAGGTCTGCGGGTCAGGATAAGGGTGGCCCCGGTGGTCTTGGGGGAGTCTCTGAGCCCGGCCAGGGCCGGGGGGGCGGCGCGTCAGAGAAGGAGTGGCTGTGCAGAGCCCCTAAATTACTAAGGCCAAGTCCGGTTCCAGGAAAGCTGGCCCCAAATGATAGACTAGAACCACGGGACAGAGGCCAGGCTGCCTGTCCCCGCCCACTCTGGGCACGGAGACTTGGTGGGAGCGGGGAGGGCTCTGAGCCCTGGGGGTCTGGGCTGGGGGGGGCTCCTTTCTAGGACCTGCAGAGAGGGAGAGGTGCTCCAGCTGCAGTGTTATTTAGGGGCACACACTTGGATTCTGGGTCCTCTAGGAAGGAGGTGGGCGTCTCTGAGGGGCTGAGGCTCTGGGGCTGGGGGCCTCAGCCTCACGATCCCTGTAGAGATGACCACCAAGCTGTTCTGACATTAATGGCCCAGATTTGTCAGGCGATGTGGGGGTAGGAGGGCCGGTGTATGTAGGTGTATGTATGACAAATGTGAAGGAGATTTAGGGTGGATGCGGCAGGGGTGTATGGGGGTCCTAGGGAGCTGTCTGATGGGCAGTCTGAGGCTCAGAGCAGGGACCAGATGCTCCCAGAGGTCACTCAGCTTCTCCCCAGGGGATGGGGGCAGGATGTTGTGGCCCCACGGAAGCTCTGGGGCAGGTTAGAAGTGAGTGTGTGTGAAATCTGGTCCTGGCTCAGGGACTGCCTTGGCCGGTCCCCTCGGGCTGGTGGGGGGGTGGTGCCCGCAGGGCCAGCCTGTGGCTTGCAGCCCTAACCATCCAGAGCCAGGTCAGCAGAGCCAGGCCCTCCGGCTCCTGTAATTACCGGGGCGGGAGCTGTGGCTGAGTGTTGGAGCAGGGGTGATTCCTCCGGAGCAGGCCAGCTCTGAGGCCTCCACGGAGGACCCAGTCCGTCTGAGACGGACCAGCCAATGGCAGGCATGGCCCATCCCTTCACGTCCCTAGGCCCATCTTTCCAGCCGTCTGCCCCATTTTGGAGAAAAGAAGAGTGAGGGGGCAGTTTGCCCTGTTCTCTGGTCATGGCCTGGGGCTCCTGCCCCACGAGTTAGCGATCCCTGATGACATTTAGAACATTTACTGACGACCTACTATGTGCCCCGCAATGTTCTAAGCACTTTCTATAGATTAACCCATTTAAACTCCACAACCATATGAAGCAGATCTTAAAGTTAAGACCCGTCGCAGAGGAGGATAGGGACACAGAAGGTTAAGTAACGTGCCTAAGGTCACGTAGCAGGTGAGTGGGATGTGGACACAAGGTTTGAACCCAGACGGCTGGCCTCTGGAGGCCATGCTCTTGGGAGTTCAGCTAAGTTGGCTCCGAAAGGCGGGGTGAATGCAGGGTGACGATACCTGTGTTTGGGGGCGTGCCGGCCCTGGCTGACAAGGCAGGAAGAGAGCTCGGGTCACGTCGTCCCAGCCTTGCATCTGAGGCTGGTCTGGGCCAGGGGCTCCCAAGGTCAGGGTGATCTCCTCTTCTACCTTGGCCTTGGTGAGACCTCCCTGATAGCGGGTCAGGATCTGGACCTGGCTTCCCTGCGGTCTACTGGGGAGCCGGCAGGGATGGGGTGGGGTGACACCACGAATATCCGTGACCAGCCAGCTCTCGAGGTTACAGACACCTCCTCAAGAGCTGCGGGGGAGGGAGTCGGGGGGCGCTCTGGGAGACGTGACCTTGGGTCTGGGCCCTGGATACAGGTGGAGGGGGCCCCCCAGGAAGGGGGCCTGGCTGTCGTCAAGGCTCAGAGGCCTGCAGGCTGTGACGCGCATGTCCCAGGGGCCTTGGACCGGCCAGGCCAGCGGCTTCGAGTTCGTGAGTCCTGGGGCCTCCCCTCTGGACAGGTGGTTGTGCAGACCTGGGTCATGGGGGCCTCCCACACTGGAAGTCTGGGCGTCGTTGGGCTGGCAGGAGACAGTCGTCACCCTCAGGGAGCTAATCCAGGTAGCACTGGGGTTGGTAGTGTTACTGATCCTGGGGTCGGGCCAGTGAGTTTTGAAGAACTCACGGTGAGTCTGAGTTCTCGCCACAGTTGACAGCTGCTGGGCCACGGCAACAGCTCCTTGAGCCCAGAGCCTGGGCCTCGGGGACGGGATAATGCGCGAGGGCTGTGGGAGGAGGCTGGTGTGGAAGAAGGGGGACTTTCTGGGACCCGCTCATGGGGCTGCAGGAGCGAGGGGGCTGTGGGCTGGGGAGCACCACGGGGCCGCTCTGGGAATGGGGAGGAGGCATGGGGCTGAGCCTCCGGGAGGGCTGGTTTTAGGGGAGTGAATGGAGGGGAGGACACTGAGTTGGGGGGGCTCTTTCACAAACTTCAGCTGTGAAGGCAGGAGAGAAAATGAGGGGCTGGCAGAGGGGGGAGGTCAGGACTGTTGTCACCACCGGGATGAGAGAGGGGTGCACACGTGTGTGGGGCTGATGTGCAGGGGGCAGAAGTGAGGCCCAGGCCAGGGGTGCCCCAGGACAGAGTCCCCAAGAGGCAGGAGGGACAGTTGGCCTTGGACAAGAGGCGAGACCCCGGGGGCTTGGGAGGGGTGTAACTGGGAGTCAGCGCTTCTGCTGCTCCAGAACGTTTTCTTGGGTCAGGGAGGAGGCCCCTGTGGGGATGACCCTGGCCGTAGATCGGGAGAGGCCGGCCCGGCAACCATGGCCGTGGGGTGGCTGGGGGCCCCACCTTGCACGCCCCAGGCTGGTGGAGGGCTTGGCCTGGGCTGTCGGAGGCTGCTCCTGGGCGGGAGGCCCGTCCTGTGACCCACCAAACCTCAGCCTCCAGGAAAGAGGCTAAAAATAAGGCTGTGGTGGGAAGAAGGGAGGGGTGTATGGGCCCGAGCCAGGCTGGGGCCCAGAGGAAAATCCGAGACGACTGGCGAGCCACTGTGACACATGATTCCCGAGCCAGCGGCCAGTGGATCCCGCCTGCCTGTGGCCGTGGCCCCTTCCTGGCTGCTCGGGGGGAGAACAGCCCCTTACAGCTTCAGTGAGGCCCTGTTCCCAGGGAAGGTTCTTCCTGGATCCCAGGCTGCGGACACAAGCCTGGACTCTGGGGTGCTGGGGTCCTTTGTCTTGGGGTCTGGCCTGCCCAGAGTTCCCAGGACGTGCATCTGGATGTGAAGTGTCCTCCCCCTCCCGGGAGCTGTGTGTATCAGGGGAGGCAAGCCCTGGGCCTTGGGGAGCTGCCGGGGCGGAGCATGGCCGTTGGGGGGGCTAGGCTGTGTCTCGGCGAAGAAGCAAGAGTGCTCTGATTTGCTGGGGACTCATGCTGTCTTTACAGTGACCATTTTGATGTGGCTGGCTCCCCCAGAGTGAGCCCGCTGCCCTCCTCCTGGCTGTGCCCGGGGGCCCAGGGGGAGTCCTGCCCTCCTGCTGCCGCCCAGCTGCACACCTAACATGTGACATCTCTGCTCTGGGTTCTGCAGGTGACCTGCCGCCACCCAGCTCTGCAGTGGCCCCTGCGCGTCCCCGCGCCCACCCGTCTCTGTCCACAAGCGTCCGCTGTGGGCTGGCTGGGCGCCGGGCCCTGGGCTGGGGGGGTGACAAGAGCGAGGGACATGCAGAGGCAGAAGAACATATTTGGTTTCCAGTCTCCTCTCAGACCCTTACGTGCTGTGTGACACATGGGACACGTAACGTGGGGCCGAAAATCCTAGGCAGGAGCAGGATAGAAGGAGCATCTGCAGAGCCTCCCACGGTACTTGGACCTTAGCAGCGACCACAAGCGGTGGCTCTTAGCTCGTAGCCCCGGTGGACCCAAGGAGCACGTATCCATGTCCCTACACGTCTTCCCTGTCGAACTCGCTAATCCTAGGGTGACGAGTGCTAAAGAATGGACAGGGGAGCGTGGGGCCACCTGACTTACTGAGGGTGATGGGAGGGGAGAAACCAGGAAGACTTCCCAGAAGAGGAGGCGCCTGAACTAGTCTTGAAGGAGTGGCCACAATAGCCCACAGGGTAGATGGGGACGGGTGGGCAGTCGGGGGGCCGTGAATAGTCTGGGTGGCTGGAGCATGGCATGGGGGGCTGGTGGCGGGGTTGGGGGGGCTGGACCTGAAGCCTGTGGCCTGGTGAAGGCTGGGGTCCTCATCTGAGGCTGACGGCGTGAGAGAGGGTGGGGAACGCAGGCCCCTGCTCAGAAGTAGGAGCGAGCGGGTTGGGGCTAGGAGGGGAGTGCAGGTGGTTCCCCAAGGTTGGGCCCACTCGGTGGCCCAGGACAGGCCCCTGGCTTCCGCCTTCGGGGCATGGCCTCAGCCCGCCTCGGTTATTAAGTCATTAACTGGGCCTCACACAGCCTCTTCATTATGGGTAATTATGGTAAATGCTCGGCATTCACAAGGAGGAGGCCAGTGTCTCCCTGCTGTCAGGCCTCATCCCAGGGAAAGGCTCTCAGGACAGCCGCCCACGGGAGCCTCCCGCAGGCCTGGGGGTGCCACTCTGCCCACTTTCCTGCTCTATGACTTGGGGCGTGTGGCTTAACCCCTCGTGCCTCAGTTTCCCTGTCTGTCCAGGGGGGAATAGTCCCGGCCTCATGGGGTCACGTGGGGCTCGAACCAGGAAAGCAGTTACGGCTGAGAGATGTGCACCGTCTTCATCCTCGTCACTATCATCATGATGAGCTCTGGGGATCCCCCGAAGGCAGGCCTGGTCCCTTCCTCGGTCCCCTGCATGGGGGGCGTCCGGGGCAGCCTGCCCCGTCCCCTCCTCCTTTTTCCCCTCTCCCTTCTCTGTACACATGTGCAGGGGTCCGGGGGGACCTAGCCCCCTGCTGTCCTCAGAGATAAGCCGAGGTGGGGGCCCCTGGGGCCTGCAGGGCTGGGGGCTTGCTCAGGAGCCTGGTTGAGCTCTGGGAGAGGGGAGGGGCGTCCAGGGGGTTGCTGGCCCCCATGCGGCCATGGCTCTGTCTGCCCACGGTTGTTGCTGACTTCTAGTTCTTCTGGTTGCCCTCCCGCTCCGCCTCTCCCCCCCCACCCCCCGACATGCCAAGTCCTAATGGGAGAGCAGAGATGGCCAGGACTTGGGAGAAGGGCAGGCATGGCCTCAGGGGTCCCCTTCCCCCCGAAGAAGCCTGGAGCCCTGCCTGCTTCCTTCTGCACCTCTGCTCTGGTATCAGAAAATTGGGGGTCCTGGTGATAACCCCGAGGACAGCTGGGTGGGCGTGTGCACGTGCAGGTGAGCAGGTGTGAGCCCTGCCTGGGACCTCTCTGCCCGCTCCCCGGCTGGAAGGCCTCTTGGCAGCTCTCAGGGGCTTTGTGGCCTCTCCGAGGGCAGGACCCAAGCTGTGGTGGGGCCGCAGGTGGGCAAAAGTTCCAGGCTGGCCGGTGGGAGGTTTGGCTACCTCACGGAGCCAGGTGACCCCAGAGGAGCCCTGCCCCTGTGTGCCTCAGGCCCCTGCAGTGGCCGAGTGAGGGGGTGGGAGCCTGTCCTGGGAGTGAGCACGGGAGCCCCGTGGGGGCAGCATGGCAGCTCAGGCTGCCAAGTCCCTGGTGGCCTGGCAAACTGGGCAGAGTGGCGTCCTGTAGACGGGGCCAGGTTGGGCCCTGCCAGGGGGACCGAGGGCCGGGCTTGGCTTGGGGGTCTCCTAGGCGGGCTGGGGGGACAGGGGAGGCCCAGTGTCACACATAAGCACCCTCTGTCTTCCCCTCAGGCGTCCTTCTGGACATCCAGCAGCACTTTGGGGTCAAGGACCGAGGCGCCGGCTTGGGGGTCTCCTAGGCGGGCTGGGGGGACAGGGGAGGCCCGGCGTCACACATAAGCACCCTCTGTCTTCCCCTCAGGCGTCCTTCTGGACATCCAGCAGCACTTTGGGGTCAAGGACCGAGGCGCCGGCTTGCTGCAGTCAGGTGAGGCCCCCCATCCCTGCCAGGACCCCAGGTCCCTTCCCTGCTGGTCTCCTCCTGACTCGGTGAGGCCCCCCACCCCTGCCAGGCCCCTTGCCTGCTGGTCTCCTCCTGACTCACCGGGAAGGCCCGGAACGAACGTGTACTTTCTTAGACGGCAGCCTGAGGGGGCAGCGGGAGGTGACAGGAGTGTGGCCACGGCCCTAGAGGTGACCCTTCTTTTTGGGTCCTGGGGCCTCATCAGGACCCGCAGGTCCAGGTCCCACCCTGAGGCTGGTGGAGGGAGCTCCGTAGGTTGCTGTGCTAGACGGAGTCAGGGGGCCTTGGTGACCCTGTCTCCGCACCCCCCACCCCGGCCAAAGCTTCCATCGCCACCAGGCTGGGGACCCTCTCCTAGATGTCAAAGCAGGAAATCCCCTTGGTCCCCGGGCAGGGGCCTGAGAGCCTGGGTCCTCTGCCCCCTGGGCTGGGGCAGTGTGGCGGGCCGTGAGCAGTCATCCCTGCCTATCTGCCCCGTGCGGCAGGCCCATGCCTTCTTGGTCCCTGCCCGACCCACTCCGTGGCCCCAAGCTTGCTGTGTGGCCGAGGGCCTGGTTCCTTTGGCTCTGATTCTCTTTGGCCCTGGAGTCCATTTGTTGTGAGGCCTGGTCGGACGTGTGGGAGGAAGTCCATGGTCTGCATTCCAGTGTGTGAACCCCTTCCCCGGCCTGGGCTCCCCGGGGAGGGAGGGTGGAGGGAGCTGGCTCTGTCCAGGGACCTGCCTGACCTGTCTAGGCAGCATTCCAGGGAGGGCTGCGCCAGGCCTCTGCGGCCTCCGTGAGCTCCTAGAGCACCGCGGCTCAGCCTGGCCCTGCAGCCTGTGCCCGTCCCCAGGTGGGGTCTTTGGGGCTCAGAGAGAGGGTATGCGAGTTTCAGGGCTCAGCCCCAACAGACAGTTGAGTGAGCTGGGACAGGGGCAGGGCCGTGTGGTCCAGCACCCGCAGGGTGACCAGTCCCTGCCTCTGCCCACATCACTCCACCCAGGACAGGAGCCCAGACCTGTCCCCGGGCCCTTCCCCCCTTGCAGGGCCTCCTTGCTGGGCCAGAGCCAGGCAGCCTGCCCCAGGACAGGTGCCTCCAGCCTCCTGGGCTCTGAGCACAAGGTAACTGCCACTCAGCCTGGAAGAGAGCATTTCAGCCAGATGTAGCATGGGGTGGGGGTGGGGGGGTGGCAGGAGAGAGCCCAGCTTTCCAGCCCCCTCCCTCCGTGGCCCCTGAGTCCCTGGGGACCCAGCCGAGTCTCATCCCCTCCTGGCCTTGCCGCCTGACAGGGAGCCAGGATCTGCCCCAGCTTCCTCCACTCAATCCCACCAGTGGGGTCAGGGCCGGCGCAGCTCCCGGGGAGGGGTGGGAGGTGGTGAGGCTCCCAGGGCTTCTGTCCACAGCCACCTTCCTGGCTGAGAGAGAGACGTCACAGCGGCCTCGGCTGACCCCTGGTGACCTGGCTGGAGGTGGACAAAAGAGCCAGCAGCATGCTCCTCTCTGGGTCTTCCTCCCAGGAGCTTCCTTTGCAGCTTTCCTTCCCAGACGAAGGGGCAGAGGTTGAGGGAGGAGTGATGACTTGCGGGCCTGGGATGGGAACCTGTGTATGCTATCTTCTTGGCTGGGGGGGGGGGGGGGGCACACAGGCAGCCACTGGCTTGGAGAGGCCTGTCCCAGGTGTCTGAGCTTCTGGTGTCTCTGTCTTCAGGGTGGCTGCCTCTGGGCCGTGGTATCTCAGAGTCCCTTACCCCACGGCCTTCACCCTACAACCCACCCCCCGTGCAGCCGGGCTGCCACCGGGGCCCAGAAGCTAGGCCAGCTAGATCAGGATGTGACTCAGTGGGCAACCAGGCAGATCAGCTAATTGGCCTGGGCCCCAGGCACCTGTCTCTTCCCCAAGCCCTTGATAAGGTCGGAGCCGGGTGGAGGGCGCCAGCCAGGTGCTGCGGTTTGCTCAGATCAAAGGACGAGGCTGAGAGCCGGGTTTTCTGCTCATCTGTGGGCACCAGGGGCTGCTGTGCCTGGAGACGGGGTGGGGTAGGGGGGCTGAGGGTCAGGCCTGGGCCTGCCCCTGCTGTTTCTCCTGGGACCAGATCTTGAGAGCTGGCTTGGGAAGAGCCTGCCTTCGGCAATCCCCTAGCAGATCTCGGCCAGCTCGGAGCTGGGCCCGGAGTCCCTGCAGAAGCCGAGCTCAGCCTCTGTGATTACGGCTCTTGCTGTCTTGGGAAACCAGGAGCCTCCAGAGCCTACACCCGAAGGGGTAGCTGCTGCTGAGCCCACTGCTGGCCAGGCCCTGGGCTGGGCTCTGGCACAGGCTCCGTCCCCACATTCCAGTATGTTCCCTCTATCAGTGGAATGGAAAACGTGTCCAGTCACCACCAGGCACGGGGCACCGTGGGGGCCTGGGGGGGTGCTCTGCCTGGCGGCAGGTGGGTAAGACTTCCCCGAGGAGGGGACATTGGAGTGGGGCTTTGAAGGATGAGTTAGAGTTTGTTCGGGGTATAGGACGTCCAGTCACCCTCCTTCTCCCACTCCGAGCTGGAGAAAATATGCCAAGAAAACATTTAAATTACATAGCTGAGCTTGAAAGCTCAAGCTAGCAGGGGAATTCCCAGGTGCCAGAAGCAGAGAATTAAACCGAAAAACAGGAGTGGGCGCCAGTATTAAAGCCAAGTGTTGCAGAGAGCCTGGGGACCAGTATCTGTCATAGGAGCTTGTTACGGTATTTTTAGTGTAAACACTTTTACGATGAGAAATTTTAAATACACAGAAAGAGTAGAGAGAGCGGCACGATGAATCTCCACAGAGCTGTCGCCCACTCGGGCCCAGTGTCCAGGCTCCGGGGTTTCTTTGCTCTGAGGATGGGCCTGTGCAGCCTCGGCTTCCAGCGTCACATGGGTGACTTGGTTTCCCCCCAGAGCCCAGGGCTGTGCCCCCAGGGCCAGTGGCAGTTTCTCTGTCTCTGAAGGGACATGTCCATCTGGCTCGGGCTCTCTGCAGAGAGCTGGAGGGTTTCCGGGCCCTTCCACACGAGGGACCCCGCAGAGGCCGATCTAGGGCTGCTCCTCGGGGAAGCCTTCATGATCCGGGGCCTGCGTGGGACACAGATAACGGTGCCTACTGAGGACAAACTCAAACGGAAAATGAGCAGAGCCCACAAGGAGGAGGCCAGCCGGCGCTGGAGAATGGGGAAACCGGTCCCTGATCTGCCTTTAGGGCTTCAGTGCTATGTGAGCTTAGTTTCCAGAGTTCCACAGGAAGCATAGCACTTACAAGACGGGAAGAGCACCTTAGTGAACAAGAGCGGGGGAGACGCTTCAGAGACCTCAGTTCAAGATTCTGGAAGTGAAACGTGTAAGCACTGAAATTTAACAATGTGACAATTAGACCCAGTCGAAGAGAAAATTAGTAAATCAGAAGATGGGTCTGGGGAAAGCAGCAGGTCCAGGGAAGGGGAGGGAGAGTGAAGGCTCCGGTGAGTGGAGTGTGGGGAGAGCCGAGGGCAGGGGGCAGGGTCGCGCTGCAAAAGGCACCTGGCTTTCGTCTTGGGATAGTGGGGAGCCAGAGAAGGCTTTGGGGCAGGCAGTCCCTGTTGGATGTATGCATCAGGATGTTCTCTCTGGGGCGGAGCGTGGGGGTGGATGGGAGAGGGGAGGCAGCTCGGGGCTGTGGTTGGAGTGGTCACGAGGATGTTCCAGGTTGGGGATGGGGGCAGAGTGGGGACAGAGGAAGAGCCAGCTCAGACTGAAACCAGACGGCAGCTCTGCTTTGAGGCCGTCTCCTTCTGGCCTTGCTCCCTCCCCACTTCGTCCAGCAAGGCCGTAGCTGGGCCACCCCTGGGGCTGTACCCCCGGGACTGTTCTGTCCCACGGAGGCCTAAGAACCCATCGCCCCGGGGCCTGAGGGGCCAGCCCAGGGCTTCCATCCTGAGCGGTGGGTGAGGTGGCCGGGCTGCCCTGGGTCCTCCCCGTCGTTCGGCTGCCTGGGCGTCCATCCTCCACGTCCTGTGGGCAGAGCATGCCTGAGTAACCCTCCCTGCCCACAGGGGATGGAGGATGGCAAGTCTCCCCAAATAACAGTTTGGCCAGATTTGGACTTTGTAAAAATAGCCCTGGTTCAGCTCAGGCTGAGGTCGGGGCTGGACCTGAGCTCCAAGGCCACTGTGGGGGAGCCCAGGGGTCCCCCAGCTCAGACCTCAGCCGCTCCATCTCCAGGACCATCTTCCGGGGTTTGACAGGGCCAAGTGCGCCCCAGGAGGGGCTCGGCAGCCCCACAGGTGGGGTCGGAGGGGCTCAGAGTCCTCAGCGGGGTGGTCCTGGGCTGCTGGATGCGGGCCGCTCTGCAGGTCCACGGAGAAGGTCGTCAGCCAGCATGCTGCCCCTGGGGCTCAGGAGCCTGGGCAGCCCCTTACCGCCCTCTCCCCAGCCCTGTGGGGCGGGGGCACCACCCATCCCACAGAGAGGCTCTGAGGCCCTGCCCCCTCTGCCCTGGCTCCCTGCCTGCCGGCCCCATTGTCCCCGTCCTGCGGGGTCAGCACACGTGAGCTGCCGAGGGCTTCCCCACACCCGGACCACAGGATGTGCTCGTGTGGGAACTGCTGGGAAAGCCGCCCCTACCGAGATCAGGGTGGGGCCGCCCGGCTGCCCAGAAAGCTCTGCTCCGACAAAGACTGCAGGGCTGGGGTGGGGGGCAGGGGAAGCTTCTAGCCGGGCTGTGTTTATTTCCAGCCGGGTGGCCGCTGACCACGTAAGCCTCTGCGCCCCCACCAGGTAGCAGGTCCTCTGCCCTTCCTTCTGCCGGGAACGGGTTTCCTTCTCTCCTTGCCCTGATCTTGTTCGGGCCCCCATGCTGGCCTGTGACGTCCTGAGGGCCCGGGCAGGTCTCCTCTCTTGTCTGCCCCGAGCAGAGGGGAGGGTTGCACAGACTGATTGATCGCTGTCCCTCCTGACCCTTGACACCCTTGTCCCCGAGGGTCCAGGGTCAGGATGGTCGCTGTGTCCTTTTGGGCGAGTTCCTCCCCCTGTCAGTGGCCCAGCTCTAAAATGGGATGACGTGGTGGAGTTCAGCTGGGGCCAGGCAGTGAGGACAGGGTGCGCCTGCTCTCACAGGAGCCTTACCTGCGGTCCTGGGCGCCTGTTCTCTACATGGGCCGGTGGAGAGCCAGGGGTCAGCTCTGCTGTGGGCAGCGGGTGGGGGTGGCCTGGGGCGGCTCTCCCCTTGGGCCCATCCACACTCTCCTTGAAGGGGGAGAGTGGACATGCCGTGGTTGTCCACGGGCTCTTCCAGCGCCTTCCCCTGCTCTGGCCTGGCCCACCTTCCTACTGTCCCCCTTCCCCTCGCCGCGGTCTGTAGTGTGATTTAGAGCGAGGACCCTGGAGTTAGACAAATGGGGTTTAACCTCTGGCTCGGCCACCCAACGAGCTGTGTGACATCACTCCTTTCAGCCTCTGTACCCTCCTGTGGGATGAAGAGAATAGTGAGGTGCTTAGGTCCAGGGCGTGTGCTTGGACCCGCGGTCGGTAAGTGTTCCGTAACGACAACTGAGGTTCTTGGTAACAGTAAGCTCCTTCCCGCCTAACCTTCACGTGGTATTGCTTATAAGACGTGTGATTTATAGTTTAGTGTATAGTCTTGATCTTAAGTATGATCATCCTGGTAAACTCCTATGCATCCTTCAGTACCCCGCTCTGATATCACCACCTCCATGAAGCCTCTCTCCACTCTGCTTGGCCCTCCTTGCTGGTTTCCAAACTGGCCAACCCATGGACTGGGGTCACTCTCACTCTGATTTTTTCTGCCTACTCCCCCCAACCCCCAGCACAGACAGGCACAGAGGGAACAAGTCTTTCTCCTGTAAGTCCTGACAAGGCCCACCTCCTGGTCTGATCTCAGGCAGGCCCAGCAGGAAAATTCCTTTTCTAGATATGAGGAAGTAATTTCTGTGTTGACTGATCTAAACAAGGGCCCAGTGTTGACCGAGGCTGCGGGCTCGGGCGGGGCCTGGCATCAAGCACCTTCGGTGCTATCTTATCCCGCACTCCGAGCAACCCCGGAGTTGCTATTTTTATCTTCATTTTACAGACGAGGAGGCGATTGTTAGATTTTCAGGAACGGTGTGAGCTGGCTGTTGCCCACAAGCATTACCAAACACTGGATTATGTGAACTCATGAACATCTTACACTCAAAACCAAGGGAGTAAATACTGAAAACTCGTCCCCCCAGCACCTCACGGCGTCTGGCGATCAAAGGGTAAAAGGCTGTTCGCGGCCCTTGCACCTGTTCGGCGGAGGGACGCGTGTGCACGGCGCTGTGTGACCACACGCCTCCTCCTGACTCTGGTGGCCTGAGGTCAGCGCGGGGGGCATCTTCACGCCATCTGGCAAACCCCACCCATCGGGGCCCCCACCCCTGCTTTTTTGGAGAGCCGGTTGTTAAACATCAGCACAGCACTGAACGGAGGGATAGAGAGGTGGTGACCTGCGCAGGGTCACCCAGCTGGGGAAGAGAGCTGACTCTGCGCCCAGGCAGGGCCTCTGGTGCCCAGATCCACGCCCCTCGATGCCGGTTCTGCCCCCAGCAGCCACACGCGCGCCGTCCTGCTCACCAGGACGAGCGGGAGACCGTCACCCTCCTCCAGCCCGGGCCTCTCCCCTCGTTCACCCCGTCCCTCCTTCCCGCCCCCCTTTCTCCTCTTCCCGCCCACGCCTGCCAGAATCAGGTCTGAGGGAGAAGCCAAGCCCATGTGTGCACTCAGCCTGGCGGTCGCAGCCCAGCCAACTGGCCACCTCGTCTGCCCACCCTCGGCCATTGTCTGGCCATCTGCCCGTCAGCTGTGGGACTGCCTTCCAGGGGGACGCATGGGGGAGCTGCCTTGCCCCCTGACCCCTAGGGCCTACCCTGCCTCACTGGGCCTCTTCGCCCCACCTGGGGCCCCAAGGCCCCACCCATCACTGGCATCCCCAGAGTCCTCTGACAAGCCGCCGCTCTCTTGTTCTAGAAGAGCAAAACCAGGTCAGGTTGCCGCCCTGCTCAGCCGCGGAAGCCACGGTCACCACAGTGGGCCAGGAGGCCCTGCCCCATCTGGCCTCCCCACTCCGTCCCTCTGCTCCGGCCACTCTGGCCTCTTTGCTGTCCTTCAGATATGTGAGGCATACTCCTGCCCCAGGGCCTTTGCACTCGCTGTTCTTGCCCCAATATTTGCATGATTTGTTTCCTTACCTCCTCCAGGTCTTTGCTGAAATGTCACCTCCTCTGACCCTTCTGTTTAAAGTTGTAGCCTCTGTGTTGTTCCTCACACACATTTCCTGTCTCCTGTTTCTGCCCTGTTACCCTCCGTGGCACTTGTCACCGTCTGACACACCACAGTTTTCATTTTATCATACGTTTCTTCTGCCCAAGAGGGCAGGAATTTCTGTCTGTTTTGTTGAGCGGACGAATGAGTGGATGAACAAAGACCGTGTTTGCTGAGGTCAGGGAGGCGTTCTGCAGCCTGCTGGGAGCGCGGGTGGGAGACCTGGGGCTTTCCTGTATGACCTTGGGCAGGTCCCTTCCCCTCTCTGACCCTCTTTCCCAAGTGTGGTAAGGAGAGCAGTGTGAGAGGTACAAGGAACAGGGGCTCCGGGGTCAGAGAGGGGATCAAAGCGCCACAGGACTTTTGCCGCCAGCGGGGCCTTGGGCAAGTCTCCTCTCCCCACTTCTGCAAGGTGGGGTGGGGTTGGGAGCATACACACGATGCCAGGTGGTGAGCTCCTGGCACGTGAAATGCTCAACAAATCGATTTTCACTGTTTCACGGGTCTCCCAAGGGCTCGCCCGCTGGACAAGCTGGGCCTTCAGCAAAGTGGGTGGGGCTGTAGGATCGCCCTCCCTTGGGCCCAGGTGCCTCCTCCGCCCCGGCCCCAGCCGAGGTTGTCCCCTGGCCCCTGGGCTCAGGCTGGGCGGTGCGGGCCCCTGGCCCCAGCCGAGGTTGTCCCCTGGCCCCTGGGCTCAGGCTGGGTGGTGCGGGCCCCTGGGCGCAGCCGAGGTTGTCCCCTGGCCCCTGGGCTCAGGCTGGGCGGTGCGGGCCCCTGGGCGCAGCCGAGGTTGTCCCCTGGCCCCTGGGCGCAGCCGAGGTTGTCCCCTGGCCCCTGGGCTCAGGCTGGGCAGTGCGGGCCACTAGGCGCAGCCACAGGGACCCTACCGCCCGTCACACTCTCCCCTTCCTGCACAGTATTCATCTGCAGCTTCATGGTGGCTGCCCCCATCTTTGGCTACCTGGGTGACCGCTTCAACAGGAAAGTGATCCTCAGCTGCGGCATCTTCTTCTGGTCTGCAGTCACCTTCTCCAGCTCCTTCATCCCCCAGCAGGTGAGGCCTGTCGGGCTTCCTCCCCGCACATCCCTCCGCACATCCTGTTCCTTCCAGTGCTGGCTACTCTCACTGACCTGTCTTCGTCCACACTGGGGTTCCATCCTCTTTGCTCGAGCCCCAGACGGCGTCTTCCAAGTGCAGCGGGATGAGGGGTCTCGGGTACTTTTATAAGCTGGCCCTGCAGACAGGGAGGGCCTTCCCCTGTGCTGACCAGAGCCGGGGGGACTTGCAGCCCTGTGTGGCCTCCTCTTTCCGAGCTGCCTCTGATTTGGGGAGAAACAGCAGAACCAGTCCAGTCTAGGAGTCAGGGCCCTCTGGTTCTAGTCCTAGCTCTGCCATCATCTTGCTGTGTGACCCCAGGTGAGTCACTATGCCTCTCTGCGCCTTGCACAGTTTGCTCTTTTCTGGTGTTTTTTTTTTTAAGTAAACTCTGTGCCTAACATGGGGCTTGAACTCATGACCCCGAGGTCAGGAGATGTGTGTTCTATTGACTGAGCCAGCCAGGCACCCTGTACACAGTTTGCTCTTTGTGCAATAACCAGCGAACTGCTCGGGTCAGAGTCCGAGGGCGGCAAGCATCACCTTGACTTAAGGAAGGTGTTTCTCCCTCGGCTTCCACAGTTCTGGGTCTGAATGTCCCGACTCTGTTGTCCGTTCAGTCTTGTGATCTGGAGAGCCTCAGCTTCTGCATCTGTGAAACGGAAAGAATTCTTCTCAGCCTGAAGTTTCCTTGTGCCCAGACCCTGGAACGTGGCAGATTGAACAAATCATAGTTTCTGTTCTTTCTTCCACAAGGGAGACCTGTTGCTTTGAGAGGTAGTGAGTTCCTATCACTAGGAGTGTTCAAGCCGAGGAAGGATGATGTTGTGGTGGTTGCTGTGGAGGGAGACAGAGGAGGAAGAAGACCAGGATCTATCTTCAAGCACTTTCAGCCTTGGGCATAAAGGAGAAGACCCTGTGCCTGTCCTTGGGGGCACCCAGGCTGGGCGTGGGAAGACGGGACGGGAGTCCCCATGCTCACAGCCTTCACAATGTACAAAGTGCTGAGAGTCCTCGCTGAAGAGACAGTAGTCTCTTCAAATCTATGGAGGCAGGGAAGGCTTCCTGGAGGAGGTGACATTTGCGCTGGGAAGGCAGGACAGGGAGGTGAGGCCTTTTGGTGGGTGGGATAGGCAGAGGGAGCAAACCCATGAAAGCAGTAATGGGTCCCCAAATGGGGAGAGTGTTTTGGCCCGAAAGGAAAGCAGGGACCAGGTCATGGAGAGCCTCGAATGCCAGGTTGGAGGGTCTGGTCTTCCTCCTGAGGGCAGGGGTGAGTCAGAGTGACACGGAGCAGGGAGAGGCTGGAGGCAAGGGCAGAGGAACCAGCAGGTTTGGGTACAACCTCACAGAGGAGGATCAGGCCCGGGTGGGCTTCAGGCCACGGTCAAAAATGGGGCCTGGACCAGACGCCTCTGGGGCCCTCTGGGCCTCGCCCTCCCACTGGCCAGGCCCCTGGCCCTCTGACCCTGGGTGCCACTTCCAGAACGGAGCTGCAAGCCCAGGACCACGATGCCAGCAGCTCCGGGGGTGCGGGCGGGCCGGTGGAGGCCGAAAGACGATCCCCCGCCCCCCCCCCATTAGTCTGTGGACTCCCTGCACTCACAGTCCCAGCTCCGCGCGCGTTCTCCTTGGGCCTTGGCAGTGTGATTCTGAAGCTGATTTGGCAGAGGAAATGCCCAGCAACAGCCAAGAACATGGGGAAAATGCCCGTGGAAGGGGCTCGCCCTGTGGGTCCTCACGGAGCGCCGTTCTAACCTGACAGTGGGCTGACCGTGAAGCCCTTCCGCGGGGGCCCGGTGTTGAGCGACAGGTGCGCTGCACGCGGCTCGGGCAGCTTTGCCTGTCCGTCTGGATGAAAGATAAACCGTAGTTCAAAACCAATTCCAGACACATGAAAATGAAGTAAAAAGCAAAGTATAAGAATCTAGAACTATAAATCCGCAAGAAAAAAGCCAAATAACCCGGCAGGAAAGTGGGCAAAGGGTGGTGAACCCAGCAACTGCAGGAGGGGATGGTGCTCGACTCCAGCGCTGGGGAAATTCAAACCGAAACAACGACGAGGTGCCATTTCATACCCATCGGATGGGCCACAGTTAAGAGGGCTGCCGATACCAAGTGTTATCAAAGGTAGTGACTTGGCCGCGGGGCCTCTTTGGAGAGCGAAGTGCCAGGATTCCGCAGAAGCCTCGGTGCGTGCGCCCCAGCCGCCCCCCGCGAGGTGCGCTCCCCAGAGAGGAACCCCAGCCCGTGGACAGGGCGCACGTGTGCCACGGCGTCCGTGATGGTCTCGTAGCAGAAGAGGGGGCATGCGCAGAAGAAACAGGTGCGTTCCTGCTGTGAGACTCTCGGCAGCTGGGGCATGAACTGCATCTACATCGAGCAGCATAAATGGGCTTCCGGAACACGTGAATGAGGGCAAAGCAAGGTGTGGGGCAGAAGGCACAGAATGGTCCCTTTGGGGTGCATGTTTTGAAAGCATGCGGGAGACACAGTGCTGCTCATTGTGGGGCCACGGTGTAAGGGATGCACCATGTAGCGGGTTCCTGGGGGAGGCGTAGGACTGTCCACACGCTCTCATACCAAGGAGAACGAGGAAATTTCTAAGACCTAGCAAACGATGCATTAAGGAATATTGTCATCATTTGGGGAGGGGGCAGGCCTTCCTGAGCAAGATGTGCAATCCAGAGGCCATCAGGGGAAAATCACCAGGCTGGACAGCATCGGATCAGACAGACCCCATGAACAAAGTGGAAGGGAAGATGATGAACGGCGCTCGTCACATATGTCATAAAGGGTCAATACCCACGATACCTAAAAAGCTCATAGAAATCAAGATAAGACAGACAGCTAACAGCAAAGTAGGCAAAGGCAGTGGGCAGCTCAGCCCCAGAGAGAGGGGCTGAGGTGAGGAGGTGGGGGTCACAGAGACGGTGCGAGGCGCAGGGCTGGATGGGCAGTCCGGCTATGCAGGGGGCGGGCCTAGATGGAGACGGGCAGATGGAGAGAGGGAAGCGGGAGACCTGGAGGAGGGCAGCGTGTGGGTGAAGCTGGCCGGATGGGTGGTCAGGGTGGGGCCGGGGAAAGATGACCAGGCTGGGTTCTCAGGCCCTGGGCAGCTGGGGGGATGGAGGGGCCGGGTCCACATCACAGGGGGAGGACCCTTGGCAGCTAGAACAGCCTCACCCTTCCCGGCTCAGCTGGGCTTCGCTCTTTGATGTGTGTGGGGGCGGGGGTCGCAGAGCCCACCAGCTGCCCTGCCCGCTCCTCACGCACACAGGGCCCTCCGTGCTGCCAGGGTCAGCCCGGCTGCCCTGCCTGGGGGCGGGGGCGGGGGGTGGGACGTGCAGCTCCCGAGGTGGGGCCAGAGCCCGGGGAGGAGGTCTTGCCCTTGGGGGGAGGCAGTGGGGACACCGAGGGGTCTGTCTGGGCCACGCCCGCAGCTGTCCACCTGTGGGAATCCCGGCCAGATCCTCTGAGGCCCGGGGTCAGTCCCTGCCGGGCCGTGGGGGCTGGGCAGCGGCGTGGGGGCCGATGGTGAGCCCCGCATTGTGTGCCCGTCCCGCAGCACTTCTGGCTGTTGGTCCTGTCCCGGGGCCTGGTGGGCATTGGTGAGGCCAGCTACTCCACCATCGCGCCCACCATCATAGGTGACCTCTTCACCAAGAACACGCGCACGCTCATGCTCTCGGTCTTCTACTTCGCCATCCCGCTGGGCAGGTGAGGCTCCCCCTGGCTCCCCGCCGATGTCCCACCACCGCCTCTCCCTGAGGTTGGCGTTCTGCGGCCCAAACGCGCGGTGGCCAGCAGGGGGGTGGTGGAGGGTGGCCTGCCTCCCACCCTGGTGAGCAGCCCCTGCGCGCGGCCTGACTCCCTGCGCCGTGTCCTCGGCAGTGGCCTGGGCTACATCACGGGCTCCAGCGTGAAGCAGGCGGCAGGAGACTGGCACTGGGCCCTGCGGGTAAGGACACCCCCGACCAGCCCTTACCCAGGGTCCCCCAGAGACTCAGAACCTCAGCCTCCAGGCCTCTACCTTGGGGGCCTGCACCCCCCGAGATCAGTGTACTGGGGGCACTGGGGAGCCAGACCCGGTCGTCCTGCGGCCTCAGGGGCCTGGTCAGACAGGACGAGGGATGCCCTCCCGCTGTCAGGACGTTCCAGGTCTGCAGTGGTGCGTCCTGTTCCAGCCCGGGCCTGTGCTAGGGGGAGGCCGAGACGCGGCCTCTGCGTGGGGACCCCCGGGGTCTGGAGCCCCTTCCTGTCCTGAGGGAGGGTTCAGGCGAGCCTGCCAAGGCCCCAGGACAGTGCAATCAGAGGAAACAGAGATCCCTAGGCTCGCGGAGGAGCGGAAGCTTAAGACAAAGTGTTTTTTCCTCAAAAGCAGGAAGGAAGCAGCCTCCGTGGAATTTCTTGATGAGGCACATGGAGAGGAACTCCCCCGCCCATGGGCTCGCAGGCCTCTTGGGGGGGGGGGGGGCGGGCCTCCCTGCTCTCCAGCGGGGGTGGGGGTGGGCTGGTGTCTCGGAGGCTCTGTTCCCGACCTTGGGCTGCACTCAGGGGACACCACGTGGGCCCCTCCCAAGCCATGACCTACCTGATCATCAGCGGGAAGCTTCGTGCCCACCAGGCGCCCCCCCCAGGCCCCCTCCTCATCATGGTTCCAGAGTCGGTCCCTCTGCGTGTCTGTCTTTCTTTCCATCCATCTTTCTGGTTTTCCACCTATTAACTCATCCAGCAGTCTGTTTGTCCTTCGTCTGTCTGTCCCCCCTCCTCCATCCATCGTTCAGCCCCCTCCCATCCCGCCCCCTGCTCTGGACGGCCTGTCGGGAGCTCCTGGCGGCTCAGCCCCGACGGGGCCTGGGGTCCTACCTTGTGCTCCTGCCCCACCAGGTGTCCCCCATCGTGGGCATGATCACAGGCACGCTCATCCTCATCCTGGTCCCGGCCACCAAGAGAGGCCACGCCGACCAGCTCGGGGGGCAGCTCAAGGTGCACACGTCATGGCTCCGCGACATGAAGGCCCTGATCCGCAAGTGAGTGCTGCCGGGAGGGGTCTGGCGGGAATGGGGCCGGGTGGGGGGCGGCAGGAGGACCCTCCCTGCAGGGCGGCCCTGGTCCCCGCGGCCCTGGGTGCTGAGAGTGGCGCTTGGGCCCCTGGTGGGTATGAACTCCTGCAGCCCGAGCCCGAGGGGGCGGGGAGGGCGGCCTCGGGGGCCCCGCTCAGTGTCGCTGCCCTGGCCTCTCCTCAGCCGCAGCTACGTCTTCTCCTCCCTGGCCACGTCGGCCGTGTCCTTCGCCACAGGGGCCCTGGGCATGTGGATCCCGTTGTACCTGCACCGCGCTCAGGTCGTGCAGAAGACAGCGGAGACGTGCAGCAACCCGCCGTGTGGGGCCAAGGACAGGTGGGGCCGGGCTGGGGGCCGGGGCGGCGAGGGGTGCCGTGCAAGAGTGCCGGCCCCTCTGCCCAGCCTGACCCCGCACCGAGCCGTGCCCCACTGCCCTCTGTCCCCACAGCCTCATCTTCGGGGCCATCACCTGCTTTACTGGCTTTCTGGGTGTGGCCACGGGGGCAGGAGCCACGCGCTGGTGCCGCCTGCGGACCCAGCGGGCCGACCCGCTGGTGTGTGCTGTGGGCATGCTGGGCTCTGCCATCTTCATCTGCCTCATTTTCGTGGCTGCCAAGAGTAGCATCGTGGGTGCCTATGTGAGTGCAGTGGGGGGTGCCCGGGTGGGGGGTCGGCCTCTGGCAGAGGACGTGCAGTCTGGCTCGCAGGGCCCCTCCCCGTGAGAGGCTCCTGTCTGCTGCCCACCCGTCCGCGCTCTGTGCAGGGCCTGTCCAGGGCCCTGGGCGTCCTTCCGGGCCACCGGCATGCCTTGAAGTCCCCCGTATCCTGCAAATTCCTGTGAGCCTGCGTGCTCGGCGCTGCAGACCCCGGGGAGGGGTGGGAGGCTTGGGGGGGGGCTCCCTGCCAACAGCCAGGCGGAGGGCTGCGATGGCTGTTCTGGTCTCTCCTGGACAGATCTGCATCTTTGTTGGGGAGACACTGCTCTTTTCTAACTGGGCCATCACTGCGGACATCCTCATGGTGAGGTGGCCGACCCAGGCTTCTGGACCCCTGGGGCAGCCTTGGAGAGGGTGGTGAAGGGGCGGGAGGCTGGCAGGGCCTGTGGGGGGTGGACAGCAGGCTGGACAAGCTGGGGAGGCGGGCCTGGAGGCAGAAGCCTGGGCAAGCAGAGGGATGGGGATGGGACCGCGTGGGGAGAGGGCTGTCCGCAGGCTCCGCGTGGCCAGGAGGCTGGCAGTGCCAGGCTGGCCTGAGGGGGTGCTGCTCGCTAGCTCCTCCCCCGGGTCTGAGCTCCCAGGGCCCTGCCCTCCCAGCCCAGCCCGGGTCCCAGGCGTGCCTGCCCGAGCGCCCGCGGCTGGGCCGGGCGGACAGAGGCCGTGTTCACGGGGCCAACAATGGGTGCCAGACCAGCCAGCCAGGGACAAAGGGCCGTCTGAGCAGTGGCAGGGGCTGTGTCCCTGGGAGGAACTGGGAGGGGGTGTGGCCCCGATAACTTGCAGCACGCAGTCTGAGGGGCGGGGTGCCTGCAGCTCCCGTCCTTGGGGGCCCTCCCGGTCAGGGCCAGGAGGGGCTGGGAGAAGGGAGCGTGGGGCCTGCGGTGGGGAGCGTGTCTGGGAGCCGCCAGGGAGGGCCTCACCGGCAGGGCAGCGGGGGGAAGTGGCCCTTGGGGTTTGGGGCCACATATGGGACAGCCCAGGAGATCAGAGTCGGCCTGGCACTGGGGGTCCTGCCGGCTCTCCTCTTCCAGGAAGCCTGCCCTGCTTCACCTGAGCTCCCCTGCACGTCTGCTTCACTGGGGGCCAGGCTTCCGTCCGTGGGAGGAGGTGGGGGTCTGACTCAGCCCTGTGCCTCACGGGGAGCCAGGCCGGTGGTGGGGGGTGAGAGTGAAGGAGGGAGTGAATCTGTGGCGCTGGGCGGGACCCCCGTGCCTGCCTCTGGGGTCCCAGGGAAATCATGTCCCATTTTATTAAGTGTCACAGCCCCATGACTAATCACTGCTGGAAATGGGCCACGCCATCCCATCGGACCCAGCCGCCCTTCCCCCAGCCCTGGAATGAGGGGCCCCGTGGCCAGCCACCCACCCCGCTGCTCCGAGGCTTCGGAGGGCCTGCCTGGCCTGGGAGGCTCCCGGCTCTGGGGGCTGGGGGCACCCGGGGGTCGGAGTGGAGGCCGTCCAGGCAGGCCAGCCTAGGCCTCGCCGCGTCCTTGTGGAGGGGGACCGGCGTGGTCTTCAGCTTGTGGGTTCTGGTCCCAGCGCTGCCACAGTCCACGTGTCATCTGTGTGCTGGGCCTCCGTTTCCTGCGACCCCTGCACGGGCTCCCCGCCACAAGCCCAGGGCAGAACCTCAAGCAGCCGGGGTGGGGAGGCCCCGGGAAGTCCGGGGTGTGGGACCCTAGGAGTGTGGTGACCCCAGAGATGAGGCCGCTGGCTGTGGCCCCTGGGCTCTGACTCGCTGCCTCTTGCAGTATGTGGTCATCCCCACGAGACGAGCCACGGCCGTCGCCCTGCAGAGCTTCACCTCCCACCTGCTGGGGGACGCCGGGAGCCCCTACCTCATCGGCTTTGTGAGTACAGGCGCGGCTGGGTGGGGGTGGCTTCGGGAGGCGCCCCCTGACGCTCCCACCCCCACAGATCTCGGACCTGATCCGCCAGAGCACCAAGGACTCTCCGCTCTGGGAGTTCCTGAGCCTGGGCTACGCGCTCATGCTCTGCCCCTTCGTGGTGGTCCTGGGCGGCATGTTCTTCCTGGCCACGGCCCTCTTCTTCCTCGGCGACCGCGCCAAGGCTGAGCAGCAGTGAGTGGGCCGGGGCGGCCTGCTGGCGGGGTCAGACACCTGGTGGCGGGGGGCACGCAGCGTCCCCTGGCCGCCCAGCCTGCGGGAGGGGCCGCCGCAGTCGCATGCAGACGCGCAGGCGGGGGATGGGCTTCCAGGGCGGGAGCTGCGCGGTGCCCGGCACCCTCCTCTAGTTTTCTGACTTCTTTCTTCTCTCCTCTTCACTCCTGTCTCTCCTCTCCCCACCCCTGGGCTCTCCCACCTTCCCCTGGGGCTGACGAGGTCCCTGCCCGGCACGTCCGGCCAGCCGGCCCCCGAGATGCGATGTGCCAGAGCAGTGCCCGGGCCCGGCCGCCGCTGATCCGCCACCTTGACCCCCGCCCGTCTCTCCCCCAGGGTGAACCAGCTGGTGATGCCGCCCGCATCCATCAAAGTCTGAGGCCGTGAGTGCAGGCGGGCGGGCGCAGCGGCTCCTGGCGGGAGGGGAGGGGTCAGGGCTGCACCTTGTGGGGGTCCTGCGGAATGTTCTGGAAGCAGGAGCAGCTTCTGGGGCACCTCCTACCAAACCTAGGCTTGGCCCTCTTCCTCTTGAAGTGGCCCGCACTGGCTTGCTGGGTCACGGGGGCGGGCAGGCTCCCCCTTCCTTCCTCAGAAGGGCTGGGACTGGCAGGAACCCCTACCCCATCCGGGACTCTATCCTCCCGAGCTCTCCAAGAAGCGCGCCAGGCCCTGAAGCTGACCTTCCTCTGGGCCTGGCCTCCAGGGGCCACGCTTCCCAGCAGCGCAGGATCCAAGGTCACCACCCCCTCATCCCCTCGACGCAAAGAAGGCAGGCCTGTTTCTTCACAGCAGGAAGACGATGGGGAGTGTGAGTCCGGGCTGGCTCCTCCCAAAGCCCCCCGTGACCTGGCCCCTCTTTCTAGGTGCCTCTGGGACAGCGAAGAGCCCTCACGGTCACCCTACTTGGGAGGCGTGCCATGGCACCCTGGCCCTGCTGGGCCGCCTCGAAGCTTTCTGTGGGACCCAAGGCTGGCCACCCACCCTCTCTGGTCTGTGGCTGTGGAGTGGCCGTGGCTCCAAGAGACCGTGTCCCCAACGAGCACGGAAGGTTGTGTGTGGGGGTGCCGTGCGGCTGGACAGACTCCCAGCCCCAGGGCCGGGCTGCAGACCCCCTGGGGCCCGGGACGAAGAGAGCCCCCACCAGGCGTGTGGGGAGAGCCTGGCCTGTCCCCGCCTTACGGGGTCCCGGGCAGGCCTCTGCCCTCCCCAGACTGCGGGGCCAGGCAGCTGGACTTCCCCGCGTGGCAGCTTTGAAGACACAGGGCTCCCGGACTGCGGAGAGAAGGCGGTCCAGCCTCAGGGCGGCACCTCAGGCTCGGGGACGGACTCAACCGGGCAGAGCCTGGCTGGTCCCCTCAGAGGACACGGGTCTCGGCTGCCCGGCTGGCTCTATGCCCACAGGTTCCCCCCCCCCCCCCCCGTCGGGCCATCTGCCGGGGGGCTGGCATCTCCGAGGGTGAAGGCCCTGGCGGCATCTGCACCCCACCTATGTCCCCAGGCCCGAGCCCCGAGGCCGCTCGCCTCCCCTCCCCCACCCCGGCAGCCTGGCACAGACTCCTGCCCCCCCAGACTGGGCCCTTCCAGGGGCAGGACCCAGGGGACTATTCCCAGAACCTGCACGGCAGCAACCAGGGCTCTCGCTGCCGAGGATGCGGCCACCCCGCGAGGTTTCCTGCCCCTGGCCAGGGCCGGAGGGTCAAGGCCCGCCCCGCACGTGGGCCGCCAGCCGTCTACGCTCCTCCTCTCCCCGCGCTCCCTGCACGGCGGCTGGAACCCAGGTGGCCGCAGGAGCCCCCGCGAGCCGCCCGGCCCATGCCGAGCAGCTGGTGCGGCTTCAGCGTGTGCGGGCTCTGGGGCACCTACCGGGTGGGACCCCCAGCGACGTTTTCTTGTTGTACAAGAACCAGGTCCAAGTGTTGCCTGTTCTTCCTTCCGGAAGCCAAGCCGCTCCTTTATTTTTTAGAGCTGCTGATTGTGAATCTCAGAGTCTTAAGAGAGAAGCCAAATATATTCCTCTTGTAAATGAAGGAATAAACCTATTTAAATCACGCCGCGCTGGCTCCCAGGGCAGGGCAGCCTGGGGTGGGGACACGAGGGGCCCCGCGGACACGCTCCCTCCGGTGCCGGACACTGGTACTTCGTGCGGCGCAAACCCGGGGGGCTCAGGGCTTCCTGGCCTTCTTGAGCGATGCTTTCTTTCTCTTGGCCCCGCTCTGGAGGAGGCTGGGGCTCCTGCTGACCAAAGACAGCCTGGCCTTCTTCCGCGGCAGCGCGGACTGGGGCGACTTGCCAGACACGCCCTTCTCCGGCAGATCCTTCTGAGGCTGCTTTTTGCCGGCAGGTGCCGCGGGGGACCCGGGCCTCCGCTTTTTCTTCTGCAGCTTTGGGGTTGTGGCAGGAGTGCCGGGGCTGGTGGCGTCTGGGACCGGCCTCTTGGTGGCAGGTGTCGCCTGGGCCTGGGCCGGCCTCTGGGCCTTCCTCTTGTTCCTCCTCTTCTTGCCTGTGCTGGGGGGCTGGTCCCCCCCGGAGGCTGCGGGCTTGGCCTCCTCCTCGGGCGCCGCACCCTCTGACTTGCGCTTCTTGCGCTTCTTGGTCTCTGGCAAAAACCCCTTTTTCTTCCTCTTCGTGCTAACGGGGCTCTGTGTGACGCTAGGGACTTGCTTGGTGTCCTTCTTCTCCACCTTGGGGCGCCTAGGAGACCGCATGCCGAGTAAGGAAGTGTGCAGCGGGGAGGGGAGTGACCCCCCCTGCGCTCCACAGAACCCCGAGGCACCCACGTCAGAGCGCGCGCAGCACGAGGGCGTCCCCAGCCCCTCCCAGGACCTACTGGACCCCGAGGGCCTTCATGGCCTGCCAGTAGAGGTCGCAGAGGCGGCTGGAACCGCCCGCGCGGTCCCCCGGCGGCAGCTTCTGCTGCTGGCTCTGCAGCACGCCCAGGATGACAGTCAGGTCCACGGTCAGCTTCTGCGGGACGGGGGACACGGTGGCTGCAGCAGTGATCAGAGGCGGGGGACGCTGCTGGCTCTGGGTCCCCCGTCCTCCCACCCTCGCCGCCTCTCCTGCCTCACCTCGGAGGGAAGAGCCCCCCGAGCCGTGGTTGCTCCCGCCGCCCAGGCACAGGCCCGTCTCCTTGCTCCCCACTCAGGCCTCCCTCTGCTCCAAGCTCGCCTTCCCGCTGCGCCCGCCTGCCGCGCACTGAATGGCTTAATTCTGAAACCCACTGTCCTCCAGAACACCCCCTCCTGGCTCTTCTTGGCCTCTCTGGAGGCTGCTCCCTGGGCGTGCCCGTGGCCCACGTGGCCTTGGCCCAGATGTCCCCTCCCCGTGGCGCCCTGCACGTGGGCTCTGACCAGCGTCCTCGCTGAGGACCTGCAGGCCTTCCCTCCTGGGCTGGACGGGGGAACCGCCGCCCCAGCTGCCTCACGGCCCACGAGCGCCTCCCTCCACGTGCCCAGCACCCCCCGGACCTAGATACCTGCCTGCCGGGCCCTTGCCGGGGCCCTCCCGTGGGGCGGGCTCACCCTCAACCCTGCCCACGCTCCCCGCTCGCCCACCCGCCTCCTGGCCCGTGCAGGGACGGTCTCCCACCTCCTGATGGATGGTCCTGAAGAGGGTGTTGAGCAGCCCCAAGGAGGACAGCTCTTTCTGCTGCTCCGACTTGGTCCGTGCCTCACCCAGCGTCCGCAGGTTCTAGGAGTAGACGCCCACTCAACACCAAAGCCTCGAGAGAGGGAACACCCCTGGGGGGCAGCCCAGACCCAGCTGAGGCCCAGGGTGCCAGAGACCCACTCGGGATGGGAACGAGGCCAGGGACCCCACACCCTTACCTCTGTGACCTGCGCCAGGACCTGGCTGACCAGCTGCTCCCACTCGGGGTCCTCAAAGCACAGCCGCAGCTCCCGCGTGGGCAAGGCCTTCTGGAGCAGCACGCAGGCTTGGGCCTGGGGGGCCACGGGGGCCTCAGTGCACAGGCCCAGAGCTCGGGGAGCCACAGGCAGCCCCCACGGGCCCCGAGCTCCTGCTCCGGGTCCCAGAGCCTGTCACGGCAGCTGTGGGCGCAGCCACCACCTGGGCCCTCTCCTCAGGCAGGGGCAGTGGGGACAGTGCCCGGCCCGCTCACCGGCTCAGCGCCACCCTCCTGCAGCCTCACGAGCCCCCATCCCACCCACCCAGGCCTGCCTGTCAGCCCGGCCCCCGGGGACAGCCAGGTCCTAGTGTGCTTGTTAAGGCGCTCGGGGCTCAGGCCACCCCGGGGCGGGGGGGTGGTTGGGGGGCGCAAAACTTCCCCTCCCGACAGTGACCCTGTGCCGATGGCAGGGCAGCGGCCGGCCAGGTCAGAAGGGCAGGGGTGGGTCCGCCCTCGCAGGGCACCTCCCAGGCCTCCCAAACACCCGGCCCAAGGCGAGTCGTGCGGGTAATTCCGACAGGCCCGGGGCTGGGATCCGGGCAGTCCCTACCTGATGGCGGGGCCGCGCCTGGCCCGTCACGTGCTGGATCACGACGGGGAGCAGGCTCTTACAGAGCACCTACGGAGGGAACAACGGGGCCGTGAGCTGGGCCCTGGGCCGAGCAGGGGCCCCAGGGACGACCGGCCCCCACACGCACCGGGTGCCGGGAGAAGAGGCTGAGGAACATAGGGATGGTGAGCGGGCTGTTGCGCCTCGTCAGGAAGGAGGTCAGCGCTGAGGAGTAGATTGGGGTCACGAGGCTCAGATCCAAGCAGCCGGTAGCCTGCGCCAGGGTAGAGCGCGCCCGCGTGATGCCGGGCCGAGTGCGGGGCAGGGCCGTCCGCAGGGGGCTGAGAGCCGGGTCCCGGGAGCCGTGGCCTCCACTCCCCCTCCGAGAGCCGGGCAGGTGGTCCCGGCGGCCGAGGCCTCCTGGGCCAGGGCCGGCTCACCTCTGGGCCCTTGGGCCTGGGGCCGGCTTTCTCCTTCTTCTGGGGCTGGCAGGCCGAGGCGGTGGCGCCGCCCTTCAGCACGCGGAGCAGATAAAGGGCCGCGTTGAAGTGGTACAGGGAGACAGAGGCGTCGGCCTGGCGGCCGGCCCGCTGCACCAGCTGCCCCAGCTGCGCGTAGAGAGAGCCCACGCCGCGGCCCACATCGTGGCAGCAATGCCGGGAGCGACACAGGTGTCTGTGGGGCCGTGGGCGGAGCGGTCACCACGTGTCCCCCTCGTGGCCCTCCCCGCCGAGCAGAGCCAGCGCCGGGGGGGGAGGACACGCGCGTCCCCAGGCCACAGGCTGGGAGACGGGGACCGGTCACGGCGGCAGGGGCAGGCGCCCAGGATGAGCCGGAGGAGAGACCAGCTCCGTGGCGAAGCCTGCCCCACGGGCAAACCTGACACCCTCCCCTGGCTCGGGGGCATCCGGGCCCTAAGACTTGGGTCTGCGGTGCTCAGGGCACGAGAACTAGGTCACGCAACAACCTCAACCCCGGCAGGCGGCGGGGACAGCTAGCCGAACAAGCGCGACCTGGGGCCGGCCAGGAGACAAGTCGGGGGGGGGGGCCGGGGGGTGCGCGGTCTGTCCCGCTCCACCAGCTCCTCCGTGACATTCGCTCGGCCCCTCAAGGCCCCGGGCCACATCCGCGCTCGGGAAGGCAGGTCCACACCCCCACATCCTCTTTCCTGCGGGGCCCCCATCCCCAACAGCCCACCCACTGCCTGTTCCTAAAGGCAGAGCTGCCCCCGCCAAAGCCCTCGCTGAGAACACTGCTGCGGTCTGGTCCCCAAGGCTCTGCTCCGCCCACGTCTGACCCGTCCCCATCGAGCCACAGCCTTCCGCCCTCTCCCGCGGCCTCCAGGCCTGGGGAACGTGACGGCTCCCTGGTACCTCGAGACTGGCTCGGGCGCCCCCACGCTCTGCACTCCCGTCTCCCATCCAGCCCCTGCCACGGCCCCGGTCCCCAGGACCACGCGTCTGGCACGGAGCCTGGGCAGCGGCCTCTGCTGGCCGTGACACTCACGTGAAGATGCGCGCCGTCTTGTGCAGGAGGTCCTGCTCTTGCTTCGAGCTGCTGGTGCGCATGCTGCGCCGGATGACGTCTAGCAGGGGCTCCAGGAGCTCCAGGACCAGCGGGTTCTCTGGCTGCTTGGTCACCAGCACCTCGACCAGGTCCAGGACCTGGGGCCGGCACGGGCGGGTCAGTGGGTGCGAGGCGGGTGCGGGGGGCGGGGGGACGCCCTGCTGGCGGCTCTCACGCTCACCCGGATCTGGAAGTCTCGCCGGAGCACCTTCTCCTTCCGCAGCTTGTTCTTCTCGTCCTTCCGGGCCTGGATGCGTAGCTTCTGCTCGGCGAAGAGGCTAGCGAGGCTCTGATCCAGGGCCATCATGGCCTCGTCCCCCAGCTCGTCGTCGTCGTCGTCCTCCCCGTCCACCGCACCCTGAGGGACACACACCCGCTGAGTGGCCGGCCGCAGGCCACAGGCGCAGGGTCTCCCGCACCCCCTGCCACTCACGAGCGCCTTCCCCGCCTGCAGCACGGCCATGAGCTGCTCCCGGAAGCCCTGGTCCACGTCCCCGTCCCGGTCCTCCTCATCACTGTCCTCCTCGTCGCTATCCTCCTCGCCGGCTGAGTGTCTCTCATCCTCACTGTCCGAGCTCTTGTCCTGCAGGGTCCCTTGCGTGATGCCTCCCGTCGCCTGCCCCGTGTCTGCCCGTCCCGCCCTCCCGACACGCACCTCCCCGCTCTCCAGCTGCTTCTCGGAATCGTCTGTGATCACCACGCTGTCTTCGTCAGGACTCTTGTCGGGGTTCAGCACCTGAACAGATTCCCCAACGGCTGACCCATCTGTTGCCGCTGACCCTCTACCCTCCCGACCGGGCCCTGTCCGGTTTTGGCCAAAAGGCCCCCATCTTGGGGAGGAAAACGGAGCCCGGGAGAGAAGGGCACACCCCGCGGGACGGGCGTGCACAGCAGTGCCCAGCGAGGCTCCCATGTGCCCTGCGGCTCACGCTGCCGAGGAGGGACCCTGCTGTGGGGCAAGCCCTCTCCCGGTTCCTCACACGCCCCAACGTACGTCCAAGATGAGCTGCAGAGCACGCGGGGTCAGGTGGGCGCATATGTGGCTGAACACACTCCGGGCCACCTGGCGCATCAGGTGGCTGGGCTGGGCCAGAAGGGCCAGCAGGATCTCCACCAGCACCTCCACCCACGGCGGCTCCTGGGGGGCTGTAGGCGGGAGAGGCTGAGCCCGGGGTCCGTGCTGGGCCCGGGGGGTGCCCTGCCCGCCCGCCCCGGGGGCAGTGACCCACTGGCAGCCTTGGAGCGGGTCCGGCGGGTCTTCTCCCCCAGGCTCTTCCTGATGCAGGTCTGGATGTCTCCCAGGAGGTCACAGCTCTCCGCGGGGGACTGTGCAGGGCGAGGACAGGATCAGGGGCTGGCCCCACTCCCGGTCTTGCCGAGCCCCTCCCACCCAGGACGGAGGACCCCAGGTGCCCATGGCCTTTGTACCCAACAGGCCGCCCGGAGGGGCAGGGAGCCTGACAAGACTAGATCTCCCCCCACACTTACCGCAACGTCACTACAAAGGACCGGGGCTCGTTAACCGGAGCTAATTCCAATCCACTTTCGCCCCGTTGTGCCGGGTGAGCCCAGATTGCAGCCACCACCCAGGGAGTCGGGGGAGCCTAAGACCGCCTGCAGAATCCCGCACAGCGCAGCACGCGGCTTCCCTGCGTGGCCGGCGTGGCGGAGTGCAGCCGGCCCAGCTCTGCCCGGCACCCTTCATCCCGGGGGCCGCACACGCAGCTCACAGCAGGCTGAGTGCCCCGGGGCGGGCAGGTGCTCAGCGTGTCCCACACCCAGCAGCCGGCGGTCATCAGAGGCCAACGCCGGGACCGGGAGGGGCGCCGAGGCCCCCGCGTGTGCACGCACGCACACGCCGTACACGCGCACACACAGACCGATGCGCACGCGCACAGATCAACACGCACACATCGCACACGCAGACCCACGCACGCCGCACACACACAGACCGATGCACACGCGCACAGATCAACACACATGCACACACGCAAACACCTACACACACCGCACACATACCACACGCACGCCGCACAGACCAACACGCATGCACACGCACACACACCTACAAACACATGCCACGCATACACACGCCACAAGCACAAATGCACAGAGACACACACCAACACGCACGCACACACGCAGACACGGACATGCGCGCACACCCCACAGACACACACACAGCGACACGCACACACACGCCACACACACGCATACACGTGACCTGCCTACAGGCCAGGCTCTGGCGTCTGAGGTCTGGAAGCATAAATCGCGACCACAGCCCAACGGCCAGAAGGCGGCACCAGAGCGTGAGACCCTCCTGCAGCCCGAGGGGGAGGCATGCCTCCCACCGCAGGGTCCGGACTGGCTCTGAGCCCCAGATTCAGTCAGAGCTTCGGGGACGAGAACAGCAGGGAGACATCTAGAGACACTGTCATCGAGCGTGGGACCGTCGACACACGGGCCATGACCACGGGGTGCAGAGCCCCACGCTGGGGAACCACGGGGACGCACGTTAACCCCCACCTGCCACCGTGGCTACCGGTGGGTGAGGTTCAAGGGGGAGGTCAGGGCCCTGCTCCTCATGGACCACAGCAGCTGCAAGCGCCCCAAGGGGCCACGTCTGCCCAGAGCAGGCCCCCCTGCAAGGATGCCCTTCCTCCTCCACACCCACCACCCCTGCTCGGGAAGGCAAGTCTGGAGGGTCCTGCGGGACAGTGCAGTCAGCCCCGAGGCCCGCCCCAGGCTGCGGCTGTGTGGCCAGGCTACTCTGCAGGGAGTCCCGATGACCCCAGCCGACAGACAGGAGGAAGCGCCTGCCGCCAAACCGTTGGGGTGAGAGACGCTGCGTGGGACGCTCGGCACCCAAGTGGGGCCCAGAAAGTGGATGCGGTGACTCTTCCTCGAGCTGTAATCCCACCAGGGCCCACTGCCTGGTCCTGACTCGCAGAGCCCCCAGGCCCCCAGGCTGCGGACCCCGCCCCTCCAGGCCACTATACCTTGAAGAGATAGATGCCCACGAGGAAGAGCAGGTGCTGAAAGGCACTGGCCTTGGCCTTGGCCTCTAGGGAGGAGGCTTCCAGCTCCTTCAGCGTCTGCAGCATCCTGCGGTGACACGGGCATGCTCTCAGGCCACCGCTGCCCCCTGGAGCCCGGGGAGCCCCTGCCCCCTGGAAACCCCACCCCCTCACCGGTCCCAGGCCTGGCGCTGCTGCGTGCTGAAGGGCGTCAGGGGGGTCACGTTGCGGCTGTGGTTCAACAGCAAGTCTGCAAACTGTACCAGGCGGTGGGTCCAGGGCTGCCCGTTCTGGGTCTGCTCCGGCGCCTGTCTGAACTGGGTGCTGATGGTCTGCAGCAGGCTGAGGAAGGGCAGGCCCAGGGTCACAGGCCGGGGCGCGGACACGGCCCCCTCCCAGCACGCCCACACCCTGACCCACTGGAGCCCACTGGGCCTCTGCGTCCTCCCAGCTGAGAACCGAGGAAGTGAGCGACCTCATCCCACCCTGCTTGCCCACCCTGCCCGCTCCGAGGCTGGCCCACCTGAAGAAGGCACTGCCGACCACCTCCCGGGTCCGGCTCTCCAGAGGGAAGGAGAACTGCTGCTCCGTCTCCGGGATCTGGGACGTGGGTTTCTTCGTCTCAAAGAACGAGTGGAAGAAACAAAACCTGGGGAGGGCAGGAGAGCCATGGGTCTCAGCAGCCCCCTCCCAGGAGGGCATCACCCAGGGCCCAGGGGCAGGTGGTGGCAGAAGGACCATTTCCTGAGTCTGGATCTCCAGCTGAACATGACTTGGCCCCAACTGCGGAGAGAACTGGAACCTGTCCCTCGAAGGCAAGGCAGACGTGAGGCTGTCACATCAAACCACGCTACGGCCTCTGCAAACATGGGCTGCCCCCCAACCCCCGCACCATGGTGAGGGCTGAAGGAGCGCCCGGCCAGCGCTGGGGTCTGCGGCCCCCACAGCTCTGTGCTTCCTGGGCCCTTTCCTTTCATGGGCTCCCGGGGGTTTTTCCTGAACCGCCTTCTGCCCAAGGGGTAAGAATGACCTACTCCCCCTGGCAACCCGACCCCAAGGGTTCTGAATCCAGGGAGACCAAACCAGGACTAGGAAAGAGACCCAATTCCTTGGCCCCTACAGGGGACTGGGGGCAGAGCCTGTCCCACCTGGCCACCTCCTCAATCACGTCGTCCTCCTTCTCCGCATGCAAGGCATCCACGATGCTGACCAGGCGAAGGATGACCCACTTCCGCAGCCGGAACACAGCTCGCTCAGGCCTGGCGGGTGGGAGCCAGGTTACTGGTAAAGGGTACTGCTCTGCCCCACCTTGGAGATGGAAACTCCAAGGTCTCCCACCCCGACCACCAGCACGGGAACACATGAGGAAACTCAGGCCTTCTGGGAGAGCTGCGGCTCAGCTCTGTCCCTCCCCTCCCCTCCCCTCCCAGGGGCCGCCGTCCCATGGGAACGAGGGCCCAGCTCCTTGAGCTCTGCACGCCCACTCACCCGTGCAGCGAAGCATCCTGGGCTTTCTTCTGGTTGCTGGTGCTGAAGTCCACCAGGGAGTCCAGGTCGGGCCGGAGAAACATGTTCCGTAGCCAGGCCACGTAGCCCTTCAGGGCACTGGGACTCAGGGACCGCACGACCCTCCAGAATGTGGGCAGGACAGGGAGGCCCTGGTTGGTGATGCAGGTGAAGGCCACCACCACAGCCAACTGCCGCTCGGGGTCATCCCGGCAGCCTTCCAGAAAGGTTCCCACATACTCGTTCATCTCTGGAGCAAACTTGAACTGGTTTGGGAGCTGAGAGAGGCCAACACCGGGGTCACCAGCCAAGAGCGTCCAATGGCCCCTCCGGCCTCCTCCCCAACAGGTGAGACTGAGGCGTGGCAAAGCCCCCTGCCTCGTCCACAGCCAGGCCGAGCCCCTCCCCAACCGCGGCTCCCACCCTTCCACTGGGCATCACGGTGGGCTACCACCCATCCATTCCCACCCCAGGACAGGCTGGGTTCTAGGCTCAGGGAGAGTCCGGGCTGGGCCATCAGCCCCCTTGACCAGCTCCTAACTGTCACCGTGGGGCTCAGCGCCCAACACTTCCCAGGGGCGCACTGCGTGCCACGCACCACACCATGTGGCTTTGTGCGGCAGCAGGTTTCATCTTCGTGACAACCCTTCACCCTGGACCTCTTCTGTCATCTTACAGATGAAAAAAAGATGGCAAAAAAAAAAACCGGCCACTGACTTTTCAGGGCCACAGGGTTCCAAGTGGTGCCTCTGGGACACAGAGCTGTCGGCATGGCCGCCCCAGCCCCGCTCCACCCAGAACACCCACACCCAGGAGCCCGCTGTGAGCGCTCCAGGGGCTCTGACCCTGTCATCTTCACAGAACCTCTGGCGAAGACGCCGGTCTCACGGAAAAGAGGCAGGCCTGGGGCCGGGGGGCAGCCTGGCTCCCAACCCTGAACTCCTAACCAGCACCTGATTCTCCTGTCCAGTGCATAGGGCCATGGACCAGGACGACTCTGCTCACCAGAACACACCGGCTGGGGGTGGGGGAGGGCTGGGCGGGCCGCTGGCCACACACGCCTCTGCTGAGGGGCCTGAGGCCAGAAGGACTGACCCTGCCAAACTCTACTCGGAGGGGGTGGGGGGGACCCAGAGGGAAGGGACACCCAGTTCCCCAGCAGGAAGAGGGGAGGGGGGGAGTACCTACCTTAGCGGTGACTGTGTGCTCCCCAAAGTGCCGGATCAGGTCCCCCTGCATCACCAGGGCCAGCTGCTCCTTGGACAGCAGAGGCAGCGCCGCGCCCAGCAGGCGGAAGCACAGGTAGCTGAGGGGTGCGTGGCAGAGGCTGGTCAGGGGCCTGGCCGTGCTGGGTGCACTCGGGGCCCGAGCCCGCCCCACCACCAAGCCGGGGAGGGGGGGCAGAGGGCCAGGGCCCCGCGCACCTGGCGGGCCAGAACTGCTTCTTCAGCAGCCCCTGCTCCACAACTTCCTTCCAGAACCGGGGGAACCTGCCCTCCTGCAGCGACAGGCGGAGCAGGTCCAGGGCCACGGCGGGCAGCTTGCGCTCCTTCTTCACAGAAGAAGCTGCTGTCTTCAGGACGCTCACCAGTCTGGGGAGGGGGCGGAGGGGACTCAGGGGGCGTGGGCCAACCAGACAGCAGGGTCCCCGGGGGAGCCCATCCTCCCACCTCCCTCACACCTGGGGATGTTCTCATCTGAGAACAAGTTGACTGGTCCCATCAGCTCCTTGAGCTTCTCCGGCACCTTCTGCTGGGCCAAGAGGAAGAGCTCCAGGTGCTCAGGGGAGCCCAGCACTGAATTCAAGTCCGCCTTGAGGACTTTCGGCAGGATCGCCTGCAACGTGGCTTCTGGGACCTGGGGTGAGGACACAGGTTGGGGGAGGGTCGCTCCCTCCCAGCATCCTGTGCCACTTCCCCTGTGAGGTGAGCCCTATGGGCCCTGTTCCATCTGCAAGGCTTTTGTGAGGCCCCGACACAGTGCCAGTCTGAGGCGGGACAGCCACCATCCACCCTGCTAGGGACCAGGATCATGAACAGGTGTTTGTTAAAAAGCTCACCCCACCTCCAGTCCCGGGTACCTGGATTTTTAATAACTAGCCCACTAACGCTAATTAGCTATCCTTTTAATTATTCCTTTTTCGGTTTTTGCAGGACTAGTTCGTTTTCTTCTTTTAAGATTTATTTATTAGAGAGAGCGACAGAGAGCGAGCATAGGCAGAGGAAGGAATAGAGAAAGAGGGAGAAAGAGACTCCCCACTGAGCAGGAAGCCTGACATGCGGCTCCATCCCAGGACCCTGAGCCGAAGGCAGATGCTTAACCACCTTAGCCACCCCGGCGCCCCAAGGGACTAGCTCATTTCTTATACAAGGTGCCCCAAGTGGAGAGCTGGGATTTGAATTCAGGTCCTTGCCTCTTCCTCAAGAGCAAAGGGTTCTAGGTACTAGCCCCCCTCCATTTCCCAAGCAGGGCAGCGGGGCCCTGGGGGGTCAGCTCTGTCCAAAACAACAATGGCAAATGTGTTTTATATGCTTGCCACGTGACAGGTGCTATTCTAGAACTGTGCTGTCCAATATGGCAGCCGCGGAGCTCTTGGAATGCGCTAATCTCAGTGGAGGTGGGCCCTAAATACAAAATACACGCTGGATTCTAGTGACTCGATGTGAGCACAACATAAAAAAACCTCTGCAAACTTCTACACCGATTGTGTGCTCAAACTTTACTTCAAGTATGTCAGACTAAATACCCTCCTACAGAACGATGCTACTCTGGAGCACTTACGTCTTCCCTGCTCTCCCAGCATTTCTACCTGAGCCCTCCCACTGGTAAGGCTGTACCTCAGAGAGGATGTCCACCAGAGCCTTCTGGGGCTGTTCCTGCAAGTGGTTGTAGTGCGGGGCCAGGGTCTGCAGCAGCTTTACTGACTTCATCAGTGCCTCCGAGTCCTGGTGCCCACAAAGGAAAGGAGATCATGAGCAGGGCATGCCACTGTCCCGCCCACTGCCAAGCCCGGCCACATACCCCCTGACCTCAAAGCTCTTACCTTCACTAGCCTGCCTGACTGAAAGAGGGCTAGCACCCCAAACAGGTTTGCAAAAAGAGCAGGTCTCATCATTGCCTAGAAAAGAATCTCAGACATCAGTGAAAAGGGCCCAGGGAACCCCACCCTGGGGCTGCCCGTCTCCCTAAGGCCACTGACTCTCACCTTCTTAACTTTCTGCAGGTCATGCTTCTCTTGTATCTGCTGCAAGACGCTGCACAAGGGGATGTCTTCGAAAGACTGTAACAGCTGCCAGGGGTTTGGAGCAGGAGGGCGAGAGGGGTTCAGTGCAGGAGGTCCAGCCCCACACAGCAGACCTCCACCTCCTCCCAAGTCTCCCTTCAACTTCTGCCCAGAGGCCCTGGGTGCCTCTGAAACGCTCACCCCCTGAACAGTGCTGGCGTGTGAACACCGCTGCTCCGAGGGAGCTCCGTCTTGCCTCCCTGCCTCAGGCCCACCCAGGCTTCGGAGTACCTCCTTTAGCTGCACGGCCTGCCCTGGGCTGCCCCCAAGGGGGCTCCTAAGGGACTGGGTCTTGAATGCCCTCCCAGCTGCCCACGTGCCTCAGGGCAGCCTGCAACCAGCGGAGTGGCCCTGGAGGGGAGAGAGCCCTGAACCCTGCAAAGGCGAGGTAACCCCCCCCCCAGAGCTCACTATGCCCAGTAAATGCCCCACGGAGACTGCGCGACCCACGTGCCCAAAGAGAAAACGTGCTCGGCCTCCTAGCGCACCTGCTTCTCTGCAAACGGGCCTCGCTCAGACACTTCCGCACCTCCACGGGGGGCGCCGAGCCTCAGCCAGAAGCCGCCCCGACCGCCGCCCCGACCGCCGCCTCCGCTCGCAGCGGAGAGTCCGCCCTCCCCGCTCCCCCGCTCTGAGCAGCACGCTGGCCCCTTCCCGGAGCCGCCCCCTCACCTGCGCCAGGGCCAGACTGTAGCAGGGCCGGGCGGTTTCTCGCCCGACCCCGAGCCCGGAGATGAGGCGCTTCAGGGCGTACTTCATCTCGGATCCCTGCCGAACCAAGCGCGGCCCGCAGTGAGAACCGCCGTCCCGCACGGGCCCGCCGCCGCCCCGAGCGCGCTCACCGGGCCTCCCGGTCCGCGACCGCGCGCCGCGAGCCCCAGCCCCCGGGCCGCCGCCGCTTCCCCGCCGGAGGCACGAGCCCCCCGCGCCCGCCCCGCACCTGTGGCCTCGCGCGCAGGTACTCCAGCAGGTTCTCCGTGGCCCCCAGCCGCGTCTCCTGCTCCGGCTTCGCGATGTCCCAGAAGAAGTCCAAGAACTCGCGGCTCTGCTTCAGCAGGCCCTCACGGTCGGCGGGCTGGGGGCCGCTCTTGGCCGCCCCCCCGGGGGACACACACTCAGCCAGGCCCCGTCCCTCCATCTCCGCCATACTCCGCGAACACGTGGGCTCTGAAGACAGCCTCTTCCGGGTCAGGTCGCGGCGCGTGCGCGCTGGGTAGGCCAGGGGCGGGTCCTTGCCGGGCAGGGGGCGGGTCCTTGCCGAGCAGGGGGCGGAGCATAGCCGCCTGGGCGGGGTCTGGGGCGGGGCCAGCCCCGCCCTGGTGCATTCATTGGGGGGGTTATTACTTTTTTAAAAAGTTTTATTTATTTATTTGAGAGAGAAAAACAGAGATAGCGACAGAGACAGCGAGAAGAGAGCATGAGCAGGGAGGAGACGGAGAAGCAGGCTCCCCACTGAGCAGGGAGCCCGACGCGGGACCCGATCCCAGGAACCTGGGATCAAGACCCCATCCGAAGGCAGACGCCCAGCTGTCGGAGCCACCCAGGTGCCTCTATTTATTTATTTTAAAGATTTACTTATCTTTTTTAGACAGGGGAGGGGCAGAGGGAGGGAGAGAGAGAGAGAGTCTCAAGCAGACTCCCCGATGAGCGGAGCCTGCACCCGGGTTCATCCCATGGCCCTGAGATCACGACCTGAGCGGAAACCAAGAGTCGGACGCTTATCCCACGGAGCCACCCGGGAGCCCCTCACTCTGGGATTTTAGTATGAGCGCGGCTGGGAAGTTGGAGGGTTCTATGCATGGGCAAGCCTTGATCCTATTTACATCTTTAAGAGATTACTTGGCGCTGTGTGGGGCATGGATTGCGGGATTGCAGAGGGAGAAGCTCCAAGAATGCTTCGGGACCATGGTGGGTTGGAGCGAGGTGAAATGAGCAGGTCGGAGCCCAGCTAATTTGGAGCTGGCTGGGGGGGTGATGGATGTGGGGGAGAAGGAAAGAGAGGGCTAACGTGACTGGGTCGATGGTGGTGCCTTTCACTGAGCTGGGGACGTGAGTTCTAGGAAATCAGAGAGGACTTTTGCAATGGCAGGGAGCAGTGCTGCGGGTCACCCCTGCATCTGGACTGCAGAAGCTGTCTCTGGAGGGTTGTAATCCGGAGAGACCCCAGCCCTGGGGGACGCGGGCGGTGGGCAATATCAGGACCGACACCCCCCCCTTAAGTCCCATGCCCCCAGCTCCAGCTCCTTTGGGCCCCACTGCTCCTCCTGTCACCCCCTTCCTTGCTCTGCTGTTTTAGGAAGTGAGGTGCAGACGTTTACCTCATGTATATGGTGCCCCAGGAGCAGAGGGTGAGCAGAGCGGGGGAAGCTGGAAGACAGTGGCCCAGGCTCTGCCTCTCCGGGTGTGGGTCTGCTGTGCCGCCCGAGGGGGCGGCCACGACACCAAGCACCTCACAGGCTGGTGGGAAACTGGGAAGCAGAATGGCACAGGCATCCAGGAGATTGGATCTTTATTTTGTTTCCAGCTCAGCTGAGAGAGATGGGCAGAGAGCGGCCTGAGGCGAAGACAGAGAGGCCAGCAGTACCCCAAGCTCTGCCTGCCCTGCCCATGGGGCCTGGAGCCAAGGCAGGGGCTTGGCACTCTTCTGCCTGTCCTTCCCAGAGCTGGATCTGAACTCAGGGCTGGCCCCGGGGCCTGGGGCTCTTTCCCCAATACCGTCAGTTTCCTTAGCTGAGAAAAGAGCCAGATCTGGAGTCCAGGATGCTGACCAGGCCGGAGGTTGTGGGCCTGAGTTAGCAGTGACCGCATAACTCATGCACACTGTCTATGCACTTCATCATTGCGGGGTCTGCTCTGCTCCTGCCTCCGGGCTTGAGGCCCCCACCCTCCCACCCCCTGGTAGACACGTCCCCCCGCTTAGAACCCCTGGAAGGTGCAGCAGCTACTGGGGACACTGGAGACGTGGGCGTGCTCTGCCTGAGCAGCCACCTGGAGCAGGATCCCTTGGCCACAAACACTAGTGCTCGGTGTCGGTCCCTGCTGATGCTGGGTCTGGGCCTGGGTCTGGGGCGCAGCCAGGTGACTGAGCAAGGCATGAGTCATGACGCTGGCCACTGCCGGGGTTCCCGAAGCCACCAGCCCCAACACATCAGCCTCTGTGTCATCCGCACCGCCATGGAGGATGAGAGGGCAGGCCCAGGCACTGGCCATTGGCTTGGCCACCAGGTTGCTAAGTAGAACCCCAGTGCTCGGGGACAGGTGTCCGGAGCCAAAGGAGCTGTTGAGTGAGGAGGCGAGGAGGAGCACGGAGCCACTGCTGTCTATGGTGGCCAGGACACTGCCCACAGGGGTCACGGGAGCTTGCGGGGGCGCTGGGCAGGGGTCGGGGCTGGGCCCTCCGGAGCGCAGGGCTGCCTCCAGCACTGTCAGCAGCTCTGGGCCAGCTGAGGGGCTGGGGGTGGTGGACAGGACGCCCTGGGTCACGGCTAGCTGCAGCGCCGGCTCCAGGGCAGGCGTGGGCCCAGACGAGGGCCCCTGAAGCCCCAGGTCTCTGACCAGCAGGCTCAGCAGGGCGTCCCCGGCAAGGTCTGGGGTGGGGGCAAGGGCTGCTCTGAGCAGGACAGCTGCCAGTTTGGGGTTGGTGGCTCGGGCCCCGGGGCCCAGGGGCGTCCCATCGGCGTGGCACAGTAGCGGACAGAGGCCCTTTGTGCCCCGGGCTGCCAGAGCCGCGGCCAGGGCTGCGTCCACCAGGAAGCCCTCTCGAGCCAGCGTGGTGGGGCCCACCAGCAGTCGCGACCAGGGCAGGTGGCCAAAGTGCATGTGCAGCAAGCGCAGGGTGGACAGAGCAGTCGGCAGCCCCAGGCCAGGGCCCAGGGTCTGGGCCGGGCCGGACGTCAGGGCAGTTGAACTGCGCGAGGTGCTGTTGTGGAAGAGACCCCAGAACATGGCACCTGGAGGAGACAGAGGGGTCACACAGGACTCAGTGGCCCTGGGCCAGGGTCACTCAGGGTCGCGCAGTGGCCCTGGGTGAAGGTCGCTAACTGCGGTCGGGAGTTACTCTCTGGGCCTGGAGATGGGGGTCATTAAGTAGGCCCCGGGGTCAAGATCACGTGCACCGCGGAGCAGGGGCCACAGCCTAGGTGCTGCCACTACGCGGCCTTGAGGTCAGGGCCCGAGTTCCAGGTCACGGAGCACACCTGGGGTCGTGGGTCACTGACCTAGACCTGTGGCGTGGGGGTGCACCACTGCCAGACACAAAGCTGCTCCCACTCCTGCGTCCACGACGTTGCCGCCGGCGGCAAGCAGCTCTCGGCCCAGGTGGGAGCACGTGGCTACAGCCAGGAAGACACTGTTTGGGGAGTGGCCAGGGACCAGGGCCCCGGGCCCTCCCCTCCCCGGAGCAGCTCCCCAGCTCTGACCTGCAGGGCTGACGATGGCACCGTGGTGGTACACGCCGGGGTGGTGGGGGTGCCCGCCGGGGCGGGGGGCTGCTGAGCCCAGGCTTCCCGTAGGGTCAGCCCCGGTGTAGAGCTGCCTCGCGGCCAGGGAGAAGGCAACGACCAGCAGCAGCAGGGCAGCACCGAGGCGGGCCCAGGCCCCGGGCAGCCCGCCAAACTTGTTCCTGCCGAGAGGGGTGTCCTGAGCCAGGGCCGGGGCAGGGGGACAACCAAGAGTTCCGAGAGAACCCAGCGAATACTTCCCCAAAGGTGTGGCCTTACTCACGAGAGGGGTGCACGGTCGCCAAGGAGAAGGGCCTCCTGGCACAGCGTAGAGGAGACGTGGGGACTGGAAGGGGCTTGGGGAAACAGGACCGCCAGGGAGTGGGTCTCTGGGGAGGAGGTCGGAGAGGCAGGGCTGAGCCAGGAGGAGGGAGGCCTGAGGTGGACTTGGCCGGCTTGAGGAGCAGAGCCCAGCCGGGTGTAGCCAGGCTCCAACCTGCCCAGCAGGTGCCTCCTGAGCCAGGGGTGGGGGCTGGGGACCTTTGACAGAGTAGCCGGCACGCCTGGCTTGGGACGAACGTCCCTTCAGACACACAGACCTTGGGCTGACTGGTGGAGACCAGGTCTGGGGCCGCAGTGCCGCTTCTCTCCATTCACCCAGAAAGTTCCCGGAGCCGAACCAAGCGTGGGGGTGTCCGCCCACCGTCCCCACCTTGGGGGCTCCGGAGGGAGGGAACTGCCAGCCTCAGGCCTGAGGTGCCGGGTGCCCAGGCCCCTCCTTGACTCACCCCAAGGAGTCGTGGGGCCTCCGGGTGTCGGGAGCGACCAGCTCTGATGTCTCCTCCTCCTCGTCGTCCTCAGACCCCAAGCTGGGGTCCCAGAGAAGCAGCTTTTGGTAGAGCACCGGCCCTGCGGGCGGTTCCATGGCCCCGCAGTGCACACACCCGCTCTGCAGCCTGCCAGCCTCCCTGTGGAGTCCCAGCCTCACCTGCGCTTGGCTGGGGGGGCGTGGAGGCAGCCTTGGGGAAGGGTGGTGTGGAATCTAGAACAGGTCTGGGCAGGGCACGAGGCCAGGGAGGCTGCGTGCGAGACTGCCCCATCAGGGCACAGGCCTGGGGACTCTCAGGGCTGGGGAGCCTGGGACGGGGGTGCAGCTCCGTGAGGAAGGAGGAGCCCAGCCCCGGGGACCGCAGCCGCGAGCCTGAGACCCAGCCGGGACTCCCGCTGGTCCCCCACCCTCCGGGGAGGCAGCCGTTGGATCCCCCGCCTGTTCGGGACTCAGTGTGGCTTGGGTCAGGGCTCGGCATGTGACTAGGTGCCCGCGTGGGCGAGCCCGGCCTTCTCTGTCTGGGGAGCAACCTGGAGGGTGGGGAAGGTGACTCCTGGGCATGTCCTGCGGCTCTTGCCAGCGGGTGGCCCTGCAGACCTCCTGGGCCCACGGCCCCGACCCTGAGTCCCTGGCACCTGCCTGGTGGCGAGGTCTCACTGCCCAGAAGGCTGCTGTGGGACACGCCGTGGACCCCAGCCTCGGCGCGCTCGTCCCCCGTGCCGACCCGTCTCCCCCATGACTACTCACACCTCCAGCTCCCCGGCCTCAAATCCCGACCCTCCGATGCGCCCCGGCGGATGACCCCACCTCCCATGTCATGCAGCCACATCGAGGCCACCCCCCACTGGGTTCTCTCCTCCCTACTGCAAGGGGAAAGCCATTCCCGGCCTCTGGTTCTGGCCCCAGCCCCTCCCGGCTCCTGCCTCTGGCTGGCCCAGGACCCCACGGCCTCACTGACCCCTTCTGTCCTGCAGCTTCATGATTTCTGCGCTGGTTCCTTGTCTACGACGTCCGGAGGGCGAGAGCACAGATACCCTCCTAAGTACGGGTACGCGGCCAGCCCCACGTCACGCTGCAGGACGCGGGCAGAGGCTCCTCAGGCGAGCGCGGAAATGCAGGTGCGTCTCCCCAGCAGTGATGCGGGCCGGGGCCAGGTGGGACGACGCATTCTGTCTGCTGCTAGGGCCCAGAGATGGCAGGGCAGGTGGTGACTGGGGGAGGCGCGAGAGGGCCTCTGCGGTGCAGGTGAGGTTCTGTTTCTTAGTCTGATGTGGGTTTCCTGAATGTGCCCATTGTTGAAATGCATCCAGCTGTGCATTTATGACACAGGCTCTTTTCTGGAAGTACATTTTATTTCAATTTTATTTATTTTTTTTAAAGCTCAAGTATTTTCTACATTGAAACAACCATCACAGAAATCGTCCAATGCCGCGTGGCTCTCCGCCCCTCCCCTTTCTCTTGGCCTCTTCACACGCAGGTGGGGTGGTCTCCACTTCGCATGCATTGGAATCACTCCGGGTATTTGTGAGATCTGAGTTCTGACTCTGCTTTCCTAACTCCCGGGTGATCCTGGGACCACAATTTGAGTAGCACTGACCCACAAAAAATCATGGACACCTGCTGCCTCCCACTTCCCCTCAGCTCACTCTAAGCTGGTTTCCGGGGTTTCTGATTTCTCGGCCCAATAAAAACTGAACCAACCATATGGAGATACCAGCAGAGGGTCGCCTCCTTTTTGTTTGCCAAGGGGATGTGTGTGTGGGAGGGGGTCACAAAGACCATCTGCTCTCATTTCATAAACCAGGGAAGGTTACAATCTCAGAATGAGGGTCGGTCCTTCCTTCCTAAGATCTTGTCCAGTTTCTGCCATGGACTCACCACATGGCTGTGGGTACGTGGTGTAGCTATGGGGAGTCTTGACGCCACTTCCATAAAACAGGAGTGACAACATCTGTCCTCTCAGAGCTGAGGTGTGAATCAAACCAGGAGATTCATTGAAAACCCTCAGGCCGGTGCCTGGTACGCACTGGACACCCCAGAGACGTGCGTTCCTTCCTGGGACTGCAATTTATAGGAAGAGATCTAGGTTTCGTCATCCTGTTTCCAGCGCAGAGCTCCTAAGCCCTTGCAACTTCCTAAATGCTGAGAGACCTAAAGGTGCCTTTTGTCTGTTAATGAGGTGGCATTTGGACCCCACCTAAGGGGAGGCTGGAGGCCAGGAGAACTCCCAGTCCCCCCACTGACCAGTGCGGATGGATGACTGACGGGCTGGAGGTCGAATCGATCACCAAAAGCCAATGGTTTAATCAATGGTGTCTAAGTAATGAGGCGTCCACGAAAGCCAAAAAGAATAGGGTGAGCATGCGGGGGTGCTGGTGGATGGGGCTCCTGGAGGGGGCACGGCGGCCCTGCCCCTGCCCCACACCTCGCCCTGGGCCTCCCTCCCACCTGCTGTCCCTGAGTTGTGCCGTTTATTATAAACCAGTGATCTAATGAGTAAATGAGTTTCCTGAGCTCTGCGAGCCGCTCTAGCAGATTAACAGAACCTGAGGAGGGGGCACGGGAGCCTCTGATTCACAGCCATTTGGTCAGAAGTACAGGGAACGACGCACTTGCTACTGGGGTCTGAAGCAGGAGAGGGGACAGTCTTACCCGGGGGACTCTGACCCTATCTCCGGGTACGCAGGGTCAGAAATGAGTGGAGGCCAGGAGAACCCGCTGGTGTCAGAAAACCCGCCCCCAGCCCCCACTGGAACTGGGTCCAGGAAGCAATTACTCCCTCTGTGCTTTAGGGCTTCAATCTCACGGTGCTAAAGCGGTCTGGATAATTCACACCCAGCAACCCCACGCACACACTCACCAGTGGCTCTCCCTCTGAGTGTAGGACTGAAGGTGCATTCATTCCTTCTCCTAGTCTTGGGTGCACATTAGAATCACCCGGTGAGCTAAAACGCTCCTAATATCCAGGCAGACCAATTAAATAATTAAGTCAGAATCCTTAGGTGGGTGATTCATCTGTATGTTTAAAAGGTTTCCCACGGGGGACAGCTGCCTTATCTAGCCCTTTAGTGATTTTTGCAATAGGAACCACTCCGTCAATTTTCTTTTTGAGAGAGAGAGAGATCGAGCACAGGTGTGTGCACCTGTGGCTGAGGGGGGAGGGGCAGAGGGAGCGAGAGAGCAAATCTTAAGCAGGCTCTGAGCTGGGCTCGATCTCAGGACCCTGAGATCATGGCCGGAGCCGAAATCAAGAGTCGGACGCTTAACCCACTGAGCCACCCAGGTGCCCGTCTGTCAATTTTGTTTTAAGTTTTTATTTAAATTCCAGTTAGTTAACATACAGTGTAATATTAGTTTCGGGTGTAGCATTTAGTGATTCAACATTTCCATATATCACCCTGTGCTCTTCACACTCCGTCGATTTTTTAAAATACGACGATCCTGGTCTGCCCCTCCCCCACCATCAAGGACCAGCTGACTCAGTATCTCCGCAAGTGAGCCGCAGTCATCATGAGGCTTTGAAAGCTCCCCAGAGAACTGCTGCTGGAATTAGGCCCCACAGACCCATTTCTCAGGCGTGCACGGGTACCTCCTCTGGGGCCTGGTTGTTCCCCAGTCCACAAAGCACATCCTCCAGGCTCTGGTTGCTCCATCCAACCAAAGGGGTCCCAGAGGCAAGGAAGGGTGTGGGGCCAGCGGCCAGCAATCCTATGGGCTCCTGAAGCTCCGGGGAAGGCTTTCCTGCTCAGCGTCCCTCCAGCTCAGGCCTGCTGGGTGTGTGCGTGCACACACCTTTCTTCGGGTTGACTTTATAATTGACCCCCGGGACACGCTCAGATTTGACTCTGGTTACAGACTGGGAGGCAATGAGTAGAAGAACTGGCTTTTCCTCTCAAGGTGATTCTGTGTGAGGTGCCCAGAATATTGGTATTAAGAAAAAAAAAATTACTGCAGGTGATTCCAGTTGCAGGAACCACTGAAAATGGTTTTGAACAAGTCAGGAACAACCTGAACAGAGAGAGGAAGCAGTGTTAGAATGAGTGTATGCCATTTGCCATAGTAATTGTGCACATGGGAAATGAAATAGTCATGTCTTTCTGGGATTATTAAATGCTGGCGCTAAGCTAATAATTTCTGAATGCCACTGTGGTCTACAAGTCGGATGGGGACCACGATGGTGTTTGGTGTTGGTCTCAGCCTGTCAACCAGCAATGCTGCGGCTGGACCGGCCTTTGTGCATCTTACCATATTGTGAGACACCCTTCAATAACCATCAGAAAACTGCAGGAACAGGGGCACCTGGGTGGCTCAGTTGGTGAAGCGTCTGCCTTTGTCCCAGGTCATGATCTCCGGGTCCTGGGATGGAGCCCCGTATTGGGCTCCCTGCTCAACGGAGTCTGCTTCTCTCTCTCTCTCTCCCTCCCTCTGCCCCTCCCTACTGCTCGTTCTCTCTCTCAAATAAATAAATAAAATCTTAAAAAAGAAAGAAAACTGCAGAAACAAAGGTCTATTACGTACAGGACCTGGAAATTACATAGCACACCTGGGCCACACAGTGAGGGGATCTGAGCTTCTGCTTTTATTGGGGTTGAGGATGGGGCCTGGGGCTCACTCTTTATTGGTGAATTTAAAACATAACAGTGAGAACTTAAAATGCAGGCGAGAAAAGACTAGTGGCCCAAACGGTCAATTATTGAAATCAACCAAGATCTCTAAAATGAAGGAGCAGTTTGCTCTGCGGGGATAGCCCATAACCACCCCTGAACTGAACACAGGGCGAGCCCGTGTGTTTTCTGGACAGTCTCTGTCAGCAAACATTCCCAGGTCACTTCAAGTTACAGAAGTCTCATTTCAGTAATTGCAGTGAAGAAAGCCATCCAGGTTGGCCAAATGCATGGAGACAAAGGAGGATAGTGGTTGCCGGGGTGGGGGTGCTGTGGGGAGTTTGTGTTTAGTGGGCAAGGGGCTTCGGTCAGGGATGATGAAGTTTCTGGGGAAGGATGCACGGTGGTGTAAGTGAACTTGGTGCCGCTGAATTGTACATTTAACAACGGCTAACATGGTGTGTTAGGTATATTTTACCACAATGAAAAATGCAAAAAAAAGTACAAGGCCTCCTCCCCCCCCCAAAAAAAACCCAAAAACCTCTCCCTTGCACCTTCTCGGTCTGTTTTGGGTTAAGCCTCCGGCAACAGGAAAAAAAGCGTGTGCATGAGGCAGTGTGTGTGTGATCGACCCCTTCCAGATTTGCCTGCCGGCTGCTGCACCCCGACATCCTCCTCCCCACCCACTAGACGGATGCTGGTTCCCCCAGGTCGAGGTGGGGGAGAGGGGCAAGCAAGGTCTTCCAACCAGCACCGCCTGAGCCGGCGCGCAGCCTCTCTGGGCTTGCGGCGTGTACGAAGCTGACTCATCTATAGTGGGGCTCTTTTGCAAGCTCTTCCCAAGCCCCGCAGCCGGTACCAGACCCGGGCCCCTCGCCCGCACCCCCTTGGCTTCCGCAGGTAGCTGAGCCTCGTGCGCTCCCGGCTGCAGGCGCCCGGTCCCTGCCTGTCAGGATCTCACCTCCCGCCAGGGGGCGCGCGCGGGCAGGCTTCAGGGGCGCCCGGAGTCTGGTCTGCGCACCTGTCCCGGGAGACCCGCGCCCGGCCCTTCTCCCCATAGATTTAGGGGTGTCAGCTTCCGGTGCAGTGAACTGCCTTCACTTTGCTCTCGAAACCGCCGTTGGCCAGCAAGTCTGCCATGCATTCCATTTTAAAAATCAGATTTTTTGAGATATAATGTATATAAAGTAAAATTCACACGTTTTAATGTATACAGCCATTTACCAACACCACAATCAAGATAAAAAACGCCTACATCACCCAAAAAGTTTCCTTGTGCCCCTTGGCCTCACCTTTTACCTCTGGCCCTCGGCAACCACCAAGCTAATTTCTATCCCCGTGCGTTTGCCTTTACCAAAGGACTCCTGTTTTGAGGATTTACATGTTATCAGTGGAATCATACAATATATCATCATTCATATCTGACTCCTTTCACATACGGTAAAGCCTTTGAGAAGCCTCCAAGTTGTTGCATGTATTCCTATTTTTTCTTTTTTACCATGAGCAGTGTTCATTGTATCTGTATACAACAATGTATTTACTCATCAGTGGAGATGGGGTTGTTTCCATTGTTTTATTATTACGAATATAGCTACTATAAACACTTCTGTGCAAGTGTTTGAGCACATGTTTTCATCCCTCTTTTTAAAAAAATTTTTTAAAGATTTTATTTATTTATTAGAGAGACACAGAGAGAGAGAGAGCGGGAGCAGGGGGAGGGACAGAGAGAGAAGCAAACTTCCCAATGAGCAGGGAGCGCTACACGGGGCTCGATCCCAGGACCTCAATCCCAGGACCTCGGGATCATGACCTGAGCCGAAGGCAGGTGCTTAACCCACTGAGCCACCCAGGCGCCCCAGTTTTAGCTGTAGTTTTATTTAGGTCTATGATTCATTTTGAATTGATTTTGGGGAATGGCATGAGGTACAGACCAAAGTTCATTTTAATTTTGCATATAGATATCCAATTATTCCAATGCCCCTTGTGAAAAAGACTGTCGTCTTCCTAGTTTTCAACCCTTGTTGCAAATCAATGGACTACATGTATATAAGCCGATTTCTGGACTCTGTTCTTGCTCATAATTAGCCCTGGTCTGCGGATACCTCATCTTTCCTACACAATGAGAACACTGTCTTGATTATATAGCTTTATAATAAGTCTCAAAATCAAGTAGTTTGGGACCTCAAGGGTAGTTTTTCTTTTTTAAAAGAATTTTTGACTAGCATTTAGAATTGATTTGGTAGTTTTTTGGAAAGAAAGCCTATAGTGGTTTTGATTGGGGTGATGATACTCTATAGACCCACCTGGAGTGAACTGACAACAATATTGATTCTTATGATTCATGAACCAGTGTATTTCGCCATTTGTTTAGGACTTTTTAAATTTATCCCTGCAATATTTTGCAGTTGTTCACGTACAAGTCTGCCGTATGTTTTGTTAAACATATCCTTGAGCATTTTTAAGTTTTCTGCTATCATGAATGGTACTGAGTTTTCTGCTATTGTAATTACTATTGTAAATGATATTTTTAAAAATCTCAGTGCCCTACTAATAATGTCTTGCTCATGTAAAGAAATCCAATTGATTTTTGTGTATTCACCTTGATCCTTGTATCCTGAGACCTTGCTAAGCTCATTTATTAGTTACAGTAGTTTCTTTGTAGATTGCTTAAGATTTTCTAAGCGGACACTCATGTTTTGTGCACAAAGAGTTTGACTTCTTAACCAATATGCACGCCTTCTGTTTCTTGTCTGTTGCACTGGCTAAAACTCCTAGCACAATTTTGAACAGAAGTGAGACAAGATATGCCGGTCTTTGTCCCCTAATCTTAGAGGAGACACATTCAGCCTTTTATGGTCAAGAACTGTGTTAGTTATAGGTTTATCCTGGCTGCTTTTTATAAGGTTGGGGAAGTTCCTTTCTGTCCCTATTTACTAAGAGGTTTTTAAAAAAATTTTAATCATTAAAGTGGATGTTGTACTTTATCAGATGTTTTTTCTGCATCTATTGAGATAATCCTGTAGTTCTTCTGGTTTGCACTGTTAATTTGGGTTATACTGATTAATTTTCAAATGCTTACCTAAGCTTGCATTCCTGGCATAAAGCTCTGATGGTCACGATGCATTATCTTGTTATGTATTACTGGATTTGATTTGCTCGAGTCTTGTGGTAATGTTCTTATCTAGTTTGAGTATCAGGAAAAACCAGGCCAGGAGCAGCTCCTTTCTTTCAAAACTTTCCTTAATTTCCTAAATGTTTCTTTTAACATTTCTTTCATGAATGTTGGGTGGACTTCATCAGTGAAGTAATTTGTGCCTGGAGTTTTAAGAAGGGTTAGCTCTTCTTTTTGAGTGAGTTTTGACACTTTGTGTCTTTGGGGGATTTATGCATTTCATTTAGTCAAATTTATAGTTCATGATATCCCCTCATTATCCTCTCGAAGCCTGTCGGGTCTGTGGAAATGTCCTCTGTTTCACTCCTGATAATTTGTGTGTTTTCTTTCCCCCGATCTGTCTGCCTAGAGCTCCCCCCCCCTTCATTTTATAGATCATTTCAAAGAATCAGCTTTTGGATTAATTTCTGGCATAATTGACTTTATTATGTTTTTGTTTCCCACTTAATTAAATTCTGCTCTCATATTTATGATTTTCTTTGCTTGTTTCAGACTTGACTTGCGCCCCTTACTTCCTTTTCTGACTGCCCCTGGGTGCATGAAATATCACCTGTGGCTCTATTTTTATTTCTTGTGAGTTTACTGGCCATGGCGTTTTGCGGCACTATCTCCCTGGTCGGCTTGGGGTCTATAGTGTGGTGCATCTTTCTCTACCGAGCCTGTCACCCCCTTGCAAGGGTGACGCTCTGCCATTCCATGCATCTCCTGAGACCCTTACGACGGTGAAGCCAAAGCAATGAGCTGGGGCAACGGCAAACCACACCTTCCCAATGTCACTGCTAAAAAACTATTATTTCCTGTATTTTGTCTGTTTTTAGAGCATGTTGGCAAGAGGGAAAATTCAGTCCTTGTCATTCCATCTTGGCAACAAGTGGGATCTTCTTGATCTTTTGAGATTTTCATTTTACATTGTTTTGTTTTGTTTTGTTTTGTTTGTTTTTTTAAGCAATTTGATTACCATGTGGGTTGGGGTGGTTTTCTTTGTTCCTTTGCTTGGATTTTGTTGAGATTCTCAGATCTATGGGTTGATGGTCATCATTTCCTTTGGAAAATTTTAAAGCATGGTGTATTGAAATATTTGTTTTCGGTTCCGCAACGTTCTCTCCTCCCAGGGTGCCAGCCACGTGTACGTGGGACGGCTTGGTGCTGCCCCACAGCCCACCGTGACTCAGTTCCTGTCTTTCCCCATGGCTCTTCTCCTGGGGCTCATTTTGGGCAGCTTTTGTCGCATTTTCTGCAGGTCTGCTGATCTTTTCTTCGGGGGTGTCTCATCTGGTCGTAACCCCTTTGGGGGTATTTTCCATTTTGGGTGTAGTGTGCTCACACCCCAGAAGTCCCACTTTGGTCTCTTCTGTAAATCTCCCATTTTTCTCCTTGTCCTGCCCCAATTTTCCTCAGTGATGTTTATAAGAGTCAAAACAGCTCTTTGAAAGTATCTACTAATTCCTTCATCCCTGTCATTTCTGGGTCTGTTTCTAGTAATTGTTTTTTGTCCTACGTATGGGTCACATTTTTCCATTCTGTTGCAGGTCTGGTGATGTTCTAGTAGGTGCTGAATGTTCTGCATTTTACGTTGTTGAGTGCTGTATTCTGCTGTATTTCTTTAAAGAATAATGGGTTTTGTTCTGGCTCGTGGTTAAGTAACCTGTGAATCAGTTTTATTTTTTCTGCTTCTTTTGAAGCTTTGCTAAGGCAACTTTTATTCTGGGACTAATTAGCCACACTACTAGTACATGGTTCTTAATTTACCTTTCTTTTCTTTCCCTTCTCTTCCCTTCCTTTTCCTTTCTTTTCCTTTTTTTTTTTTTTTTTTTTTTTTTTTGCAGCTTTACTGAGCTATGATCTACGAATAAAATTGTAATATATTTAAAGTGCACAACATGAGGGCGTGTGTGGGTGCTCTGGTCTTGATCTCAGGATCATGAGTTCGAGCCCTGCATTGGGGGTAGAGATTACTAAAAAAATATTAAAAAAACGAAGTGCACAACATGATAATTTGATGTACATACACATTGTGAAAGAAGAATTCCCACAATCAAGTTAATTAACACGTCCATCACCTCACATGATTACCTTTGTTGTATGTGTGAGAAAGCTTAAGATTTATTCTCTTAGCAAATTTCAATGGTACAATTCAGTGTTCTCAACTATAGTCACCATGCTGTACATTAGACACTCAGAACTTACTCATAACTGGAAGTGTGTACCCTTTGACCAACATCTCCCCATTTCCCGCAACCCCAGCCCCTGGCCACCAGCATTCCACTCTCTGCTTCTATGAGTTTGACTTTCCCCCGCCACGTGTGAGACCATGCAGTACGTGTCTTTCTCTGTCTGGTTTATTACATGTAGCGTAATGCCTGGCCGTGAATCAGCAAATGGCAGGATTTTCTTTCTTGAGGCTGAGTAATACTCTGTCGTATATGGTGTGCATATTCACACCGTGTCCACAGTGGCTGCACCAGTTTGCATGCCCACCAACAGTGCACGAGGTTCCCTCTTCCACGTCCTTGCCAACATTTACCTCCCGCCTTCTTGATAGTAGACCTCCTAGGAGGTGTGCGTGATATCTCCCTGTGGTTTTGATTTGTATTTCTCTGATGATCAGTGATGTGGAGCACCTTTTAATGTACCTATTGGCCCTCTGTACGTCTTCTTTGGAAAAATTTCTCTTCAGGTCGTTCGTCCATTTTTAATTGGGTTGTTCCTTTGCTATTAAGTTGTGAATTACTTATATATTTTGGATACTAGCCCTTTATTAGATAGATATGTGGCTTGCAAATATTTTCTCCCATTCTGTAGGTTGCCTTTCATTTTGCTGAAATGCATGACCCTTCTGAAGACTCTACCCAGTGCTCGAGGTACCGTGAGGTCTCTCCATTCTGACTGGTGGAAGCAGGGACTGTCGCCACTCCTGCGTGAGCCCCACAAATGGCTTGGCCTGCTACTTCATGGTGGTTCTTTCTGCTCACGTACAAGCACGTCAGTTCTTAGCAAACCTCCAGGAGACGCTCTGCAGACACCAGGAGCTTTCTCTGGAGTCTCCTTCCTCCTGGGCACTTGGCCCTGTGAATTCCAGTTGCTTCCCCTCAGTGAGACTGGGGGCTCTGTTTGGGCACCCCCCACCCCCAGCTCCAGCTTCAGCTGAGGGCTGGCACGTTGCTCCTTCTCTTCTCCCAGGGACCTGCCTGTTGTTCCTGGTCTGAAAGAATGTTTTCTGTGTTCTCGCCAGACTCCTAATTGCTTACAGTAGGAGGGGGGCCTTGCCTGAGGCCATTAACCCTTCCAGGGAAGAAATGGAGGTCCTCCTTCGCGGATGTCTGAGGTATGAGCCCTGTTCTCTACGTTACCCCTCGTTCCTGGAACACAAACAGTTACTGACTTTCCGCGTGATCCTAGTGAAGCTGCTGTCTGGGACCAGCACACCCCCCCTCTTCCCCTTTGCTGGGATCACAGGACAGGTCTCTCCAGAGAAATGATACCTCTAGGTCCTTCTAACCGCTCTTAGCCTCGTCAGCCTCTTTTGTGAGCTCAAGGGGGGGGTGGTGGTCAGCTCAGGGCCTGGTTCCCAACCACCTCCTTTGCGAGTCTGGCTTTGGTGGGCTCCCCTCACTCTGGAACATGCGAGTCATTGGCACCTACTGTCCTGGGGTCTTGGTCAGCACTGGGACAAGGCCAATCCTATTCTCACATCCTGTTACACCTGTTTAAACCATGGCAGGCAGGTTTCTGTTGCGATTCCCAAGTCATATGAGCCCCTAGAGGAAAAACAGCTCCTGGGATGCACAGAAAATTTTGACCGAATCAGAAGGCCTGGAGCAGGGGTGGCAGAGAGATTCTGTTGGGTGGGGTGGACGCGACAGGCAAGGGTGGGATGTGCTTGGAGGGACTGTATGGGCTAGGAGAAATGGATGGGGCCAGGGGGAGTGATTCGGTTGGGTCGGGGGCTTGGAGGGGCTGGAGGTCCTAGAAGGGATGAGAGAAATCAGAGGGATGGGGGAGCTGGGAGCTGGAGTGGGGAAGGAGGGGGCTCAGCCGGTGTGGGGCAGGGAAGACAGCGTATACAGGAAAAACCGTTAAATGTTTTTAAATTGTGGTAAAACGTACATACCATTGATCATTTTAAGCATTTTTTAAGTGTACAGGTGGGTGGTATTAAGCACGTTCACAACATCGTCCAACCATCCCCACCATCATTTCTGGGACTTGCTCATGTCCCCAAACAGAAACCACTGAACCCTAACCAGCCTGGCTACTGTTTGTTCTGTCTGGTGGCGGAGGGATGGGGGGCCGGGGGCGGTGGGGGGGCGGGGCAGGGCCAGTGAAGTCCTCTGGAGAATTGGGAGCACTGGGAGGAGGGGGGGCTAGGAGGAGGACTGGGGGGCCAGGGGAGCTGAGAGGAGTTTGGGGCAATTGGTGAGAAGGGGGTGGCCAGGGCTGGCCATCTCGATGAATCGCAGCCGTCCCACGAACAGGGCCGCCTGGTCCCCCTCTGGGAGCACCTGCTGTGGCAGCCCCGTGCTCAGGGACGGCTGCTGGGACCCTGGCCTGGCTGGACCTGGAGTTCCCTGCTGCAGGATGGGCTCTGCCCCCACCCTGTGGTCAGCCTGCTTGGGGTGGGGAGAGAAAGGGGCCCTGGGGGACCCCCCACCGTTTCTCCTCACTGGGGTGAGGGCTGGCCGGAGGTGGCATTTCATCTTGCTGGGTTTTACGCATACCTGGCCATTTGGGAAAAAGGGAAATACTCTGCTCATGGTCCCACATGAGGCAGCAGGGAGTCTCCAGCAGGCTCATGGTGGGGAAGTGGAGGGCGGGTGGGATGGGGGCGCTGGGGTACGAAAGACTGAGCGTCCGGAAGGGTTTGAGTTCTAGAGAGAGACTGGAGCTGGAGGGACCTCAGGAGGGGAGGGGCTTGTGCTTCCGGTGAGTGTGGGGCTGTAGGAGGTCCACGCGGGGGGGGGGGGGGGTGCTGCGGGGGAAGGGCCCCGAGAGGAAGGGGGTGAGGGTCTGGGGGGCCCTGGGAAGGACAGGGAGGTAATGGTAAGTGGGGCAAGGAGGGGAGGGAAAGCTGGGAGCAAGGGGACAACCTGGGAGGGGCAGACGGACACTCCTTCCTCAGAGGTTGAGACTCCGCGCTATGATTAATCCATTTCTCAACTCTTGTCGCTCTACCGGGTTCTGGTGGCCCCGCTCTGGGGCTGAGGTAGGAGCAGGCCTGACTGGAGCCCTCCACGCGGGCCCCATGAAAATCCACTTCTAGGGGGTGCTGACGCAAACCCTGTCCTCCCTCGCCTGAGGCGCCCCCCGAGCCCTCATGCCCCACCCTGGTGCTCCAGGCCACGTGCAGAGCGTGGGGGGCGGGAAGGCCACGGTGCAGGTGCTCCTGAGGTCTCTGCCGTGGTTTGGGCTGAGGTCCAGGGGGACCTTCTGAGGCGCTGAAGGGGGCAGGTGGGAGAAGCACCTGCAGCCACCCCCCCACCCCCCACCCCCCACCGTGGGCGCCACCCCTAGAGGTGGTAACTGCCCAGGTCCTGGAGCAGAAAGTGAAACACGCTCTGGTGAGAGCCTGTCATCCTGAGCCCTGGGGACCCCGCAGGTGAGAGCCTGTCATCCTGAGCCCCCGGGG
>NW_022589750.1:445727-460589 GCF_004348235.1 Phoca vitulina
TGAGCCCCCGGGGACCCCGCAGGTGAGAGCCTGTCATCCTGAGCCCCGGGGACCCCAGCTGCAGCTTTGGTTGCGATCGGAGGGTGAGACCACCAGCCCCGCCTGACGTGCCATCTCTTGACCGCCGTGCATGCTGTTCCCTCCCACGCCCCACGTTTGTTTGCCCTTTAGCTGATGCCTGAAAATGCAGTTAATTTCGCATCACTCTTGGGCATAGTACTGCTGTGCCCACAGCTCCAGGTGCAAGCTTACCTTCCTTCAGTCCTTTGGGAAGATCATTCCAGCTCTCAGTATTGCCCGTGAGGACTCTGTACCCCATATTCGGGCTCCTTGTTTTCCGGTACTGGGTTTGTTTTTTCTTGATCCTTGATGTTCTGAAGCTTTACCAAACTGTGAAACAACTATGAATCTGCTTGTTTGTTTATCATGCTTAGTGCGTGACGAAGTTTTTCCCTGTCTAAGGACTTCCTTCTTCAGCAATGTCTCTCCGTCCCTCCTTCTATCTCCCTGTTCTGGATCATCTACTCCCTCGCGCCTGATGGTTTCTGGCAGTTTCCATCTCTGCTGTGTTCCTGGGGATTCCTCAACTTGTCTTCATGTTCCTGACAGCTCTCTCCAGCTCTGCTCCATGAAGATAGTCAGCCCACCTTTTGAATTTTTAGCTGTAATTCTAACTTCCCATGTTCCTAATGGACTTTGTTACCCGACGCGCTCTTACCTCACGACCTCCTTTTGTGGTTTCACGGTTGCTATCCCTTTGGTTTCTCGGGGGACCTTAAAGATATCTACTTTAACGTGCTTTCCAAATTGCTCTAAAACTCTACTTTCTCTGCAAGCAGTCCTTCCATTTGCCAAATTTGTTTGCCTCGTCAGTGCTCTGTGATTACTAGTTATGTGGTTATCCAGAGATTCCGCAAAACCCAGGGCCACCTGCTAGCAGGCTCAGCTTGGTCTGCATCTGGCCAGGCTCCCGACCAGGGTTTTCTCAGCAGTGTCCACGGTGGGCCTGCACGTCACATGAGGGTCACGTCTCTGCGACAGTCCTTTGAGCCTGGTGACTCTGCTGAGCCCCAACCACGGGCATGTGGCTTTGGTGTTTGCCACGTCCCTGAAGGGTGGACGTCACGGGTCTGGTCTCTCTTCATTCACAGACACTGGGGCTCCTGACGCCGGGCCGGCCCGGCTCAGCCCCTCCGCCGTGGCCCACATGCTGCACACCCAGCTCCGCTCTCTTTCCAGCCCCGTGGACTGCCAGCCTCTGACCCCTGCCCCCTCTCTTTGAAGGACTGGTCTCCGTTTCTTGTCTACAAACATGTCCTCTTGTGTTATTCAGTTTTGGGACTCTCAAGTCTCTGGTTTGGAACTGAAGGTTTCCACCGTCTCTAACCAGCACAAGGTGACCTTTCCATGTGCGACGCAGCTGCGGTTACCTGAATGTTGCTCCCCAGCAGGCGTGCAGAAATGCACCCCGGAGCTGTGTGTCGCTCCTCGGCTGGCATTGCAACTCCTCGCGTCGGGCCGTTCTGACCTGCTGGTGAGGAGTCTGGCCCAGTCTGGGGCCAAGAGATAAAGGTGGACGCACATTTTCGCATTTATCGAGAGTCAAGGTTGAAGCCTGGATGCATTTCTGCTCCTTTTATGTAACTCACAGACGTAGTGCTATGTGCCTGTGTGTGTGCATGTGTGCATGTACGAGCGTGTGCGTGTACGCGTGAGCGTGCGAGTGCATGTGTGAGCACGTGTGCGAGTACGTGCATGTGCGCGTGCATGTGCAAGTGTGCAAATATGAGCGTGTGAGCACACGTGTGAGAGTACATGTATGTGTGCGTGCATGCATGTGCAAGTGCGCAAATATGAGTGTGTGAGCACGTGTGTGCACACGTGTGAGAGTACATGTATGTGTGAGTGCATGCATGTGCAAGTGTGCAGATACGAGCATGTGAACACTGTGCGCACACGTGTGAGAGTACATGTATGTGTGCATGTGCAAGTGTGCAAAAATGAGCGTGTGAGCACGTGTGAGAGTACATGTATGTGTGCGTGCATGCATGTGCAAGTGTGCAAATATGAGCGTGTGAGCACGTGTGCATATGTGTGAGAGTACATGTATGCGTGCATGCATGTGCAAGTGTGCAAATACGAGCGTGTGAGCACACGTGTGTGAGTGCATGTATGTGTGCGTGCATGTATGCATTGCAAGTGTGCAAATATGAGCGTGTGAGCACGTGTGTGCACACGTGTGAGTACATGTATGTGTGCGTGCATGTATGCATGTGCAAGTGTGCAAATATGAGTGTGTGAGCACGTGTGCGCAATATACACACATGTGCATGTGTGCGCACGTGTGTGCTTGCACGTGGGGGGGCGTGAAGTCACGCTCTGACCATGGCGGGACTTCCCGCAGTGAACGAGGAGGAAGGACGAGCTGCAGACTCAGGGGCCTGGCCCACAGACACAGGCTCCTGCCCCAGACCCGCTCTGCCCGCCTCCTTCCTGCCCACTCAGATGTAGCGGCCCGAGGGCACCGCAGAGGCCTGGCTGCAGTGGAGGTGGGGGGTTCTGCTCTCTCCCCCTCACCCACCCCACCCTGCTGTCAGGGAACATCTGGAGAATGGGGGGGAACGTGAATGCCGCTCGTTCTTAGAAGCAAGGGTTAACACGCCGCCCATGGTCATCCCTCCTTCTGGAGACAGGAGGATGGAAAGACGCAGGGATCCAGGGATGCAGAGAGATCCAGACATGTGGAGAGCAGAGACAGAGAGGTGTACCTGGAGGGGTGTCTGCGGTGGGAGCCTCTGGGAGAGGGGAGAGGTCGCACGCAGGGTGGGGGTGGCGGGACAGGCGCTGAGCCCCTGGGGGCCCGGAGTCCTTGGAGGCCTGGGACGGAAGGGTCTGGGCCCTCAGGGGAGAGCGGGGCTGGGGATGGAGCAGGTGCGCGTGCGCGCGTCCGGTCCCCTCCCTGGGCTGCTGGCCTGGCGTCCCTGGAGCTGGGGACAGGTGTCCTGCTTCTCCAGGCCCTCCTCCTGAGCGGGGCCAGCTGGCCCAGCCCCCCAGGGCCAGTGTCGGGTTCCAGGCTGTTCCCTGGGGGAACTTTGATCTGGGAAGAATGAGGGTGACCGATCTGGCTGCTGCCCAGGGCTGTGGCATGTCACTGACCCTGGCCTGGGCTGCCCCTGCCGCCTTCCCGCCCCAGGGACACCAGGCCGCTACTCGGGGCTCAGGGGACACGGGAGGGGTTTCTCTTGCTTCCTTTCTCTCCCTTGTTCTGTCCACCTCCGGCAAATCACTGGTCCGTGCGCCCCTTCATCCAGCTGCGGCCCCCTCGTTCACTCCTCCAACAGCGGTGGCTGATGGCGCTGGGGGCGGGGCGCTGGGGGCAGAAGGGCAAGCGAGTTCAGGAGCCCCCAGCCCTGCACCCCAGACAGAGATCACTACTCAAGACAGACATAAGCTGCACACCGGAGGACGGAGGATGGAGACATGGCGGGAGAGGAGGGATGTATTCCCATGGGCACGGTGGGGCAGGGAGTGGAGGTGAGTGGGGACAGGCCTCATCAGGGTAGGCTTCCCAGAGGAGGCGGCGTTTCTGCTGGGCTCTGAAGACATGAAGAAGGAAGAACGAGCGGGAGTGTGTCAGACAGGACCGTGGAAGGGATGCTTCAGGCAGAGGGAGGAGCGCGGGCGCGAGTGTGGGAGCGAGTTTCGTGCCTTTTACTGGAAGGGCCTTCCGTGGCACCAGAAGGCATTCCTGTTGGTGGAGGTGACCCGTGGGTCAGAGGGGCGGTTTTGTTAGAGCAAGGTGCCTCTGGGGGCTTGCAGGGTAGGTGGTGAGGAGGGGCTGGTGGGCCCTGGGACCTCCCGTGTATACCGCAGCCCCAACTTGTCTCCAGCATGCTTCTGAGGAAGGCCCCCCAGCTCGGCCTGGCCTCCCCACCCCCACCGCTCACTCTGGGCTGGCGGCCTTCTGCTGGGCTGAAAGCAGACACTGCCCAGCCTGCAGGGCCCCTGGGGAAGGCCCGAGGAGCCGGTGAGCCGTAGCCCTGGACCTCTGGCTCCTCTTGTCCTGGAGGCCACTGAGCCAGGCTCTATAAATAGTCCGGGCAGGGGGAGGGGAGCAGGCCAAGCACGGCTGGAGGGGCCAGGACTTTGGGTGGGAGGTGTGGAGGGGGCAGGGAGAAGGCAGAAGGAGCCCAGAGCCTGAGGCCCAGTTTTGCCCCCACCCCCCCACGTCAAACTAACAACAACTGCTGGCCCCTGGGTGGCGGGGTCCCTGGGGCGGGAGCAACAGGGCGGAGTCAGTGCTGGGCAGGGAGGAGGGGCCGTCCTCCTTCCTCCCATCCCCAGCCGGCTTCTGGAGGCCTGAGGGTCAGGATGTGAGCTGTGCGGGCTCCAGGCTGTCCTGAGACCCTTCCCCAGAGCCCAGGGGCCCGGCATATGCTCTGGCAGGGTGCTGGCTCTTCCCAGACCTCCGTGTCCCCTCTTGGGGCTACAGTTCCCAGGGTGCAGGCAGTGGAGACCTCCCCAGGCCGTGGGGCCAGGGCTTAGGGGCTGGGGCTCCTGGAAATGGAAAATGTGAGCCGATGGCCTTATCTGGGCTGGAAGCAGCTGTCTCCACTCCACACCCTCCCCAGCCCCTGGGTCGGCAGCGAGGACCTCAGCCACTCCAGGCCGGGATGTGTGGTGTTTGTTCTCCGGCTAGCCTGAGCCCCAGCAGAGGCCCGTGGGAAGTTCCTCCTTCACTGGGACCCAGAGGCCCAACCCGGGTCCAGGGGGGTGGGACGTCCTGCTCGATACCACTGCGTCCCCAAACCAGGGCCACCCTTAGCATTTTATGTGCAGAGAAGCCCGCAGCACCCAGGATCGGCCCCTCCCAGGGACAGACGGACTTGTGGGTCTGCCGGACACGGGCCCGACGTGTTCCACGGAGCTGACAGAGTGGTGCACACGTCTGATACAGGGCTGCACGCTCAGACACGTGACATGCACGCGTGTGCACATGCGTCCTGGTAGCGTCATGGACACATCCCAGCGTCTGTGTTGGTACATGTCGTAGGCCCACACACGTGTGTGCAGAAACACACGCTCAGCACCTACGAGCAAACGCATGAAGAGCCCCCCTACAAACAGGTACGCGTGCCCTCTGCGCAGTGTGCGCGTGCGTGCAGGTAAGTGAGCAAGCACTACAGACCCCGTAACGCCCGCGTTTCCCCCACAGACGCGCCCACGGGTGTGCGTGCAGGCAGGCTGCACGCACAGACAGGCCCTCAGGTGCACGGGGAAGAGATGAACGTTACACATTCGTGTGTGGCGGGCGAGTGTCCCTGGGCATGGAGCGAGAAAGTTTGAGGTTTGGTTGGGGTGACCCAGGGACAGGACTCTGTGCCCAAACTCCCGGGGGCCTCAGGGTCCCAGGATCAGCCCCAGTGGTGCTGTTTCCCACCGGCAGAACCCCACGTGCCCCTCTCTTGGGTCCCGGCTGGAGACAAGACTCCAAGGCTGCCCGCCCCTCCTTCACAGCCTCCCCGGGCTCCCTCGGCACTTGGCTCCCGAGCCCAGCAGCCTGGCAGGACAGGGTAAATATGCGCCCTGCATCCCCACTCCTATGGATCTCGTAACAAGGCAACGGTTTCCAGGACGGAGGCTGGATTCAGGATTTGGGAGGAGGAGTGGTGGGGGATGTGTCCACCAGGGGATCCAGGCCTGGAGTGCACTTCTTGGAGCCCTTGTTAGGACTCCAAGAAGTGGAGCACGAGGTGTGGGGTGTGGCTGCTTTCTGTACCTTCCTGGGTATGAAGCTGGACTGCCGGGCCAGCTCGCTGCCCTGCAAGCTGAGGGCTGCATGAAGGGTGTGGCAGGCCCATCTGGCCTGGCCTGTGACCCTCCAACCCGAGCCCTTCTTGGCACAGGGGCTTGGAGGGATCCCTAGTGCAAAGGCTGAGGTGACCTTGGAGATGGGCTGTGTGCAGCCCCTGTGAGTCCCCAGGGCTCACCGTTCCCTCTAATGCACCCTCTGACCCATCTTACCAAATGGCACCCCCACACCTCCCAAGTACCCAAGCATCTCTTCCGTCTCTCTGCTCATCGTCCACCCATCTAGCAGTCCTTCTGGCCCCACAGGCTCGTCGGTGAGCCCCCTCTGCCCAGGCATCCAATCACCCAGGGTTTCCTGAGCACTTTCTAAAGCCAGTGCTGTCCCAGATGTGGGGATGGATGAATGGCTGAGACAGAGACCCTCTCTCTGAGGAGGGGGTGCTACATGCTCATGCAAGTGCATGTACGCCCGGTGCCCGTGCACACGGACCTGGGGTGCAGAGGGGGGAGGGGTGGTACCAGCCAGGCGGGCAGAGGAGTGTGGAGGTCTGAGCATTCCCCTCCTCTGTCCTTTCCCCGTCCCGGTAAGCCTGATGTGACCTGTGATCTCAGGAACTGAGGAGTCTGGGAGCAGGTGGGACCTCCAGGGCAGAAGGTTGGAGGCTGGTGGGTATGGAGGGGGGCCGGAGGTGAAGCGGTGGAGATCATCAGCACGGGTGTAGGGGGGGGTGATTCTACCCAGGCAGGGCGTGCAGGTGAGAGGGGGCCCACCGTGGTTAAGGGATGAGTGCAAGAACAGTCCCTCAGGAAGGTCCCTGGGGCGGGAGACAGAGAGAAGGAGGAGGGAGTGGTCCTCGGGGACCACTGCCAGAGGGCCATGGGGGGGATGGCTGGAGCCCTCGGGGGAGCAATGCTGGGGAGGGTGTAGCCTCCAGCCGGCCCGGGGAGCACACAGGAGCTGCCCAGACTTGGCCGAGTGTGACAGTTCCCCAGGGAGGTGCCTTGGGACTAGCATGCTGGAAAAAGGATGCCCCATCTGGGAACAGGGGTTCAAGTCCTGCCCCAAGAGGAAGAGGGCCTCAGTTTCCCCATCTCAGGTCCGTGACTGACTTCCCTGACTTCATAGTTGTGGCCTGGCAAGGATTTGATTTTGAGAAGTGACAGGAGGCCAGGGGCCTGGGGAAGGCTTGTCCCACATCCAGCTTCCAGCCTAGGACAGGAGCAGGTCAGGGGCCCAGCAGGCAGTGGGGGGGTGGGCGCCAGGTGAGGGGGGCCTGGAAACACCGCACCAGAGCCCCCCTGGACCTGGGGGGAGGCCAGCCTGACTAGCTCGCTGACCTCAGGGCTGGTGAATGTGGAGGGAGTGCGGCCCCATCAGTAGGCAGCCCTGGCCTCCCTCACGGCCTGGTAGAGGGCGGGCGCTGAGCTGGAGCCCAGTGGCCACCTCCCCCAGCCTCCTCCCCATCCCAGAATCTCCTGGTTCCCCCTCCCCCACCTCCGTCCGTCCCTGCCCCTCTGCCCCTCTCTTCACGCTCCTGGTACAGCTCTCCTCTCCCAGGCTCTTCTCCAGCTACTGACTCAGTGGTCTGACAGCTGAGGGGGAGGAGCCAGGGGGACGGTTTGCTTCTTGGACTGTCTACCTTCCCAGAACCCACAGTGAGCCCCATCTCTGCCCTTGACAGAGTCCCCGCTTCCGCGGCAGAGGGAACCCTGCCCTGCCCCTAAGCAGCGCCTCCCAAATATTCTCCTGGTGGCTGGGGACAGCAGACAACTCACCCGAGGTGGGAGGCAGGAGAGGGTGGGGGGACCCCTGCCCACGCCCACCCCCATGGATGCTGCAGGCTCATGCCCAGGAGGTCACACCTGCTAGTGCCCCCCAGGACTTCATCACACGGTTCTTCCATGGGTCCTGCAAAGGAAGGAAATGGGCTTTTTTGGCTGAAATGGGCTCTCTCAACCTCTGGCTCCCGTGCTCAGACCTGCAGGGGCCATGAGTGCTGGCGGGGGGGGGGGGGGGGGGGGGGGGGGGGGGAGGGCTCTCCCGGCTTCTCCCAGCCTCTCCCAAAGGTTCTGCCCAGAGAAAGAAGGCAGGGAGCGGTTTGGCTCACCCCGTGCAGACGGCTACTTGGAACACACACTCACACACACTCACACGCACATGAAACATGCACGCCTTTTGGCACTTGACTTTCTCATGAAATAATTGCTGGAAGGCTCCTTGGATTAGGTAACCCAGCGTTCCTTATTGTCCCCATGGTGGAGGGGAGCAAGGGGGGGGGATCTGCGCTCAGCATCTGTCAGGCTGATCCACAGTCCAGGAAGCCTAACACGACAGGAACAAGCCCGGCAGACCTCTTGTTCCTGAGGCATCTGACCTCCTTCAGGTGGGCCTGGCCTGTTAAGGAGAAGGCTAGTCAGGAAAGGTTTTTGGGAAAAGGATGGGATGTTCCCATTTTTATTTTAAAACAGATTACAGTGACACAGAAACTCAGAGTATCTTTGCTCATCATCCCTCCGGTCCTCCGGAAGCAAAAATTGTTTCCATTCTTTCCTTTCTTGTGGGGTTGGTCGGTGGGGGAGGTTAGAGGGGAGGAATGTCTGGGTTTAGGCATGAAAGGGGTGTTAAGAGGGAATAGCGGTGGGAGCCCTGGCCTGTGGATAGAGACAGGTGACTGAGACTCTGATGGAGGAACAGGGCCCATCAGTCCAAAACTCACTCATCCCAGGATTTGGAGATTCAGCCCTCAGTGCACCCTTCCCTCTCTGCCAGACCTCAGCCTCTCCTGGATCCCCTACTAGGATCTCCCACCAGGGGTCCCTTGGTGAGGCTGGAGCCCTTTTGGACCATTGGTGAGAACACGAAGATGGAGCCACACAGAGTGGGGCTGGGAGGGGACCTCACACGGGTCTCCTGCTCCCTTGGCCTTCACAACAGGTGCAAGAGATTCCAGGCAAAGCTCCGCCAGGTGAGTCTGTGCTCCTGAGAGCCGTGCCCACACGGTAGAGAGGGCAGGGGCCAGGATGCGGCGAGGGTCGGGGCGGCAGTTCTGGGGGCGACTGCTGCCCTCAGGTCTCTCTGAGCGGTGGGGGGAGTCCGTACCCCCAGCGGGACCGGGCCCCGCGGGTGAGAGCCCCGAGGGAATGCATAACCCGCGTCTGTGGTCTCCAGGGTAAAGTCCCCTTGGGGGTCCAGGGCTTCTTCCGGTGGGGCGGCCGCCCCTCGCCCAGGCCGCACGCCGCTCCTCCGGGGTCGGCTGGGGGGGATCTCGGACCCGCGCTCCCCCTGCGGCCCCGCCCGTCCGGACGGCTGCGCCCGGCGGTCCCCGATCGGCGCCTCCGAGGCCCCCACGCCCCGCCCGCGCGCGCCGGCCCCGCCCCCGCCCCGAGGCCCCGCCCCCGCGCGGCGCCCAGTGCCCCGGCTCGCGGGCCCGCCCCGCCCCCCGCCCCTCCCACCGCCCCTCCGGCGAACCCAGCCCGGGGCGGCCAGTCGCGGCGCGGAGCTGCGGAGGAGCTCGACCTCTCTCCCCGCCAGGCCGGCGCTCGGAGCGCGCGCCCCGCTCGGCCATGGAGCCGGGCCCCGACGCCGAGGAAGCGCGCACGGTGCGCGAGGCGCTGGGCCGCTACGAGGCGGCGCTGGAGGGCGCGGTGCGCGCGCTGCACGAGGACATGCAGGGGCTGCAGCGCGGCGTGGAGCGGCGAGTGGCCGAGGCGCTGCGCCTGGCCGGCCCGCTGGCGCGCACGGTGGCCGAGCTGCAGCGCGACAACCAGCGGCTGCAGGCGCAGCTCGAGCGCCTGGCGCGGCAGGTGGAGGCGCTGGGCTTGGGGGCCGGGCCGTCCCCCGCGGCCGGCACTCCCGGCACGCCCAGCCCTCCGCCCACGCCCGGCGGCCCCGGCCGCGCGCCCCGCCTGGGCAGCGCACGCTTCGCCAGCCACGCCACCTTCTCGCTGTCCGGCCGCAGCCAGGTGAGCCCCGCGGAGCGCGGGCGCCGGTTTGCGGGCGCGGGGGGCGTGGGGCTGCGCGCCCCCTGCGGCCGCCCCTCCTCCGCGAGTGAGTGCGTCCGCCCGCGCGCGTCTGCTGGGCCGGGGGGGCCGCCGCCGGCCGCTGGGACTCGCTGTGGGGGTCCGGCCACCACTCGGGAGTGGGAGAGGAACGGCGAAGCCTGCCCGCTGCACCTGTCGCGGGCCCCCTCCTTTCTTTGCGGCCGGGCCCTGTTTGCCCGGAGTTCTGTCTCCCTCTCGCCTTTGTCCCGTGACGCTAAGGGCTTGGGCGCTGAGATGGGGCCCCTGACCGTTTCAACGCCTCCCAACGCCTGGGCCTCGCCGCCGGCGTGTCCGAATGGCCAGCAGCCCCCGACTCCCCCACCTCCATTCACGGGCCCCCCGCGTTGCCGCTTCACTGAGGCCTGACGACTCCCGTTATTAATTAACCCAGATTGAGAACTCAGGCCCCCTGTGTGTGTGAGAGAGGGAGAGAGGACACAACGTGGTCGGGGCAGCCGCGTTTGGGAACGGGCAGAGGGTTAGAAGAGCCGGGAAACCAGCCTTGAGCAGTCTCTGGCTTCCTGGGGTCAGTGACCCCGCTGGGGCTGGTGGAGACCGGTGTGGACCGGTCACCCCGCTGAGCATGGGGCTTCCTGGAGAGGCAGGTGAGAATGTTTCCATGGTGTGTGCGGTGGCCCTTAGGTGGGGTTTTCCACTCTGCTCGGGCATGTGCTCTGGGGTTGGGTTTCCAGGGTCTGGGTCTGAGTCGTTTGCACCTGCTGCCCCTCCTCGGTTCAATCCCTCATGCGTTTGGATCTCCTGTGTGGGCTGGGCTGCACCTCAGGGGGCGGGAGGAGGGGATCAGATCTGCACCTGCCCCTGGAGCTCCCAGCCGGGTGGGAGATGGCCCCAGACGGAGCAGTGCCAACCTTGTGGGCCCCCAGAGCGGGTGTGCCTTCCCAGGGGGTGTCCCGGGAGGCCTTTGTGCCGGAGGCCCAGGGCTCCTTGGGGTGCAGGTGGAGGTGGGATGGGGGCTGTGCGTGCCGGCCCCGCAGAGCTAAAAGGACTGCCTGGCCAGAGGGGAGCCCGGTGGGGATGGGGGGGGTGAATTGTGAGGGCCCCCTGGGTGCTGGGTAAGGGAGCCGGGCTTTGTCCCTGGGGGCGAGGCATCCTTCAACCTGTGGTGGTGGTAGAGCCTCTGGGTGGCCCGGTGCTCGGTGTGAAGTGTCTGGTTCTGCCCTGTGAGTACAACATGCTACACGTCCATGGTATGAAATCACCACTGTGAGCTCACCCATGCTTAATAAACTGTGTCATCGGCTGTTTCTGCAGTTCTAACACACATGCTCACCGAAGCAGGGGCCCAAGGTTTCAGAAAAAGAGCGTGCGCGTCATGTGTATAAGAGCGTGTGTTTGCACATGCTTGCTCATACATGTGGGAGGGGGCTCTCCAGTCATCTGCCTCAGCAGTACCCCTCAGTGGGCATTCTCACCGGAGGTGAGCTGGTCCTCTTGGTTATGGGAGTGGTGGGTGAGGGGTGCTGGGCAGGGAGGGACAGGGTAGCCATCCGCAAGCTCCCGCAAGGATGGGTGTCAGGGTGGAGGGTGGCTGGAGACAGGGTGGGTGGGTTGAGTGGGATGGCCCGAGGAGAGAAGACGGTCTGACCTGGGGCGGGGGTGGGTGCATGGAGACCAGGGGCTGCCTTGGGGCGAGGTCTGCAAGGGGGAGTCGGCAGGGGGAGGCGGTGTTTGGGCACAGACAGGAGCCTGCCTGGGGAGCTGCCGGGTCACAGATCTGCTGGGGTCATGCCGCGCGTGAGGGGCTACGGGACATCCATGGGAAGCTGCCCCAGAGCGGGTGGACCACGGATCTGGGGTGCCGGGAGTGGTCGGGGCTGGACGTCCGGGAGACGCCAGAGCTGAGCTAGCAGTTGAAGCCCTGAAGTGGGCGAGGTCTTCAGGGCAAGTGCACGGAAGGAGAAGGTGAGGCAGGAGTCCTGGGTGGAGATGGAGGAGATGCCAGGGAGCCAGCAGGCCCTGGAAATCAAAAGGTTGGGGTCAGGGGTCAGCAGGGATGCTGTGGCTCTTTGGGGGACGGGGACGGAGACCCGGTTGGAAAGTAGGTTGCGGGCCTCAGAAAGGCAAGCATCGCTGAGTACTTGCGGGAGGGTTGTCAGGGTCCCCATCCGGGGGGGGGGTCAGCTTCCCCTTGCCTGACTTCGGAAGCGCTGGTCCCCACTTGTCACGCAGCCCACCTCTCCCAGCGCTGACGCACGCTCCCAGCCGGTTTCTGGCAGCGAAGGGGGCCATGTGGAGCTGTGTGCGCATCCCCGCTTGTGCTGCGAAGAGTGGCTCGGTCACGCACAGGGACTCGGCTTCAGGCCGGGCACCGGGCTGCCGGCTGTCTTTCACACCCCGTGTCTGTGTCGTGGGGGGAGGGTCCAGGTAGAGGTGCGGTTACCCCGCCCCTCTGATATCGGCAAGATTTAGAGAAACTTTTGCTTTCTGCCGTCTCAAACTGGGGGTTGTAGGTGTTGGAGCTGGGTCCTACTTAGCGTAGAAATGCACCCTGAACTTAATGGGGAAGAGTTGATCAAGTAATCCACTTCCGAGCACACAAACCTTGACCTTGCTAGGGAGTGAGAAGACAGAGCTGTAGCCAGCGAAGCTCTGGGAGGAGGGAGAGGGCCGGCCAGTGGGAGCAACCAGGGTGGACTCCCTGTAGGAGGCCCAAGTCCCTGGAGCAGACAGGAGCTGCTTTTGTCACATTTGCTGTGGGGCCTTGGGAGCCTCTCCTCGCTTTGTCTGTGTCTAAACCAGGGGGGATTGGGCCGGGCTGGTTGGGGGGGCCCCTCGCGCTGGGTGGACTGGGTTCTTCTAGCAGTGACATCTGCTGGATCCGTCAGCAGATCCGTTCACATGGGTGCGTGTGGGCTGGGGCCTGTGGTGGACGGTGGCCGCCTGAGGCCAGGCCCGGGTTGTTTCCTGCAGCCGTGCGTTCTCGGGGCGGAGGTGGTGGAGGCCCTCAGGGACGGCTGCCAGGAGCTCGGGGTCGAGGCCGGCCTGCGAGAGAAGCCAGACTCCCTTATCTGCTCCCCCCAGACGCGCTGTGTGATAGCAGAGGTCACCGCTCCGGAGGCCGGCATTTGGGTTGAGTTTTGAGAACCCCTTGGGGGGGCGGCGGGGAGCGGGCTTGGTCACTCCAGGGCTGCCCACGGAGTGGGGGAGGTCAGGCAGAACTGAGAACACCTGAAATGTGCCCGCCCTCCCAAAAGTGTTTACAAACTTCCCAGTGAGAGAGAGGACTGTGTCTCCGGAGTCCCTGAAATCACTCGCCCGCACCTCCCCACCAATGTCCCCAGGCCTGGACTCCCTAGCAGGGGGGCCCCTCCTCTTCACACAAAGCCCAGATGGGGAACTCCGCAGGACCTGGGGCCCAGGCAGGCTGCCCCCCGGTGCTGGGAGAGGGAGCTGAAGCCCCAGGGATGTGCCTGCTCCAGCCCAGCTCCTTGGTTTCAGGGCTCTGTCCCACAGAGGTCCTGCTGGGCTGGTTACCCCAGTGTCACCCCATTTCCTCCCCCTCAGAGGGCAGGGGCTCGTGCTGCCCCAGGCTCCTGGGGGCAAGTTCGTGCCAAGTTGTCCTCTCTTCTGTGGAAGGCCAGAGCGCTTTGTGGACAGAGTCTTGGGTTGGGGTAGGAGACCCGGGTCCCAAACCTTGACTCCACCACTGCCTTTAGTAGCGTGGGGGTTTAGACGGCTGGTTGTGTGCCCATGGGATGGAGGTGGTCTCCAAAGAGCCCCTTGGCCTGCGACACAGAGCCCTCTCCTCGAGTGAGGGTCAGGGGACCCGGGGGGTCTGGGCTTAGCCCCCACCCTGGCTGCAGTCTAGCTGAGACCCCTAGACGGGAATCTGGCTGGCCCAGAACCTACTTCCTGTCTGGTTGTGGTGTCTGGTCCCCTGGGGCGTCACAGGGGTGGGGGACCTGCAACGTGCAGGGGTAGGCATCTGGGGCCCCGCCATAGAGACCCACATTCCTGAGAAATGGTTTCACCATCCGCCTGTCCCTCCAGGCTCCTACCTGGACCTGTGGCACCGGTTGGACCAGAGCAGGGAGGGTGGGGGGACACGGGGACCCCAGAGCTGAGTTGGCCCTGGTGACAGGTAGGGGCTGGGGTTCAGGGTGGACTTCTGCTGAGTTGGCTTCAAACCAGCTCTAGGGGTGCTCGCAGATACCCCCCTTCTGCACTGCACCTGTGAGGGGGCCTGGCCGCTCCCCCGCCCTCCTGAGTCAGGAGTTGAGGGGTCACCTGAGTCCTGTCCTTTCTCACTTCTGCAGGGACCCCACCCGCAGAGGGTCCCTTGTCCCACCTCTTCTGCTGGAACAGCCCCTCTAACCGCCCCCCGCCGTCTCCCCTCATGCCAGAGTCTCCCCCAGCTACCCCCCCCAATTCAGTTCCTAAACCCACCAGCGGGCTCTCTGATGAACCCAACAGGCACGGTCTGGATCTCATCGCGACCTTTTCTTTGACACCAGGCCACCTTTGGGCGCTGTGGGCACGCCTGCCTTCTTGACACACGCCCCCTCTGCCCCCAGGCTTCTGCTGCTCGTCTCCCTGCCCCTCCCTCCGCTCATCCTCTGTAGATGCCTCTTCTCCCCTCCCAGGCCCTGTGCCCAGACCCGCTCTTCCCCTGCTGTGCTCGGGACTCAAGACTCCTGCTTCTCCTGCCTTCCCCCATTCTTTCTCTGTCCTTCCCCCATCCTTCCCCTGTCCTTCCTCCGTCCTTCCCGTCTTTCCTCCATCCTTCCTCCATCCTTCCTCCGTCCTTCCTCCATCCTTCCTCCGTCCTTCCTCCATCCTTCCCCCGTCCTTCCTCCGTCCTTCCCCTGTCTTTCCTCCATCCTTCCTCTGTCCTTCCCCCGTCCTTCCCCTGTCCTTCCTCCGTCCTTCCTCCGTCCTTCCTCTGTCCTTCCCGTCTTTCCTCCGTCCTTCCTCTGTCCTTCCCCCGTCCTTCCCCGTCCTTCCCCCGTCCTTCCCCCGTCCTTCCTGTCCTTCCTCCATCCTTCCTCC
>NW_022589750.1:460689-472800 GCF_004348235.1 Phoca vitulina
TCCTCCATCCTTCCTCCGTCCTTCCTCCATCCTTCCCCCGTCCTTCCCCCGTCCTTCCCCTGTCTTTCCTCCGTCCTTCCTCTGTCCTTCCCCGTCCTTCCTCCATCCTTCCTCCATCCTTCCTCCGTCCTTCCCCCGTCCTTCCCCCGTCCTTCCCCCGTCCTTCCTCCGTCCTTCCCCCGTCCTTCCCCCGTCCTTCCCCCGTCCTTCCCTGTCCTTCCCCTGTCCTTCCCCCGTCCTTCCCCTGTCCTTCCTGTCCTTCCCCCGTCTTTCCTCCATCCTCCCCCTGTCCTCCCCCTGTCCTTCCTCTTCAACTGCAGCCTCAGACACCCAGCCGTCTCCTGACCTCAAGTCCCTGCTGCCCCAGGGGCATCTTACACTCAGCGTGTCCCAAACCCAAATCCTCATTTTCCCACCAGCGCTCCTCCCTTCCTCCTCACCACTCGGATCCGCAGCCCAGGCTTCGAAGAGGCCTCACCCCTCCCCGCCCTCCGCATCCACTCACTGCCCCCAGAGCTGGGAGCCCTCCTCCCTTTACCCGCCCACGCCCCGTGTCCCCTCCCCTCTGGGCTGACCCTGGGGGCTGCACGGTGCGTCTCCCCGCCACTGGATGGGAATGCTGCAGCCTCGAGGCCTGTTTCTGCACACACAGTCGCTCTGCTGGGAACGGCCGCCCCTCCTCGTCCGCCTGGCTCACTCCGGACTTGGCTTGGGCGCTGCCGCCTCTGGGAAGCCCTCCCTGACCCACTGGGCTGGAGGAAGTCTGTCGCAGGCATGACTGTCGGGCTGGCTTGGCGGTGTGTGCTCGGGGTCCTGGCTCCCGACCGACACTCGCCCCCCGGCAGAGTGGCCACGCTGGCCCTGGTTGCGGGAGCGGCTGAGCCACCTGGGGCCCGGGATGGGCTTTGTTAGTCACCTGGGAACCTTGCAGACCTCGGCGGTGTCTAGTGGAGGGGATGGCCACTCTCTCCAGGTGCCCATCGCGGCCTCTGAGGAGAGGCCTGGTAGTGGTCAGCCTCGATCCCCTTCCTGTCAGGCAGACCCCCAGACCCCGGCCTTGCAGACACTCTGGGCCCTCCCCACATCCTCACCGGGAGAAGGGAGGAGAACATCCCTCCTGGCCACGGACGTCAGCTGCTTCTCATACCCCTTTGCTGAGCCCCCGGGTTCTGTGCACCGAACGAGGGCTGTTAGCACGCACCTGGGAGGACAGAGCACATTGGTTAAGTGGCATGCCCACAAAAAGGGCCTGACAGCCGCGAGACACTCAGAGGGTCGGTGTGGAGCCGCCCTGCCTCCAGCAGGGAAACCGAGACCCAGAAGGGGCAAGACCTGAGCAAAGCGACACAGCAGTCGGCGGCTCGGCCGGGAAACCAGGCCCCTCGGTGGCTCCTGGGTTGGAGGGACCCCAAGGAGCCTGTCAGGCCCCCATACTCCAGGCACCTGGGCAAATTTTGTAGCTCTGGGTCCAACGAAAAGTCCTCGGTCCCCGTGCCCAGTGTTGGCCCAGAGAACCTTACACTTCTGCTTATGGCTGTCTCCACAGCGGCAGCCCTGCTGGCCCTTCCGGCCTGGGGAGCAGGCCTGCCTGGCCTGGGGAGCAGGCCCTCCCGGCCAGCGTGAGCAGGCCCGCCCGGCCTGGGGAGCAGGCCCTCCCGGCCAGCGTGAGCAGACCCTGCCAGCGTGAGCAGGCCCTCCCGGCCAGCGTGAGCAGACCCTGCCAGCGTGAGCAGGCCCTCCCGGCCTGGGGAGCAGGCCCTCCCGGCCTGGGGAAGCAGGCCCTCCCAGCCTGGGGAGCAGTCTGGGAGAAGGCTGGGCCACCTTGTACACAGCTCAGAACCCTTGCTCCTGATCTTTTGTCCCTGGCACTCTGGGCACGTTTGTGTGGCTGGGTCCACCCCAGGGTGCTGTGTGGCCTGGGCCCACTACAGTATGTTCTGGGGGCTGCCTCTCAAACATGAGTGTTGTTTGCCCCCAGAACAAGGGGGGGGCTTTAGACAGCAATTTTGGGGGTGGGCAGCGAGCCCTACCTGACGGGGCTTCCTCGTGGCGTGTGTCTCTGTAGAGTGTGGATCACCAGGACGAGGCCAGCGAGCTAGAGACGAGGAAGGCCTCGGACTCGTGCGTCATCGAGAATGGGCACCAGCCGGGGGCAGGTAGGGGCCGACGGCACAGGAAGGGTGGCTGGGAGGTTTGCATCTGGGCCAGGCCAGCCCTTGGCTGGGAGGGGACCTGACCCTGGACTCTGACAGGTAGAGAGGCTGCCAGGAGGGCGGCTTCGCTCAGGATGAAGTAGAGCTTTTTAAACACAGGGAAACGGGAGCTCTCGAAAGGTGATGAGCTTCCCTGTTTCTGGAGAAATGCAAGCAGGGGCTGAGGAATCGTCCACGCAGTGAGAAGCATAGCTGGTGTTTACTGAGCTGACTGTGAGGGCAGTTTGCAGTAGACGTAAACTCTGGTTGGAGTGTCGAGGCGTCCCCGGAAGAGGGAGGTCAGGGAGGCCTTCCTGGAGGTGGTGGGAGGAGGGTTCGGGGAGTCTAGAGCCCTCCTGGATGCCATGGCTGACCTGCACCCCACCCCACTGGTCGTGTTCCAGGTCCGGGCGATGGACCCCCGGAGGCTGCCCAGACGTTCCTGGCGCCAGAGCCACCCAAGCCTCGCCCCGTGAGCCTCCCCTTGCGGCTGCCTCACCAGCCCGTCACGGCCGTCACTCGGGTCTCTGAGAGGTTCTCGGGGGAGACCTCAGCCGTGGCTGTCTCGCCCACGTCCGCCGCCATCCTGGGGGGCTTGAGCTCAAGCCCCAGTGAGGCCACCACACCCTGGACCCCCGGTCCCAGCGGTAGGAGCAGGAGAGCATGGCCTGGGGGCGGACCCCACCTCAAGGTGGGAGGGCAGGCAGGGCTCAGGGCCCGGGGGGTTGGCAAGAGACCCAGAAAAGCTGGGGCCACGCCACAGCCCCACCTGCGCCCACCACTGCAACCCCTTCCCGAGCCTGTCCACGCAGCCCGTCTGCGCGGCCCGTCCCCGCGGGCACATCCCTCAGTCAGGACCACAGGCCCATGCGGGGAGAAGAGGGCTCGCACCCCGCACAGTTTGGCGCGCTTCTCCGGGCCTGGCTTGGGCCTGTGGTCAGGCCGCTGCTGGTGCTGGGGTGGGGCTTCCAGAATGAGGGTTTGGGAACAAAGTGCTTGCTGGGTACACAGCTCGGGAGGCCCTGTGCCCTCAAACGCAGGGTGGGGACATGTACCAGGGCTTTTATGTCCTTGTTCTATGTTCCCAGCTTCCTCTCCCTCAACTGTTGGCCGAGGTGGGGCCCGCGGAGCCTGGGGCACCTGACTGTCCAGGGACTGATGCCGGGGCAGGGGAGGGGGGCTGGCGGCTGGTCCCCCGCGCCCAGGGCTACTTCTCTTCTCTCCTCGTCCCGCAGAGAAGAACCCTTCCGTCCCGCGGTCGAGCGCCGGCTACGGGGCAGCGTCCACAGGCAGGAACAGCGACAGGTGGGTCAGGATGGCCTCGGGCTCCCCGGCCACCAGCGGAGGGAGGGACCCTGTGCTGAGCCAGAGCTGAGAGCCAGGGCAGCAGGGCAGTGGTGGGGGGGGGGGTTGTGCAGGGGAGGCAAGGCAGGCCTCCCCCTGGACAGTCTTGTTTGGATACGGCCGCAGCTGTGTCTGCGTGGACTCCTCAGATCAGGTCTGGGCCAGGATCGAGGAGGTGGGAGGCTGTCTTCGTCCCGGCTGGCGGGGCTCCCTCCGCCGGGTGCTTCCTGCCCAGACGGGACGGAGGAGGCACCTGGAGAGGCCCCGGGGCTGGGGCAGGTGTGTGGGGGCTCCCCCCAGGCCAGCCGGACTGAGACTGGAGCTGGGAGGGTGGTGGGGGGCGGACTTGGCTTTTCTTGCAATCATAAAGGAAATTTGTGACTTTGTGGCAAACTGTTGAGAAGGAAACAAAGGGGGTCTTATCTAGTGGGGGCGGGGGGTCTGGGGTACGCCACCCTGCCCGCCACAGGAACTGGCACCTGCTGAGGGCTGGGTGATTATGGCCAGCAGGAGCTTGGACAGAGTGGATCCCCACACCGCTTGGCGGGCTGGTCCCTTCTCTGTTCCTGCCACTTCTTTTGCCTCGGTCACTCTGTGGGGCGGGGGGACCCTGGGCCCTGGGGGCCTGGCTGTTCCCGACACACTGGTTCTCTCCTCAGCCCACCCCTGGCGACGCCGCCCCGGTCGCCCTCGTCCCCCCCGCCGCCAGCCACCGCCCAGGCCCGGCGCCGGGAGCTGGTGAGGTCTCAGACGCTGCCCCGCACGTCGGGAGCACAGGCCCGGAAGGCCTTGTTCGAGAAGTGGGAGCAGGATACTGTGGGCAAGTACGGACGCTCATGCCCAGTGTGGGGGCCCAGCCCCAGATGGGGGCCCGGCGGGCGCAGCTCAGCGGAGCTGGCCCTGCCTATCCCCCTTGATGAGAGCCCCTCTCCTGCCCCGTCCCAGGGGTGGCCCAGGCCGCCCTCCGCCGCCTTCCCTTGGTTCCTGGGCATGACAGGGGCTCCCAGGGGGAGCTGTGGGGTGACACCCTGGCCCTTGGAGAGACAGGGCTGGTCTTTGCATAGGGATCCAGCTCTTGGCATGACACCTGCGTGTGCGGGGTGGGACCCAGGCCTGGGGGGGGGGGGCACGCCCATCCTGGCGCCCTCCCAGCAGGGAGGGAGACTGAGCCCGCCGGCCCTGGAAGAGGACCCCCTCTCTGGCCAGGAAGGAACCCTGTCAGTGAGGGTGGCCTTGGGGCAGCTGGATGAAGGGAAGGGGGGCCATGCGGGCTCGGGGCCCCTGATTCCCAGTGTGGGAGAGACGGGGCTTGGGGGCTGGAGGGAGGGCGGGCCTGCCTGATGTCAGGGGACTCCCCGGGGGCGCAGAGCCGGTGGGGCATCCTCCCGGGGGCGCGGCCGCGCTGGGGACCCCGGCCGGCCCCGGGAGGAGGAGCGCCCCGCCGCAGGCTGGCTCTTGGCACAGGGGCAAGGGCGAGGCACGGGCCGAGCTGAAGCGGTCCCAGAGCTTCGGGGTCGGCGCCGGCAGCGTTAAGCAGCTCCTGCTGCAATGGTGTCGCAAGAAGACTCTCGGCTACCAGGTGAGCCCGGGGCTGCCCTGGCCGCAGCCTGCCCGCAGCCGGTGCCCGGATCCCTGGGGCCTCCTGCGGACCGGGTGGGCGCTGGGAGGGGCTGCTGGGGGGACCTGCTCACCTCCCTGCGTTGACCCCCGGCGGCCGGAAGCACGTGGACCTGCAGAACTTCTCCTCCAGCTGGAGTGACGGCATGGCCTTCTGCGCCCTGGTGCACTCCTTCTTCCCCGACGCCTTCGACTACAGCGCCCTGAGCCCCGCGCAGCCGCAGAGGAACTTCGAGTTGGCCTTCTCCATGGCTGAGTGAGTGGGGCGGGTCCTGAGCCCGCGTCTGCCCCGGGGGTGGGGGAGCATGAGGCAGGCAGGACAGGAGGCCCTCCGCTCCGCCCGCCTGCCGGACAGCTGGTGGGGGGGTCGCCCAGACTCGCTGAGGAGGGCTCGCCACACCTGCCCTTCCTGCCAGGTGCCTTGGTCCCTGGTGTGCGTGCCGTCTGGGAGACCAGCCACCGACCGACAGGGCACAGGGGGCCGTGGGGTGGGGTCTCCCAGGGCACCCCGTCTGTCCTCTCAGGGCTGGTGGGGAGATACCGTTGCTTTTGGGTGAGCAGGAAATAGAATAACATCTGCTTGGGAGACATTTTGAAAACGTCTGCAATAAGTCGATTTTGTTTCTCTAAATGCTGTTCTGGCATCTGATACGCAATCGCTTCCTTCTTCAGACCCGCTCACCGGGGGGAGATTGGGTGGGGGGAGGTTCTGGGATCCCCAGGCTGGGATCTGGTGGTCGGCTCGGGGCTGGGATCTGATGGTCAGCTCGGGGCAGCCTGCGGTGCACCAGGGTTCTGGTGGGGGCGCAGGCAGTCCCCGGGGCTGGTCTGCCTGGCGTTCTGGGGGTGCCGGAGAGCAGTTGCGGGGAGAGGGCTGTGGATGGACCAGCTCCCAGTGGCCTGCGGGCAGGGGGCTGGGAGGAAGTGCTCTGTCCTCACGCCAGGGCCTCCTGTTGGCTGAACACCGTCAGGACGGAGAGGGCCGGGGAGCCTGGAGACGGGGCACAGAGGAGGATATTTAGGGCCGCCTGGTGCTCAGTTTCCAGGAATCAAGGGGAAGAAGGTCAGAGGGAAGGAAGGTCCCCCAAAGCTGAGTTTCCTGGAGGGAACGCTTATCTCTCCTCCCGCAGCCTCTCTGCCTGGTGACATCAGCCCCCTGAGCATCTGCGCGTGCCCACCCAGTGCCCTGAGCAGGGGGAGGCCGCGCTCCAAGCCCAGACCCCGGGCCTGGCCAGGGAAGCTGAGGGCGCCGCCCCTCTGCCGAGCCACAGCTCCTGCTCTGGGGACGGGATGGAGACCCTGGCTCGGAGCTTCTTGGCTGAGCTGTAGGAATGTTGGTACTGCCCCTGTGGTGTGGTCTCGGGCGACACGCTTGGACTCTGGGCCCCCTTGGGGTCCCAAGAACTCCTTGTATCCTTTAAAAGCTTTCTCTTTCTTGGCTGCTTGGGATTAGCTGTCATCCTAATCACAGAAACAGCTCTGGATGGAGCGTGTTATGCAACTGGACCCAGACGGTGGTGAAGCAGAGCCAAGGGGGACGGCACGGTGTTGGGGAGGGGCGCCTCGCAGGGGGAGGCCCAGCTGCTGGGAGCCCAGGCAGGGTGGCAGTCAAACCGCGGACCGCGTGTGCAGGGCTGGGGCCCTGACGTGGGCACGCGGAGGCCCACCCCAGCCGGCGAGGCCGCATGTGGCCCCTGGAGCTCTCTTCCGTCAGGACCAGGGGGCCGTGCCCTGGAGCAGGCTGGGCCGAGCAGGGAGAGTGGTGGCCCTGCATCCCTGCATTGCAGATCGCGGGGAACACAGCCCCCCCCCCCCCCAAACCCGGCGGCCAGAGCCAGAGCCGTCTGCGGCTACGCTCTCCCAGCACGAGGGTTGGGCTCATGGAACCTCCAGACTCGGAACGCATGTTTCTTCTATTCCCAGTCTGGGAGGCGATGGTGCAGGCCGCTCCGAGCTTTGCTTTCTTCCCCACAGAGCAAACGGGGTCAGCAGCCTGGCCCTGCCTCCCTGTGGCCTGCTCGTGTCTGGGGAGGGGAGGATGGTCTGCCTGCTCCTGAGATGAGTTCCTGCTTTTCTGCCGCCTTGAGGGGGGTCGGGGGGGTGCCCCAGGCAGGCCTGTGTGGGGAGCTTGTTCGGGGTCTGGGAAGGGGCCTCCCCTGGGAGTCCTGCGGGAGATGACCTCACAGGGGCAGCCTGGGTCACCTGGTTCCCTGGACAGCAGGCTGGTCAGGAGCAGACGGTGCGGGATGGAGGACAGACAGGCCCCTCAGACACGGGGTTCACCTCCCATCAGGAAGGAAGTGCTTCCAGACCCTTCTGCGAGCAAGGGCCGTAGAGACACAAAGATGCCTGGGGAACCTTTGCCGTGTAAGGGGTTGGGGCTGCCCCTCCTCCCAGTCACGGACCGTCCCAGAGATTCCCCGCGGCTTAATCTGTGCGAGCAATGCGGTGTTGACAGCGGAGTGAGCTCCCTTGTTGGACAGGTGTCCCGGGCTTGGAAAGCGGGAAGACCAGCCCTTTTATGGAAGGGGCTGCGGTGGGTGTGTGGCGGCCTGCCCTCTGCACCCTGCCCCCCGCAGCCCCAGGCCGAGGGCAGGGCCAGAGCCGGATGTGTGGCCCGAGGCTCCCGCTTGCCCTGCGGGGAATGTGTCCTGCTCTCCGGTTACGCCCAAGCCGAAGGGGCTTCAGGCTATTTGTAGTGCCCATGTGTCTCTGTCTGAAACCAGACAGGAGGCTGTAGTCTGAGCCTGGCATCTGCATTTAGAGGAGGCTTAAATAAAAATAACCCCTCCGGTCCCTCCTCCACGTCCCTCACAGGCCAACCCCGTGTGGACGGAAGATAGAATAGAGCTGGAGTAGGAGAATCCTCTGAACCCTTCTTAACCCCAGGCAAGGTGCAGCCACGTGAACTCAGCCAAAGGTGGTAGTACTTTTTCCTTTGGACTGTTCCGTGGCGTCTGAGTTCTTTCAACAAGCTGGTGTGGCGTTTACAAAAGCAGCTTGTTGATTTAAAAGGCAACTGGGTGTGCACTTCATGCAACGTTCTGTCAGTTATGCATCAACTTTTTAGGGCAATTGGGGCCTCTGATATTTTGAGACTTACGTATTTTTATAAAAGTCTGTCCCGATCATCATCTTCCTCTTCTCATATCCTGATTCTGAAATCTCATTCAGCCTGTGTATGCAGCTTCTAGGAGTCTTGACGTGACCGTGTGGCTGGCAGGGTGGGGACCAGGGCCCTGGTTGTTTGCTGGGAAGCTGGGACCTTGCCCACAGCTTCCCGTCTGGGTCATGGGGGCGGAGGCCGTGGTGAGGCCTTCGTGCCGGTCCCCACCACCACCCTGATCGCGGAAGTCCGGTAAGGGCACCCTCCGGTAATAAGGGGGGAAAGAAGCTAGAACCAGCACAGAGGAGAGAGTCCCTGGTGTCCTTTGAGCTATTTATTTTCGGGGAAAGACGCGATAGGGAGATTTTTCGGAAGATTCTCTTCCAGCGTGAGATGTGGGAAAAAATCAGGCTGAGGATGGACTTGTAGGGCCAATAGGTAGGAAGGACCCAGAGGCAAACTAGCATGAGAAATGTGAGGGCAACTTTCCTGGCCTTGGGGGAAGAGGGCCCCTGGCCTGGGCCTGGAGGACAGCCAGCCGAGCGGGGCCACCGAGGAGAGAGCACCTCCCTCCTCCCCGGTGCTCAGAGGCCGGCACTCAGTTCTCTTTCCGGGCTGAGGGTTGGGATTTTAATATGGCTCTCGTTTAACCTGGGGACCGCGGAGCCCAGCGTCGGGGGGATGGCCCGGTGTACGTGCGGGGTCAGCTCACCTGGGATCCTGGGAGGCAGCCCTGGGTGGGCGGGTGGGTGGGCAGGTGCTGACTGATCGCTTGGGAAGGTGCACTCAGGTCAGAAGGCCTTGGATTTGCAGCCCCTCCCCACCAACACAGCACCCATACAGGCCTGTCCTTTGTCAGAGCGCACGCTTCCCCGACACGGAGCCCCGCCCTGGCCCGTCGGGGATGCCAGGGTGCCCTGCCTGGGGCCAAGCCCCCCATCACCTCACAAAGCCACTGGGTTCCCTCACAGGGACCCGCTCCAGACCAAGGGGGAGTTGGCAGTGGGCCCATCCGGGACAGATGTCCATGTTTCACTGACATTCGGGGTCTGAGAGGAGGCCTGGCGTCCGGCCAGCACGCAGGGCGGGGCCCCGAGCTCGTGTTCCAGTCCCGTGTGCGGGGCCCCCAGCACTGGCCTGCAGGCCCCGGGGTGCAAGTCCAGGACGGGGGTGTGAGGAGCAAAGCTAGCCTCTGAACCCAGCTGCTCAGATTCCAAATGCCGACCTTTCCCGTCCACGCGCTTGCTCCTTACATCGAGCATGATGACAGAGATGACCAGCACCGCCGGCGTTTACCGCACGGCTCGCGGGCACGGACACCCCCCGCCACGCCGCGCAGGGCGGTTACACCAGCCGGGGCAGTCGGAGGCTAGGAGAAGTGATGTGTCTTTCTTACCCCAAGTCAGGAAGGACGGGGCTGGGTCGTGAACCCCGACAGTCACCTGCTTGCTCACGGGGGAGGAGGTCCTGCACCTGGGACCATGAAGCACGCTCAGCTGCGGGGGGACGGACGCTGACAGCACTGGGTGTGGGCATGTGAGCCCAGTCGGTGCCACCTGACCCCACCAGGCCTGCGATTCTGGCGCCCTGGGAATCACGGGGTAGCGTTTGGAAGGACACCTGCTCTTAGGACACGGCGCTGACCCGTCACTGGGGGTGCTGCCACGGGAGCCGGGGATGGCGGGGAACCCGCTTTCCAGCCCAGAGAACGCCCAGCTTCCCGTCTACACCAGGGCCCAAGGCTAGACCAGCGTTTCCCAGAGTGTGCGGCAAGGGGGGCCGGGGGGCCAAGGGGGTGTAGGCAACTTCCTGACCTTGCCCTTGGGACCCGTCAGCCAGCAGGTCGTGAAATCGGGTGAGCGGTTCCCGCCCGCCTTAAGTGGGGTGGGTGGGGAGAGAAACAAGCACTGTGGGGAAGTCTCGGGGGCAGAAAGCCCCTCTGTGCGACCCCGGGCACGTTCGCCTGTGTGTGCCGGGTCTCCAAGCACGCGTCTCGTAAACATTTTAGGAGACCGTTTAGGAGCCGCCTGGGTGAATTTATTACTTTCTTTGTTTTACATTTTATAGTTTGTGCTGAATTTCCACATCCTGTCGATGTACATTCAATTTTTTAGTGGAAACGTCTTTTTAAATTAAACTAAAATTTCACTAATAGAATTCTAACACTTATAAGTGAATTTAGTGAAAGTGAACTTTAATTTCACTGACACTTGCAACCAGAAGTCTGTGAAGTGAGTTGACTTGGTGGTCCCTGGATGCAGGGGTCTGGGCAGCACTTCCCGGGGTCATCGGAAGGCCCTGGGGTGGGGGGCGCCGCAGTTCCGGCCGTGGGGCCGCGGGGCTGGCTGGTGACCGGGGCCCTTGTCCTGACGGGGCTTCTATGTTTCAGGAATCTGGCCAACTGCGAGCGCCTCATCGAGGTGGAGGACATGATGGTGATGGGCCACAAGCCGGACCCCATGTGCGTCTTCACCTACGTCCAGTCGCTCTACAACCACCTGCGTCGCTTTGAGTGAAGCCCGTGGGGCCTGGGTGGCCAGGGCCAGCAGGAGGAGACTGTGGGGCGGCTGGCGCTCCCTGAGCGGGGCGGCCCCGCCGTGTGGTGTGAGCGCACTGCTGTTCTGTGGCGTGTGGTAGGCCGTCCGGCCCGCTGTGTTGTTTGATGTGGGCACTGCGCGCCGTGCTCTGCGTGGGCCGCGGCCAGGGCTCCGCGGAGGAGGGAGAGCTGCCAGAGAGCGCGCTTGGTGCTAAGTGATTATCTCCCTTCCAATAAAAGGCTTGCCTGTGGATTCTGGAATGTGAGATCGTTTTCCCGCGGGTGAATCTGATACGTTGGCTTCACGGGGGCACGTTGGTTACCAGGTGTTTTATCACAATACCCAGAGTTCCGCGCTGTGGTGGGCTCCTCTCCTCCCTCGCGCTGGGCCTCTGCCAGGAAGCGGGGAGGACACTCCGGCAGCAGCCTGACACGGAAGACCACGTCTTGGGAAGAAGCCATCTAATCTCTCCCAGGTCCTGGGCAGCAGATGACCTTCAAGTCACCCTGGTCCTCTGGGGAGATGGGAAGGGCTGTCGCCTGGTCCCAGAGCGCCCCCTCCTTCCCGGGAGCCTGGCTAAGAATAGGCTCTCAGCAGGTTAACGCTTTTAGGGAAGGACAAGGCCCTTTGTGCAGAGAGGTAGTTTTTGTTCACATTTTTTAGGGGATTTGCTGCAGGTATCTATGGAAAATATGTGGATCTATACCATTGACCGTACATAAAGATGTGTCAAACTTCACTTTGGATTTGTTCTTTCTGTTTGGTAGATGTGGGGCCTGTGGACAGGAGATTTTGCAAGCATTTCCAGTGAAAATCTGCTTAAATTCCCTCCCCCACCCCTCATCTGCTTCTGTCCCTAAAACTCTGCCCGGGAAGTGGACAGCCACATTTGCGCATTGCTTGGTCCGTCTCCCTCGTCTGTGCTGTTGGGGGAGCGAGAACCGCGAGTCCCCGCTCCGGGCGTTGACGGGCAGGTGTGGGGTAACCGTGGCCAGCAGCGGCCGGCTCCGCGGCGGTCCCATCGAGGAGCGCTGGTTTATGTTCACAGGTGCTCGTGCTAGGCTTCTAGCAGCACGTCTTTAGATTCCACAAACGTACCCGTTAGCTTATTCAGGAACCCTTTTCAACTAGGGTGGATTTTAGGCACAGACTTCTAGAATTTCCCTTAAGGAGTTAATATGTCTTCAGCTTGTGCAACGGGCCCCAAATGCCAGAGCCGGTGTGCCTTCTCAGACTCACATGCGTGTTCCTTGTGGGGGAAGAGCTCTTTGGGGTGTGAGGAGGGACATGGTGGGAGCTCGTTGGGGTGTGAGGA
>NW_022589750.1:472810-491322 GCF_004348235.1 Phoca vitulina
GACATGGTGGGAGCTCGTTGGGGTGTGAGGAGGGACATGGCATGAGCTCTTTGGGGTGTGAGGAGGGACGTGGCAGAACTTGCCAGGAGGGTGAGCAGAAGCTCCGCAGATTTGTTTGTTGGGGCTAAAGTCTTATTCTGTCCTTCAGATTTCCCCACAGTGGGAACTCCTCCCTTTCCCTCTCGTTCTTGGAGGCTCGGGAGGGTGAGCCTTCTTATTAGCAAAGACACGGTGCCTGTTATTTATTTTTTTCCAAGCTGCAGCTTAGGGTTTCAAACCTAAAGCCAATTTGGGAATACCAGGGCTCTATACAAAAGAATTTCTATATGTTACTGAGTATTCACATGTGTTAAGTGGAGCTCTTCTGAAATGCAGACGCGGCCTTGCACCTTTGCACATAAAATAGAGCAGATCCTGCCAGAGTAAGGAACAATTTCTCTTAAACCGGAGGAGTGGTGTTCTTCATGTCTCACATTCAGAATGACACAGACGAGATATCTTTAAAGTAGGTTCTATGATGATCTCGTCTGTGGTCTTTGGCGAGGGCTCTCACGACTTAGTGGGTTTTAAACTTGATTCCCTCTAGGACACAAAGCCCGTGAGTTCCGAGGCTGGGGCAGAAAATGCAGAAAGGCAGCATATCTGAGGACATTTGCAACCACAGCATGGGCTCAGGGTTACATGAAAGTTCCCTTCTGTGACGTCCAATTTCAGGTGCCTTTTCACCAGGATACAAACGGTCCCACATCTTTTTTTTTTTTTTTTTTTTTTCCCTCCCCGGAGAAAATTATTTCTCAGAGTGCTTGTAAGATTCTCCTGCTTTTCCAGATAGAGTCCTTCACCTGGCTTTGGTTAAAACTTATTAAATCTGACCAAATCGGCTTGTGTTTCCCTGACGTGAACGTTTCACCAGAGCCAAGATGGGCTTTAGCTTTTTTGACAGCTGATGGGTTATTTCTCAAGGCAAGGGAGAGCTTATAAGCACTTTCTGAATATGATACAGCACATGCCGGTTAGAGGAGCACAGACAGGCCAGGTGTTTGGGGAACAGTTTGTTAAAGCCAGTGAATTTCGCAAATGGGCGAGATGACGAAAAGTTCTCAGCTTCCCCCGCCGCGGTGGTGGGTGCCCGGTAACCGGAGGAGGCAGGCAGGGGATGTTATTTGCAGCCATACCAGCTCTGTAGGACTCCAGGTAACTGGGTGGCCAGCTAAAAATGCTGGTAAAGTTGGTCAGTTTGGAGTGGGACGTCGTACCGACCCAGCGGAACCAACTCGGGACTGGGTTTCTTGAACCGGTGATGGGTGACCTGTGTGTTCTGGTGAATCCGTTGTGCCTGCCTGATGGACAACTCGAGCCCTCTGTGCTCCTTCTCTTGGCCTGCTCTCACCTCTGCACCACTGTGGATCACGGCTCCTGCTAAGTGATAAATGAGACAGATAAATGACTATCGGTCTCGTCTCCCTTGCTCTTGGAGCCTTTGATCTCTTATCTCTTGGTTCTTGGTCCTGCTTTGGCCAAAGAGCACATGAAAAATGCCTGGGCTTGCCTCTTCCCTAGAAAGCACCAAACAAGGGAGAACACCCAGGGAGGAGGGAGCGAGAATGCTGGGCTCTCTGGGCATCCGGGCAGCCTCTGTGGGAGGGAGACGCGGACCAGGTGGGATAAAGAGCTGGAAGGGCTCTGAAGCAGTAGGACAGGTGAGGGGGCTGGCGGCAGTGGGGGGGGGGGGGATGACAGCAGCATTTGGGTGCATCTGGGCTCCCCGGGGTCATCCCTCCGGTGGATCCAGGGCCGTCACGTGGGCAGGGGTACGTGCTTGTTTTTTACAGACCCGTGTGTCAATCACTCACAAGTGTCCCTGGCGTGTTTGACGTCTCAGTGCTATCGGCCGGGTTGGACCCTCTTCCTGGTGTCCGTGGCCTCACCCACGCCTCCTGGTCCCCCGCCTCGCTGGCTGTTTCTTCCTGGTCTCCGGCATGGCCTCCTTTCCTATATCCATCACTCCTCTCTGCTCCCTGCGTCCCACGCTCTGTGCTCTGTCTCCTACATCGGGGGGTCACAGCCCCGGGCTGCTGTGGGCTTTGGGAGTCAGTGGAGGTCCATCTCAATGGGGTGTTTCACCTCCTTTCCGTCTAAAATTAGCTCCTTTTCCAGTGTTGGCTACCTCAGCAGATGGCAGCGTGATCACTATGTGTTGCCCCCCTGGGGATCCGCAAGTCTCCTGCACCTGTGCATTGTGGACGGGCTACCCAAGCTGCTCACTGCCCTCCCTGCGTGTGCTGTGAACTAGGCATTCATGGAAGGCTTGCTGGGAGAGGCCCAAGATTCCTCTCCTGGTCAGTGTCCTGGAGCATCAGAAGTATCAGTGTTCCCCAAGGTTCCGTTGTGAAAAATCTCGTTTACAGAAACGTTGGAAGAAGAGTCCGGTGAATGTGTGTTTTCCTTTGCGCTGTTAACACTCTGCCGTGTTCCTGTTCTGTCTCCGGTTTGCTGAGCCGTTTGGTCGTAACGTACAGAGATCATGACGCCCACCCCCGAAGACTTAAACACACACCCACCGAGAATATAAATGTTCTCCTAGACACACAACGTGTTAGCATGCTTCAGAAATCAGACATGTATGCGAGCTGTGTTCAGATTTCTCTAATCGTCCCCATATGGCTTTCATGGCTGTTAAAAAATTTTTTAAAAAACCCCAGGGTCCAATCAGAGTTCACACGTTACATTCGGTTGCTATGTCTCCCCCGTGTCTTAATCCAGAACAGTCCCTGCACATTTCATTTATTGTCTATTTTCCATTCAACTCTTTGGAGGAGCCCAGGCAGGTTGCTCCCAGGCTGCGCCCCACGCTGGGCGTTTCTGGCTCCTCCCGCCTAGATCCAGGTGAGACCAGCTTGGCACAAGTACGAAAACGTGGCGGCACGTGAGGGGCTCGTGCTGTAGGCTTGGCTGATTGCACCAAGAATCGTCGATGGATGATATTTATAATCTGTAATTATACTGGGCATTGAAAATGGTGATTTTTAAATTCCATTTAAACTCATGGATTCTTGGTGTTTTTCTCGGTTTTGTTCGGTGTGTTGTAGCCCTCGGCATCGCGCTCACATGGTTCAAGCTCTGCCCACTGGCAGACAACCGCTATGAAGCCCTTTCCGTGTGTCCCCGCCAGTCTCCGGGCACCTCCCTGCTTTCGGGCTGACCTTTGACCTGAACTTGGAATCAGTCATTCCTTCGAGAAATCCCGGCCTCTTTCAGGGGGAGCTCCTATTTATCGATCAGGATTTGGGCGCTGGGTGTCGTGCGTCGAGGCCCCTCCGGTGAACGCGGCTAAGACATTCGTGTAGAGATGCTTCCAGGGACGGCAGTCCCTCCAGTTCAAATCCAACACCCCAGGATTCATCTGTCCTGCCCTCCATTCTGTACTTATATCCCTCTTTATGCTCTGACTCCCAGCAGTTTCCACGTATGTACACATTTCTTCTACAAGACACAGACCACGGGTCATAATTTGAAGCTGACGCCCTCACTCCCTCCGGAGACGGCCTTCCGGGCGGGCGCACAGAATATCGGATTCAAGGATTCAAAGTTACTGCTATTATTTGTTGCACAGAATATCGGATTCAAAGTTACTCACATTATTTGTTTTCTCTCTGAAGTCACCCTATGAATTTGATATGCGGTTATGTTCATTTTTTTCTCTTCGTATTCAATCAAGGGTTCGTTTCCATTAGTTTGTTTCATTTTCTGGATACGTACACTGTTAATCTAACTCAAAAGTTAAAACTGTATTGAAAGGTGTATTTCCCTTCATTGTCCTCCATCCGCTCCTGCTCTGCTTTAGCTCTGGTTGACCCTCCCTGTGTGTCTCTTTCCTTCTCTTCCCTCTCCCACGACAAGAAGCAAATGCATACCTGTTTTTATTTTCTGTCTTTCTTACACTGCAGATAGCGCAGTGCATACTCCCGTGGCGCCTACTCTTGTGGCACCTACTCCCGTGGCGCATACTCCCGTGGCACCCACTCCCGTGGCGCATACTCCCGTGGCGCATACTCTCCGCGGACCTTGCTTTCATTTTTGTGCAGCTGTTTCCTCCCCGGGACAGCACGGCTGCAGGGTCCTCCAGTGCGTGTGTGCGCGCTGAGCTTTCTTCGGAGCGCGTGGCCACCGGCACCGCGCTCCCGGGACAGTGCTGCGGAGCACGGCCTGTGCGTGTGCGGTTCACATTCGTGCGGGCGTCTCTTCACAGTGGAACCCCAGAGGTGAGATTGCTGGGGGGCAGCTCGACCCCTGTCTGGTCAGCAGTGGTCGAACCACGTCCACAGGGTGCAGCCCTCCTGCGCTCCCCGCAGGAATGGTGAGAAGCGGGATGTCCCCCAGGCGAGTGTTGTCAGCCGTGGGAATGGTCGGGCCCCAGATTAGCAGGTGGTACCAGTGTTGTTTCGATCTATACTTGTCTTACACGTGAACATGAGTGGGTTTTTGTGTATATGGGCCGTTTGTGCGTCTCCTCCTATGACCTCCCTCTTTTCACGTCTCTGTCCATTTTTCATTTATTCCTCTTGATTTTTAAGAGCCCTTTACGTGTGAGGAGGACTTCCATGGCTCTTCATCTCGGTTTCTCCATCTGCTCTGCCTCAGAAGCGTGTCTGGCTCATATCACTTCTCACTCGGATTACAACCATCACCTCCTAAAACTGGCCACCGTTCCCTACACAGCCCCCAGGAAAGGTCATCTCGTCACCTTCACTGGACGGGTTCTCGTGTCCTGAAGGCCACCTAACCTGGCGTGAGTCCATCCCCAGCTCTCCCCGTTGCCCCATCCTCCCCGTCCACCTGACTCTCTCCTACGCGGTGCTCAGAGCTCAGTCTACACATCCCTAGCTCAGGGAGGCCTTCCCAGACACCCTCCGCGCCTCTGTGCTCGGACCGTCAGGAGCTGGTTTTGCCGCGTCCCGCACGCACCACCTTATTCCATCACTGGACCACGGCCTACGTGAAGGCAGAGGGGCCTGCCTCCCTCTAGGGTCCTCATGGCCTGACAAGTGCCTGACTCACACATAGTAGGTGCTCCGTGAGTGTTTTGAATGCATGCTAGTGCGATAGGCTGCTCAGTGCGAGGTCAGGGCAGGAGGAACGGGCCAAATGACTTGGGTGTTCGGGGCCCCACGATCCGGCCCAAGTTTCTGAAGGCCACGTGCTTACTTTCAGAACGAATCAGGCACCATTGCCTTTCTTTGTAGAGGACATTCTCATTCAAGATTACTTCAGCTCCAACCTCCAGAGACTCCCAACACCAGGGGGAGGCGGCTGCAGGGTCAAGGTTATGCTCTCGTCAGTGTTTGTTTATTCAGCAGGTGCTAATAAATGAAGCCGAAGTAACAAGCTGTAACTCAGCTTCTGCAGGCTTGAGTGCAGCCTCCGTTGGGGGAAAGGGTCAGATTTCAGCCCCTAGGGCGCCAGTCACCACCTTGGAAGAAGGATAGTTCTTAGCGTCACGGGGAGACCATCGTGTCCTTCCCTTCAGTCATTATCCTGAGACTGGGAAAAAATAAAACGGAACTGGTTAGAGCAGAGAAGTGCTGGGAACCCGGCCAGAGACCCCACAGCCGGTGAGGGGACAGCAGGCCGGGGCCGCTCCACCTGCCCCGGCACCCACAGAATGGTCAACAGCGGAAGTGCTGCCCCGTGGGGTACATAGGACCCCCTGGAGCACGCTGCTGTGTCGGGTGTCCCCTGTGAGCAACCCTGGGCCGAGAGCAGGTGCACGGCGGTCCCTTGACTGGGTCTGCTCCCCTGTGGACACTGCTCCACATCACGGCCACCGCTGCGTGGCCTGTTGGTAAATTCGGGGGACACCATTCGCCAGGCCACGTTACCGCGTTAATAAAGGCTTTGACGTAACCAGAGCAGGTTCTTCGCGTAACTAACTACGGATCGGGGGTCGTTGGTCATGGTCTGCAGAGGGTTAACGGATTGGCAGTGACCATGCCCTGCCCTGGTGTTTCCCTCCTGCCCCCAGGCAGGGTTGGGCTATGGGTCCCCCTTCCCCCCCGTAGGGAGATGGCCCTGCCCCGCACCGTACCCTGTGCCCCTCTGTGGTTCCTCCAGGCCAAGGAGTTTCACTCCAAAGGAGATCTGTGTGTTTCTTTGTCACTTTATCCAGAGGCTTCCACTGACCTGAGCAGGGTGACTCAGGGGAAACGGGGGCCATCACAGCTGCTGTATCGAATGTCTTTGGGCCAGTGGATTTCATGACAGGTGTGTTTTTATTCAGGAAAAAAATAATGCACTTAATTTAGAGGATGGACTTCCCTTCCAAGAACATGGCCCTTCTCCCTCCCCACCCGCCCCACCCGCCCGCGTAACCCGAGGTGAGGGTGGCCACCGTGTTCCCTGTGGACAGACCATTAAGCCGCGAGCCAGCAGACCTGGCTCCTCTCGTCTTTGCTGAGTACGTGAGCTCCTGGGGCCCCACTTCCCGTCTCCCAGGTGGGCGCCGGCCCTGCCCTGCGAGCCTGGAGGGCTGGGGGCTCGCTGAGGCCGCCTCGGGCTGGACGCTGGGGTCCCCGCGCGCTGGAGGTGTGAGGACAGACGCATAGCAGACAGGGCCCTTGCCATATGGAAATTGTTTCCTGTACCCTTTTTAAAATCAATTTTACTGAGACAAAATTAACATCCTCTTAAAAACTAATTTTGGCGAAGTAATACATGTGCACAGAGTAAAAGGTGAAATGGTGCTAAAAGGTGCATCCAAACCCCCACCCCCACCCCAGGAGACATCCTCACGGTTCCTTCTTCCGCAGATTTCCCACAGTGGGGTGGGCACTTGGCTCGCTCACTCTGAGACCCCCTCATGTCCGGTGCGGTCACATCACAGTCTGGGTGAAAGTCACGGTCAGGGTCTGCCTTCCATCAGCTCTGCAAGTAGCGTTTGACTCAAAACCTTCCACAGCTGAATTCTCTTCTTCCCAAATCTGCTGCTTCAAAACACGGTCACAAATCCCGTGACTCCACTTCCGTCAAGAGGGGGAAACTGATCCCCACTCTACTTGAATACGGCGACTCGATTCTAGGGAACAGACCCTCTGGAGCTGGGTCATACGCGGCTTCCTCTCCTCCGTGGGGCGTGACCATGCAGTCCTGGGCCACCACGTGCGGAGTCTGGCCACTGGGGGCCCGCGCTGGGGAGACGGTGTGCAGAAACTGGGGGAGGGGGCATGTGTGCACCCCAGCTGCTGGAATCTTCGAGGGACCCCAGCCCCAACCACCAAGTGAGACACGCATAGCCGAGCCCAGTCAACCGCTAGAACCACGAGAGCTAATGATAATAGTAACGTGATTATTGTTGTTTTGTGCACTAAGTGTGGGTTGGTTCCTCAATAGTTATTGGGAACATTGTCCCCCGTTGATGGCAACTTCATCGTTCCAGTTGCTCAGACCCAAACCTGGGAGCCGTTTCTGACCCCCTCTTTCCATCACATGTCACAGCCAATACATCAAGAAACACTTCGGCTCGGCCTTCAGAGTCCACCCAAATCCGACCTCCTGGCAGGGCCTCCAGGGCCGGCCCCCGGTCCAAGCCCCCATCGCGTCCTGCCCTGGAGCACGGCAGTGGCCCCCCACCCTCCCGGTTTATTCTCAACACATGGGGCAGAATTTTCCTGCCGACAGGTAAATCAGGACATGCCGCCCTCAGCACAAAACCCTGCAGCGTCCTGGCCCCTCAGACCCTCTGACATGGCCCTGTGCCCCGCTTCTGCCCAGCCCCGCCTCAGGCCCTTTGCACGAGCCATTCTCTCCATCGATTTGCTGGAACCAAGAATTACTGTGTGTCTGTGACTTGCTTAGCGTTTCCCCCAAGCACTTCAATGTTTCCGGACACTATTCTCCATACCACAGGCACGCGGTTTCCTCCTGTCGCTCGGGTGCCTGTCTGCATCTGCAGTCACCCCGCGTGTCCGTCAGCGCCGGCCTGTGCGGAGCCCACGAATCCCGTTGCCCATCCTCGTGCTGGGTGTCCTTCCTCACGGGCGGGCGCCTGGCCAGAGCACGTCTGATCCATTCTCTCTGCTCTCACGTCTCACTGGTCTCTGGGCCACACGGGCGGAGGCCCCGCTCCGCAGCTCGCCGTGGCCACTCTGGTCGTCTGTGCGAGTTGTCTCCCTGCACGTCTTCTCTTCGCTCAGGGTGCTTGGAATTTGCGATGACGAATCTTGGCGTGAGTCTGTATTTGTTGCATCGGGGGCACAGTGGGGCCTTCCAGCCTGGAGACGTCTGGTCTCTGTTCTGGAAAACCGTACTGTTTTGGCCAGAAGCCCCTGTTCTCTCTGTTCCTACTGGCTGGACACCGGATTTCTGGGACTGGTCCTCTTTCTCATCTCTCCTCAATTACTATTAGTTTTAGGTCTCTTTGTCTTTTGTTTTATCTTCCAAACTTTCTTGTTAAGTGTTTTGTTTTATTCTTACTCTCCTTCAAAAATGTGTCCAAAACTGTTTTCTTGGTAAGTCCTTTCAAGTAACATCCACCTCTTGCTCGGGCTTGGGCCAGGACTGGGAGGAGGTGGGGCGCCCCTCTGGTCTTGGCTCTGGCACATGCGGGGCACCCAGCTCAGCCTGGAACGTTCTCTCTCCCTGGCACGAACCCGTCTCTCTGCAAATGGTCATTCTGTGTCCCCGTCGGCCCCCTCCTAAAGTTTTCTTCTGTCCACTCCTGCCTGTGTGCCTCTTTCATTTGTCCCGAAGAGACCTGGGTTCTAGTTCTGACTTTGCCACTGATTGCCCGGAAAGAGCTTGGACTGAGGACCTCCACCCGGGCGGCCCAGGCTCGGACCCCAGCCCTGCACGGGTTGGCCGCGGCCCACGGGCAGGCGCTGGGCCCCCACGGGCCTGCCTCCCGCCTGTCCCCGCAGACTAACCTAGCTCAGGCCGCCGCGGTGGGGGAGCCAGCCTGGCCGGCAGTTCCAAACGGCCGGCTGCACCCTTTCCCGTCCTCCCGCTGGAAACCCTCATGCAGACTGTGCCGCGGGCTAGGGCGCCGGGCGGGTCAGGCTTCTCCAAGGGTTGAGGCAGAGGAAATGCGATCTGGCTGACTTTGTTTGTGGCCGCCCGGGCCTCCTAGCAACAGGGAGCACAGCAGCGGGGGAGAGCGCTTCCCTCTTGCTCAAGGCCCTCAGTTGCATTTAAAAAAAAGCCATTCGGGCTTGAGACCCCCGAACCGTTCTCTGTCCTACGGACGCCCCCGTGGCAGGCGCGGTCTTTGATCCTGCGCGCTGGAGCCTGGCGGGTCTCCCACAAATCTGGCCTCCCTTCCCGCCAGCCTGGGAGCGCCCACACCGGTGACAGGGCGTCCCCACGGCGCCCTCTCGCGGAGCAGCGGTGTCCTTGCCTTGAGGGCCTTATTCAGAGTAAGGGGCTCATCCGAAGTTACAGCTGATCCACATATTTCACTAAACGCTTCTAAAAATTACTCATTATCTCATTTTCAATCCTTGTGACTATGAGGCTTGGTCTTCACCATCGAAGATGCTACGTGGTGGGCTCCTGGGTTCAGAGAGCCGCTTTCACGGGAGTCCACGGCCACGCTGGTGCCGTGGGGAGGACAGGCCTCCCTGGCGCACAGGTCAACCGTCCTGCATGGCGCAGGTAGGACTCAGAGAGACTGCCTGAAATCACCGTTCTGTGCAGGCCCCAGCCCACCTTCCCCAGCTGACGCTGCTGGGGCGGGGGGGTGTCAGGCAATTCCACCGGGAGATCTGCCACTTTGGCATAAGGATTATTCTGAGCTGAAAGTAATTGGGAATCAGCAGGTTGGGAAAAGTTCTTGCCTTCCCCTTATCTGCCTGAAAGCTGGGCATCAGTCTTCCTTTGAGAGGGGTGCCCCTTTGTACCAGCGAAAGGAGATTGTTGTCACGAGATTGGGGGTCACACCAAGACCTTCCTAGAATAATCCTTATCTTCCATTAGTCCCCCCATACATTTTAGTCACTTCCCCACAATTTATGGCCCTTTCTTAAAATGACACTAAGCCCCCAAGTCGAGCTGCTGCTTTGAATTTTTGCTGCTTTTTTTGTGAAGCTCCCATGCATGTAAAAGTATTAACATCAATAAAAATGGTATGCCTGTTCTCCTGCTACTCTGTCTTTGCCTGCTTAATTTGCAGGTCCCCAGGCAATGAACATAAGAGGATACATTTTCCCTCTCCTTAAACCCCGGGTGTGGAGTCGATTGTGACAAGGGCAGGAGGTGGGTCAGCAGCTTTTGCTCTGCCCTCCAGGGGCACATCTTGCCGCTGGTTCAACCCTTGAATGTTCCCACTTTAATCCGGTTCGGCAGCCTTAGCCGCGGCGCCCCACAAATGGCCAAAGACAAGAAACCAAGCGTACAAAGAGCCCGGTGCACTAGGCCCCACGTCGTCTTGACTTCCAAGGGGCTCGATGTGCTCTGTGAAATGTTAATCCTCCAGGGTGAAATCCAAGCCGCTTTATCCTCAGAACCCCCAGTACCAGCGGTGGTGGTGAGCGAGAGCCATGACGTTTCTTCTCCTAGAGCACAAGGGATCTATTCAACAAACTCACTGCTGCAGGACAAAAAACTATTCTTGTATCAGATCAACGGAGGGAACGGGTCCAAGGGCAAAGACAATTTGAGGCTTATGTCCTGTTTCCTGTGCAAAAGTGAGCCCCGAGGGGGGACCCCGGGTGGGCACGACAGGCACCCGCGAAGATGCAGAGTTTCCAACGCTTCTGCAGCTCGGGGGTGGGCCTGGGAACCCACAGGTGGACGAGCACCCCCGGGGGGCTCTGCTGCACAGGGCTGCCCGCATTCCAGAAGCACTCGATGGCGTCCGCAAGATTCAGTAGCGCGTGCCATTAGAAGTACCAGGGGCACAAGGTCAGAGTCTGTGGTAAAGGAGAATAAACATACTCAATTTTCCAGGGTGTGGCCCATTCAGACTCCCCCTGGCCCCCATGCTTACTAGCTCGTAGGTGTGTACGGACACCGTGCGTGCGTTTGGCATCCTGAACTGTACTTTGAAATAGAACATTAAGAAACAGTCATTATTTATGCAATTAACTCCATGGTCAACATGTAACGCAACTCACAATGAATAACATCGTTTTTACCATGTAATACTAATCCTCTTACAGCTCCCAGGATCAGGCCAGGCTGCCCAAGCTTCTGCAGAAGGCCTGGCTGGCCCCTGTGCCCACTACCGTCCTTTGTCTCCTGGAAACTGTGTCTTCAGATCTGGACGTTCAATAATCTCCTCATCCAGAACAGACAGGTGCTGTGTCCAGACATACTCTGCGTGCTTAGGGGCCTGTTCTTTATAAACTTTGTGCAATACACGATTTATGTGGGAAAGGAAAGCCCTTCAAGAAAAGAAAGCCCTCACACTTGACTTTCCCTGGAAAATTCTGGTATTTTCATTAGGAAATGCCATCCGGTGTAATCGTATATATATTTTTAATTTTTTTGGAACTCATTTATTTAATTAAGAAGATCCCTGAGTGGTTATTTTATTCCAGAAGCTCTTCTCAGTATTAGCCAAACTTCTTCTTTAAAGCAATTTGCAGTGAACGTAATACATTCTGGTTATGTGTTATCTACTTTCCTATGACCAATGTAAGATGAGATAATGTCAAAAACAATGATTTTTGGGGGCACCTGGGTGGCTCAGTCGGTGAAGCATCTGCCTTGGGCTCAGGTCATGATCCCAGGGTCCTGGATCAAGCCCGGCATTGGGCTCCCTGCTCAGCTGGGAGCCTGCTTCTCCCTCTGCCCCTCCCCCCACTTGCATGCACACTCTCAAATAAATAAAATCTTTTAAAAAAAGCCAAAAAAACAATGATTTTCTTGGGCATCATTTTAGCAGAAGTTCTGCTTCCTTCCCCCCGCCGTGCAGAGGAAATGTGTTTTCCCCTAATGCAGGGAGCGGCAGGAGAGGACTTCTATCTCCTCGCTGCTGGACTCTGGGGCCAGCCTTGTTCCAGCGACCCCAGGACCAGCGACATAAATGTGTTCCCGTCCTGTTGCCGCCTCTGACCTCTGATGGTTCCGGGGCTCCTGTGAGGTCCTGTCCTGCAGGTCCCACACCTTCCTTAATGAGGCACCAGGGAGAGATTTTTTAAAACGTCCGATAAAACAGTATGCAACAGTCAGTGTGTTTTGGTGTATTTTTACCAAACAACTCAGCAGAATATATGCTGTTTTCATTTACATTAGATGCGTGCTACAGTTTTCAAGTGAAATACTTTTTCATAAAGACTGAAATTCAAAATTGCTTGCAAGATGAATAAAAGGATTTTAAGAGATTATAATAAGTTTTTTTCCTGTGAAGATCGCTGGGTCTGATTCTTCAGTCTCTAGATAAACAGGGAATTTGAGAATTAAATAGACGTGGAACATATTTTATTTTTTGTGGTTAAGGGGAAATACATCATGGGGCGAGGGCTGAATCATAACGAATGAACAAATAGGAAATTCCACCAGAGAAACGGAAATTGTTTAAAAAAGTAACCAAGTGATTGAATCCTTATTTATTTGAGAGAGAGAGAGTGAGCGAGAGATCACAAGCAGGGGGAGGGGCAGAGGGAGAAGCAGACTCCCCGCCGAGCAGGAGCCCGATGTGGGGCTCGATCCCAGGACCCCGAGATCATGACCTGAGCCGAAGGCAGACGCTTCACTGACAGAGCCACCCAGGCGCCCCGTATCATTTACTGAATACAGTACACTGCCTTGCCTGGTAAATGATGTTCTTCTGACACCAAGCACCTAAAAACAAAAGGGCAAAAAGTATTTATTGACCATCTTTGCATACATTTCCTTAAATGCACATGGTGCCCTGTGAGAGAGATGTTGTTGTGTTCGTTCACAGATAAGGAAACTGAGGTGCAGAAAAACAGGTGTCCAAGGTCACCAGCTGCTACCCTACTTTCACCAGTTCCTTATGCATCCTTCCGGGGATATTTATGCGTGTACAAGAAAACACGCCTAGGTTTTTGTTTTAGGAAAAGAGTAGTCTTTCCTCCTGTGGGTGTCCTGTGCTCTCACGTGACTTCCACACTCACAACACCTCTGACACTAGGCATGTGGGGTTTCCCCCACAGCAGGTGATTCTGCAACACCAGCTCTGTGTTCTTGGATTTCTGACCCAGTTCTGACCCTGTCTCCCCAGAGATAGCGCCAGATCCCACAGGGTAAGGGCTCAGTCCCATGAATCTGCCCCACTTCAGATGCCAATGGAAAGTAGTAGGTCCCCTGGCTACCCACAGCTCCCGTTTGACTTGGCTACAGATCAGAGGTTCCCATGACCTCTTTCCCCTTGGGTTCGGTGATTTGCTGTAAAAGCTCACAGAACTCAGGGAAACGCTTGCTCACATTTACTGGTTTATTAAAGGACGTGATAGAGGCCACAGGTGAGCAGGCAGAGGAAGAGGTGAGCAGGGCGAGATCTGGGAGGGTCCTGAGCATGGGAGCTTCTGTCCCTGTGGAGTTGGGGTGCGTCACCCACCCCGGGTGGATGTGTTCACCAGCCCGGAAACCCCCAATCCCCGACTACTGTGGTTTTATGGAGGTGTCCCTGCAAGGGCATGATTGATTATTAACTGTTTCCGGCTCATCTCCCCTCTCTGGGGAGCGGGGGTCGGGGCTGAAAACTCCAAGCTTCCAGTCCTGGCTCCGTCTTTCTGCAGATCAGACCCCAGCCGGGAGCCAGCCAGGAGCCCACCCAGAGTCCCCTCGATAGGACCAACGAGGCTCCCGGTGTTCTGGCCACTTCGGAGTTTGCAGGGGTTTCAGGAGCAGTGTGCTGGGAACAGAGATGAAGACCAAATACAACTTTCTTACTGTAAATCCCAAGGTCACAGTTTTCTCCCCGCTCTTTTGTACATGAGCGATAGCGTACGATTCCAACATTCCTGCACGTTGATTCTTGTTGTTGTTTGTCTGTTCATTGAACATTAACCCTTGCAGAGGATTTCATGTGGTTGCATAAGGACCTTCCCTGTTCTTTCATAGCTTTACGGTTTACGACGTAAGGATGTGCCACAATTTAACAAGCCTGCTCTTGATGGTATCGTAAGTTGGTCCTGGTCTTTTCTATTGTCAGAGTTGTGGAGTGAATACCATTATGCGTGCGGGCATCACTGTAAAGCCAGGCCATAGTTCCTTTTGATGACCTCTGGCCTTATTTTTGAAGCACCTGGTGGAGCCCAGGATATTTAACACATTCGACCTTTGGTTTAGGTGCCTAGAGAGCAGTCAGGAGCAGGTGCTCTGAGTCTGATCCAACAGACACACCTACTCGGATTGTCTCAAAAAAAAAAAAACCCTTAAAGATCGGAAACAAAAGACGTTTCGTAAACTTTAATCCAGCAATTTTGGAGATGAGGGGCCGCCTGTCATCATCAAAGTCAAACTGCCAAAGCACCACCGAGATTCGGCTGTGACCCAGGAGCCCGGGTGTCCGGAGGCAGGACTGGCTGGAAGCAGGGCTCCCACCTGGATGTGGTCGCTGCGGGAAGCAGCTCACAGGACGGCTCCCCAAGACGGATGGGGGCTCTCGCGGGGTCCCTCACATCGCCCACTCGTCTTTAAGGAGACCAGGACAGAACATGGTGAAGGCCACTTAGCTCAGATTCCAGAAGGCAAATATGGGCTCGACGCATTGCCAGGTTCAGAGAAGGTCTCAGTTAAGCCTCTGGCACTCCACTCTGAGAAGGCCACCGTGGACCACCATGGAAATGACTGGCAGGGCCCCCCTGAGCATGTGAGTGAGCACAGTGCTCAGACAGTGGGCTCAGGGTTGGGAATACAGGCTCTAGCTCCTGGTCCTTAACATCCCAGTTTTGGCTCAGGTTGATCCGCTAAGAGGTGGAGCTGGGACTCCAGTTACGGAACTGTGTCAGCTTCAGGATCCATTACTTCTCCTTATCTAACACATGTAGCTGCATAAAAATGGGACAATCCTGCAGCTAAGGAGTAGCAAATGATATTTATTTTCCAGGCTTACAAACTCAACGTGTTCTAAAGCTTACAAGAGGAAATTTTTGGTTTCAAAATAGATGTGCTTACAATAGCTCTTATTCCTTGTCATACTTGGGAACGTCAGACAAATAGCCCATGTGTAATCCGCACGAAAGCTGGTGTGGGCTGTGCTGTGACTGAACGGCACGCTGCTGGTCATGACAACAGAATGACCCCCGGCAGGTGGCCTGAGCCTTGCCTGGCACTGATGGAAGGTGGCATATACGCCTCACTGGGTCAGTCTGATATGGATACACACACACAGGCCTGCGTTTTAAAAAGCTCTGCTCAATAAACCCTTCTTAATGAAAATGTAGCTCTGGGCTTCTGGGGTTACACAGCACCCTCCTTCTCAGGTTCAAAATGAGGAACATGGTCAGAGAGGGGAAGTGACATGTTCAAGGGTCGTTGGCAGAAGGAGTAGAAGCCCCCCTGTCTACACCCCCTGTGACCCCAGGGCTCCTGTCGCGCTTGTCGGCAGTTCATTTCAGCTTTTCGAAGGGCCTGGTGGAGTGTGCTATGATCAAAAGCTCTTGTTCTGGGAATTTGGTGCTGAAGAGCCATCCTATGAAATCTGTTCCATTAAAATCACCACCTCCTTCCGGTGTGGGTGTATCACATACAATTTTGGACTACAGGTAAACTGGGACAAGTCAGGAGGAGAGATGGTGGGGTGGAAGCTTAGAAATGCCATCACCCAAAGAAGGGTCGAAGGAGCTGGAATAGTCAGCCTGGAGAATTCTTGGCGGAGAAAGGGCAGATGCTTTTAAATACATAAAGGTAGCTCATGCGGAGGAAAAATCAGACTTATTCTGTATGACCCAAGATGTAAACTAGCACCCAGGCGTGGAAACTACCAGAAGGCTTTTCCAGCACAGCAGCCCCAGGAAGGACTGCCTTGTGAGGTGATGAGCTCCCCGTCACTGGGCGTGTTCAAGCACTGGGCAACCTCTGTGGATGCTGCAGAAGATATTCACATCAGACAACCTTTCAAGTTCCTTGCAATTGCAAGCATTGGATTCTCTTCAAAGGTATCTCAAAAACTCCAAAGTAAACCCATAGATTTAAAAACCACCCATATTGCTTCCCAAAGTTCTTTCATGCAAAATGAAATAAAGGGGAGAACTCTGGCATCACGTATACTCCGTGGCTAGAAAGTCTGAAGGAATAGAGCTATGAGCTGTACCTAAGCCGTCAGAAATGCACAGCGGTTAAAACTGATGATGTAATATATGGTGATTAACATAACAATAAAAAATTAAAACAACAACAAAAAGAAAAGAAATGCACAGCGGCACCACGAGGAACAACAAGATAACTGCGTGCCTTCCAGGGTCCTCAAGTGTGTTCATTTTTTGATCACTGGAATTCATAAATGTATAGTAATATTACTTATGGTCACTTTCTATAATACCAGTGATATTGGTTTCCCTTTATGATGGTGATACAAAGCCTCCTTTTAAAATAATTATGCTTCCATGTAAAAATGAGTGCAGTTGAGGGAAAACACCAAAGTAACTTTACAGGTGGTGCATGGCTGGGTCAGTAAGAAGTTGGTGCCAGAATGACTCAGGTTTGGGAAACACAGCTTTATTCCAACCGACGAAAATCTCAAAATCATGTAAAGCTTCAATGCCCCTTGCCTGAATATTTCTACTTTGTAAGCTTTGGTGGCATGCTTGCTAATTTAGCAGATTCTAAGCCCGGTGCTGGATGCTCCATTAATCCCCACCCACAGCCTGGTGCCAGACGCAGGCGGAGTGTTTAGTGATGATCAGTTGTTTCACACTCCTCTGCTGGGCTCAGTCCTTTGCTGGCTTGCATGTGCAAAATAAGGTTTTTCTTTTTTTCAGATGCTTGTAATTACACTGGAACTCCAGAATAAACAGCAAAGGAGAGTTCTTTCTCCTTCCTTCTCTCTTAAGCACACGGAGGGATGCAGCAGCGTTAGGCCTTCAGAGCGCGGACCACCGGCGGAGAGGGGCCGATGTCCCTTCACCCCAGAGCGGGTGCTCGGGGGAGGGTCTCAGGGCTCTCCAGCGCCTCCACCCCGTGAGGGAGGGCGAGGGTTACCTCTGCTCACGGATGCAGATACAACGGTGACCTACGATCATAACCCACAGAGCTCATTTCAGTACTTCTGCCGATTCTACCGTTTCCAACAGTCCCAGGAAGCCTGCGGGTCTGCAAACTGGGGGCGCCCCCAGGGTGGGGCCTCGCGCCTGCCGGGCTTTCCAGGACGCCGCCCCCTTCTGTCGCCCAAGTGCGGGAGCCCCGCGCCCTCGGGAGCCGCACGACCCCAACCCGGCTCCCGCGCGCAGCCTCCACCCGGACCGCAGACAGACACGCCGGCTCCTCGACGGGACCCGGATGCGGGGAAACGCCGCGCCCTCCTTAAGTAGCCCCTCCTTGGGGGGCCGGAGATATGAATATGCAACACCACCTCCCCTGCACGCCATTGGACAGGCGGCTGCTTAATATCCATGACGCTTTGCGGGTCTCCTGGGCGCTCCGACGCCTCGCGAGACCTAGGGGCGGGCCTCACGAGGCCAAGCCTCCTCTGATTGGTTGTCCTTAGAGGGGAGGTGGCCTTCGATTGGCTGCTGTAAAGTGGTGACGCTGTCCAACACATGGGCGGGAGATTTGAATGCCCATTTTCTGGGTTTCCGGCTGTGAGGACGACGACCTGTCGGTATTTCTCCCCCACTGGGTAATTCCTTTATTTTCTACCTGTGAGTGCTTCACCAGTATTACAGCCCTAGCCCACATATCCCGAGCGTTGTCCTCTCAGTCCATAGCCGGACAAGCTGCTCCCGACCCCCGACCCCTGACCCCCGACCCTCCCGACCGCAGCCGCCCCGGGCCTCTCGCACCTCCTCCCGCGGCGCCGGGTTGGTGGTCCCGTGTCCAGACCCAACCCGCTGAGCACCAGGGGCGCCGCGGCAGGGCCAGGGCTAGGCGCGGGGCCCCGCTCGGGGCCGTGATCGCTGTCGTCTGCCTGGTGTCCCCCGCGGGCGTGGGAGGTGGGGACCGCCGTGCCCCCAGTGTAGCTCCCCGGCTGCCGCGAGGCCGCAGGGTCGCGCCTGCGCAGAGCCGCCCGGCCGCGGCCCCGCCCCCTTCGCCCGGGTGACGCGTCCCCGGTTGCCACGGAGACGCGCCGTTTACCTGGTGGTTCTGCGGGAGCTGCTGGTGGGGTGCGGGAGCCGCTGGCGAACGTGTGGTCCGCGGTTCCCGCAGGCGCCGCGGTGAGTGCAGGCCGCCCAACCTCCCGCCCCGGCCTGAGCCCCGTGCCAGCCCCCGCCGGCCTCCTCTCCATCTCCCCGGGGGCTGCTCGGGTGCATTTTGAGCCCGCACCCGGAGGGACTCGGGGAGCTGTGGGAAGGCGGGGGCCCTGAGGGCCGTGGGCGGGCAGCTGTCCCCGGGGGCTGCGTGCAGAGCAGGTGGGGTGGTGGTCGGGAGCAGGTGGGGTGGTGGGGAGCAGG
>NW_022589750.1:491722-491986 GCF_004348235.1 Phoca vitulina
GGTGGGGTGGTGGGGAGCAGGTGGGATGGTGGGAGCAGGGGCGGCAGTGGGGAGCAGGGGCGGTGGTGGGGAGCAGGGGCGGTGGTGGGGAGCAGGTGGGATGGTGGGGAGCAGGTGGGATGGTGGGGAGCAGGGGCGTCGGTGGTGGGGAGCAGGTGGGATGGTGGGGAGCAGGGGCGGCGGTGGTCGGGAGCAGGTGGGGTGGTGGGGAGCAGGGGGGATGGTGGGAGCAGGGGCGGCAGTGGGGAGCAGGGGCGGTGGTGG
>NW_022589750.1:492086-497650 GCF_004348235.1 Phoca vitulina
GTGGGGAGCAGGGGCGGTGGTGGGGAGCAGGGGCGGTGGTGGGGAGCAGGTGGGATGGTGGGGAGCAGGTGGGATGGTGGGGAGCAGGGGCGTCGGTGGTGGGGAGCAGGTGGGATGGTGGGGAGCAGGGGCGGCGGTGGTCGGGAGCAGGTGGGGTGGTGGGGAGCAGGTGGGATGGTGGGAGCAGGGGCGGCGGTGGTGGGAGCAGGGCCGGCGGTGGGGAGCAGGAGCGGCGGTGGGGAGCAGGGGCGGCGGTGGGGAGCAGGTGGGATGGTGGGGAGCAGGGGCGGTGGTGGGGAGCAGGTGGGCACACACCCCCCGCATCCCCCGCCGCAGGCCACCTTCTGGCTTTTCTCTGTCCTGCGGAGGGTTCATATCACCTGCTGAGTGGGGCCCATACCCAGCTCTGAGTGTACAGAGGCCACGTGTGTTCATCTTGAGGAAATGTGGCTGGTTCCTCGGTCCGCAGAATGTCCTAAAAGTGAACACTGCCTAGGCCCAGCCATTCTGATGAGTCCTTGTGGTCACCAAAAGACACATGTGAGAGCAACACTGCCCCGGAACCCAAATATCCATACGCAGTAGAAGAGACAGGAGAGCGGGGTGTAGTCAGTGTCCGCACAGAGACCCCAACCTGAAGACCGTGGCTATAGGGGCAGCGGGGACGAATCTCACAGACGTGATGTTGAGTGGAGGGGGTCAGATATGAGAGCACACACGGGGCGATTCCATTTACATGAAGTCCAAAAATACCAAAACTGATTCCTAGTGGTGGCACTGTGGGAGCGCAGGCGGAGGGCACTGACCAGAAGGGAGCCGGGGTGCCGCCTACACAGATCGGTTCATTTTGTGTACACATGATGGTTCATGCACCTGTGGGTGTGCATATCACACTTGAGTGAAAACAGACATAAAAAAAGACCAGTTGCTTTCGGTGAAACTAAACAAATGTCTTTGTGACCAGGACTTTGGAAAACCGACATGGCCAAACTACTACAACCTCCACCCAAGTTCTTGCCCTCCGAGTGGCACATCGCTAACAAGAGCCAGTACCACAGAGCGGAAGCCCAGAGGTCCCGGTCCGAACGATTGGTGGCAGAGAGCCAGAGGCTTGTGGACGAGATTGAAAAGACCACAAGGAAGTCTCAAAGCGATGTAGAAAAGAAACTAGGTAAGATGCCCCACTTGCGACATTTGCGCCCCAGCCCGGATGCCACAGCGAGGTGTAGCCACGCCGCCGTCTGTGTTCCGTGGTCAGGAGGGGCAGTGGAGTGTCTTGAAGTGCTGGGGGAAAACGTGCATTTTTCAGGTTCTGTCTTTAAGCTCACTGCCCTAAGACAGACAGAGGATGGTAACCCAGCCTGCTTTCCAGGCTCCATTGTTCGTTTTCTTATGGATTTGATGTACTTACTGAGCATCTAAGAGATGCCTGGGCTACCCGATCTCTCTGGACAATGAAGTGCAAACCCAGACCCTGCAGAAAGAGGTCCCAGTTAGCACGTTAGCCTTGTAGCCTCAAATATAATCAGGAGAGGGTCAGAGACACTTGAGGAGCACCTCTAGCATGACAGACACCCAGACAGACAGACACACACACACACACACAAGGCAAAAGAAAAAAATACGCCATAAAATATTCAGGAAATTTGGAGAAGACACTGCATCTAGGAAACAAGAGAATCTTGAAAAAGAACACTCAGGGAATAAGAAAGCATCCTTGGGAATTAAAAACGTGAGAGCACGTTTGTAAAAATCAAAAGAAGGGTTGAAAGAGAAAGTTGAAGAATCTCCAGGAAGTAGAGAAAAAAAGACAAAGAGGTGGATGGATAATAGGAGAGGAAGGGTAAGAATTAGGGGACCCACAGGGAGGCTCCTTATCTAACAGGGATTCCAGAGGGGTGCAGAAAAGAGGAAGAGAGGAAACCGTCTGCGGAGGAATCCTAGGAAATCCCCTAGAGCCAAAGGGTCTGTTTCCAGCTTCTGGCATAATGATTGAGTGCTGCTGACACTAGGAAAACAGGGAAGAGACCCCTGAAAGCCTTTGGGGTCACACAGAGAATCGGGAATTCTCCACGGGAACTCTGGAGACTAGAGGACATGAAGCCACGTCATCAAAATTCTAAATTAAAATCACCTACAACCTAGAAATCGACACGTAGCGAAAGTCAAAACAATGAAGGTAGAATGAAGGCATTTTCAGACCTCAGGCTTTCACCTTGCGTGCCCCCGTCTCTGAGGAGGGCGTGCTTCAGCAGGTGGAGGGGGAGGGAAGGAGCAGGTGACAGCTAGGAAGGGGGTGGTGGCAGGTGCAGGGTGAGGGGTTCTGGAACCAGGACCAGCACCAGCCAGCAGGAGGGAGGGCGGGAGGAGAAAGCGCTCCAGGGCAGAGGTCCTGGGAAGAAGCAAACCCAGCGGGTTCCTTGATGGGGCTGAAAATGCTGGGGTGTGTTTGTAGTTCTGTCAGAAAGTCCGAGGAAACATTAGTCATGAGTCTCTGGAAAGTGAAACAAAAACATGACTACCAGCCCCTCCAAAAACCAACAGAAAACTGTACATGAGGAGAAATTGACTGTCGTGCACCACGCGGCTCAGGTGCATATCGCGTTTACGCATTTATGGTCTTACAAACAAGCGTGGAGCTGTTCCGTGACAAAACGGCACGCAGCCCTACGGGGAAGACCGAGGAACGGGAGCGTGTCGTCCGAGAGCAAATCCTGGCTTCCAGTCACAGGAAATTGGTAGATATCATTTAAACTGATCATGAGTAAGTAGCAGTGTGAGCAAATTCCAGGAGAAATTCTGAAAGCATTTAAAAAGTGATTGCTCCCGGGGCGCCTGGGTGGCTGAGCATTGGACTCTTGATTTCGGCTCAGGTCATGATCTCAGGGTCGTGGGCTCGAGCCCTGTGTTGGGCTCTGTGCTCAGTGGGGAGTCTGCTTGCGATTCTCTCTCCCTCTGCCCCTCCCTCCCCCCCACCTCTAAAATAAATAAATAAATCTTAAAAAAAAAAAAAATGCACTGCTCCCAGAAAGCGGGAGTGGGTGGGGACGGGTCAGAGAACTGCAACACTGGCGCTGGTCGACTTTTCAAACAACATACATCTAGATCTTTGATAAAATTAAAAGGTATTAAAAACAGCAGATGTTGAAGAATTAAAGTCAACCAGTGTGGACGATGTTTGCGTTAATTGGATGTTGACCTTGTAAGAAGAGATTCCTTCCCTCCCTCCTGCTGCCCCCACCCTGCCCTCCCCTAATCAGCACTTACAAGGTGGAAAGGGGCGCCAGGCAGCGAAGAACACGGCTGGGGTAGTTTGAGGATGGTCTTTACATTTCTGATCCCAGAGCTGGCGGCGCCCGGAGCGGACTGACCCACGTGTAACGCCGTGTGCTTTCTCTGTGTGCCTCAGAACAGAGACTCGAGGAGGTCAGGTTCTGGAAGAAGGAGCAGGACGACAAGCTCGAGCAGCTGGTGTACGTCACGGAGGACCTGCTCACGTACCAGACCAGACTGGTGAACGCACTGGAGAGCATGAAGGAGCCCCTGCATATCACCCAGATGTGCCTGGAATACAGGTGGGAGTCGCTGTCATGGGGGACCCGGTGCTGGGGGTAGAATCCAGCTGCGCTGGGGGCTGGGTTCCAACGAGGCCGGCGAGTGCGTGTTCTCCGGAGCCCGCCATGCTGGGCAGGGAAGGAGCTCTTCACTACCTTACTTTAAATGTTAAGTTAGGACTAGGTTTGGCTGCAGAGACTCAGAAAACTGTAAAATAACACTGAATTTAAGTAGGGCTGTTCTTTCTCTCTCGGGGTTAGGGAGTCTGGAGGAAGTCAGTGTGGGGCTGGCATGGTGTGGGTCTCAGGGCTCTGCCACATGGGTTCACGCCCCCAGGCGACCTCATCACTCCAGACGGCAGCCAGAGCTCCAGCCATTCCATCCATGCTCCAGCAAGTAGGAATAATTAGGGTTTGGTGTTCCCCATTTGCCCGTGCAGCCCATTGACCGGAGCTTAGTCACAGGGCCACACCAGCAGAAACTGGGAACTGGGTGTCTGTTTTGGACAGGCAGAGCGGGTCCAGTTCCTAGAGGATAAGCTGTGCCAGTACGCAGAGCCCCACGGAAGAACTTTGTAACCCAGAGAGCCCCGTGCAAACGTACCTTTTTATCGTCATTTCCCTCCTTGAAGTCCTGTGAGCGGGCGATGCTCTCTGCTCGGGGGGAGGCACTCAGGTCCCCACCCGTTCGCGGTCACGGCCCCGACACAGGCCCCTCCACGTCCGGTGCCCGACATGTTGTGAGTGCCCACCCCAGGGGGATGTGGACGTTGCATTGTTGTTTCATGGTAGAGCACGTTTCTGGGTTCAAACCCTTGGCAAAAATCAGGACGAGGTCCTGTTTCCAGGAAAGAGACACATGTCTTCACAATTCTAAATCAAAAGGACATTTCCAATGAACAGATTAGAAGGAAAAGTCTTCCAGAATCATGGCCAAATGGAGGGGAAAAGTGCATCTGGCGTTTTTCTGACCAGGTGACCAGGGGCCGATGGATCTTGCTTCCTTGGGTTTTGGGTATTTTGAAGTCTCACAGATACTGACTCATGCACATCCCTGACCACGCCATCCAGACGGGTCAGGTCATACTCTAACCCATTGTCCAGGTAGCTCTACGTGGCTCGAGCACCCCTGCGTGCGCTCGATGACCGGCCCCTTCCCCTTGGCCAGGGAGAAGCGGGTGGGCATTGACCTGGTGCGCGATGAGGTGGAACAGGAGCTTGTGAAGGAGGCCGAGGTCATCCGCGGAGTGATGGCTCTTCTAACCCGCACCCTGGAGGAGGTGTCCGAGCAGATCAGGTGCAGTTCCCCGCGGCGCGTCCCAGAAGGAGGCTGGGTGGGAACACAACACGCGGCGTGAGCCCCACGTGACAGCCGCCCGCCGGCCGTGGGGGGGACGGGTGGATTCACCCCGATGGTGAACTGGAGCCCTTTCCTGCCAGAGCTCGGACCGCTCCCATCAACAGGGTCTTGAAGATCCAGGCCGGTTAGTTAAGCCGTCACCCAGCGCCCGCAGTGTGTGTGGTGCTCGGGGGCGGGCCGGAGGTGAGCAGGTGCCGCGTCCCATACCAGACCCGGTGCTGGCTCGGCGCTGGCTCGTTGCCCCCGGGAACCTGCGGGGCTGCCCGGCACTGCAGTGGGAGACCCCACCTCCTCTGTCCTTCAGGCTGAACCGCTCGGCCAGGTACAACCTGGAGAAGGACTTGAAGGACAAGTTTGTGGCCCTGACCATTGACGACATCTGCCTCTCCCTCAACAACAACTCCCCGAATATCCACTACTCGGAGAAGGCTGTGAGGGTGGAGCCAAAGTGAGTGGGGCCCCCGTCCCTGGCTGTGAGGGTTCAGCCACGGTGAGTGGGGCCCTGTGTCCCTGGCCATGAGGGTCCAGCCACAGTGAGTGGGGCCCCGTGTCCCTGGCCCTGAGGGTCCAGCTACGGTGAGTGGGGCCCTGTGTCCCTGGCCATGAGGGTCCAGCCACAGTGAGTGGGGCCCCGTGTCCCTGGCCGTGAG
>NW_022589750.1:497660-506700 GCF_004348235.1 Phoca vitulina
TGGCCGTGAGGGTCCAGCCACAGTGAGTGGGGCCCCGTGTCCCTGGCAGAGGGCGGCCCGAGGGTCATTCTGACGCGGTGCTGAGCGGCCCGTGGTCCCGCTTTGGGAGCGTCTGATGTCAAATCCCTATAAATGGTGAGAATTGGTTCGTCTGCCTGTCCTGCTTTCAGACGTCCCGAGGGCAGGCTGATAGTTCCCCAGGCTCCCCTTCCCACGGCACACCCGCAGAGACAACCCGTGTTGGGGCGTGTCTGCATACCTGGAGGAAGGTGCACAGTTGCAGCCATCTGGTCTGATGACTTATCACCACCGTCCTTACGTTTGCTGTGTAATCTGTTATCCGAAAAGCAGCAGCTTAACGTGACATGCACTTATTATCTGGGGTTCCTGCGGGCGCCCTGCTCGCGTCCCCGCTCGCATCCCCCGGTCAGGTCGGGTCAGGTCAGGCTGGGGCGGCCAGGCTGCGGGCCCGTCTGAGGCTCCACTGACCCCCGACCACGCTGACCAGGTGAGGGGCAGGCTGGTGCGCGAGCCTCTCCTCTGACCACGGTGCTGCCAGGCACTGGCTTCTCCCACGGCAGGCGGTGGTCCCGCAGAGCGCCCAGGACACGCCGGCCTTGGCCTCCCCCGATCCCAGCGGCATCTCTCATTTGCGTTTGTGGGGAGCGACCTGAGTTCGGCCACCACTCGGCAGGGAGATGGCACAGCTGTGTGGACCAGAAGGCGGGTCCCCGCCCGGGGTCCCCACGTGTCCGGCACCTGGCCTAGGAGATAAAGCTCAGCACCAGCGCAGATTTCCGGGACCCCCTCTCCTCCACAGCCCAGACACGCTGTGAGGGACCGCGTGGCTTCCCTTGCAGCTCCGTGAGTCTGGAAGACTGGCTGGACTTCTCCAACAGCAACGTGGAGAAGGCCGACAGGCAGAGGAACAACTCGCTGGCGCTGAAGGCCCTGGTGGACCGGATCCTGTCGCAGACGGCCAACGACCTGCGCAGGCAGTGCGACGTGGTGGACACGGCGTTCAGGAACGGGCTGAAGGAGACCAAGGCTGCCAGGGACCAGCTGGCCACCCACCTGGCCAAGGTGAGCGCCCTGGAGGGGGGCCGCCGGGCCGGGCTGCCGGCCTCCGGGCTTGTGCTCGCGGGTTGACCAGGAGGGAGGTGCGCTCACAGCTCCCCGTCTTCGCAGCAGGGCGTGGGCTTCTGGGGACCGGAGGGGACTTGGCCCACTCTGGGCCTCAGTTCCTCCTGCGTGAGATGTGGCCGCGGGCTGGAGGGTGTTGACCACCTCTGTGACCCTGGCATTTCCCTGAGTCAGTTTCCGCACACCCGCGGCCGGCTCGGGATTCTGGCTCTTTGTGCCTCTCCGTTCCCCGGGACGTGCTGGTAAACCAGCACTCAGGAAACAATTCAAAACGCAAGGCTCTGATTTTTCGCATTTGCAGGTTTCTGTGGTGGAAATACGTCCACCACGGTCAGTTTCAAGCTGCCTATTTAACAGGGGGCTGGCAAGGTTCCCGAGTAGTGAGCCATCGCAGCCCCACAAGGCAGCACCCCTGGGTCCTGGGCACGGGTGGTGGGTCCGGAGCAGATATGTGGGCAGGAGGAGCGGGCAGGCTCCGCGCACATCGGGGCGGCCGGGTAGCACTGCCCCAGAGGATCGGACGCAGCCCCGGGCGCCGTTCACCGTCTCTAGCAGCCCTTCACAAAGGTGGAAAGGCACATGTTTTATTTAACCCAACACATCAAGAATATTGCTTTAGCGTGTTATCAGTGTACAGAGTTAGTGACGCAGTTTACGTTCTTTTCCAAAAACCAAGTCTTCAAAACCTGACGTGTATTTTGCACTCCAGCCCGTCTGGTTTGGGGCTAGGCTTGCAGGCGCCGGCACAGCCCCGGGGATGGGACGCTCTTCCTCGGCTGTGGGAGGGCCCCAGAGAAGGTTTCTGGCAGGCGTGGGCTAGAGACAGTGGCCCCAAAGCCCACGCGCCACAGGAGCTAGCCCACATTTAATCTGCAATCGTCCTCGTACTGAGAAGAGTCGTGGTTGAAGAGACCAAGTGGGGAAATCAGTCAGGGTCCCATCAAGGTGAAGAGTAGGACTTAACATGGGGACTGTTCCCTCTCCTACGGGCCAATCGGCCGATGGAGAGTGGTGCTGCCCGGGTGGGTGGCCTTGCTCTGTGAGCAGCCGGGTCAGGGACCGTGTGGGGGCCCCGTCCTGGTTCTAGAGAAAAGCCTCTCTCTGGTCAACCTGTGGCTAGAAGAGACAGCAGGCTGAGAAGACCAGCCCCCAAGGCAACAGTGGGGTGACCCCATTTCGTCTTTGGAGGCACATTTGTTTCCTTATTGGGCATATTTTAGCCCCAGCAAGATTTAAAATTAAGAAAAGGAATGTTTAATCTAACCCAGGGTTTAGGTTATCTTTAGGGGACAGCACACTTTCTCTATAAAGGTCAGATAGCAACTATTTTAGGCTTTGTGGGCCAAGAGGCCAAATCAAGGAATTCTATATGGGGTTTATAGAATAAGAAAGAAAACAAACATCCACAAACATCTCATTGCCAACCCTGAAGATAAAATAATAATAATTGAGTCTAGTTTTTTGAAATACAGGCTTACTGAATAAAAGGAAGTAATTCTCTTTGGAGGAGCACCAATATCTTGCTTTGTTGGGGTTCACAGTTAGCGTTTTCCATCAAAATCTATGGGAAATGTGAAGCCTGATCTGTAATGAGACTTCTACACATTTCATCTTTGAAAACGTCTTTTCGTTCAGACCAGCTCTGCCCAAGAAGAGCAGTATGTAAGCGTAGGGTTTAACGGAATGGACCCGTCGCTTAGGAGGTCTTTGTGGAATTGCTAGACTCTACTCCTATCTAGCTCATTTCTAAAGCCATTCAGTATTTGATCACAGTGGCTGAGGATGGTCCTTGTTCAGAGGAATTTCAGTCTTGGTCCTGAGCTAATTAAAATTTCACCACCGCTGAAACCCTGAATTGCTGAGTAATTGGGAAAGTCAGCTTCTGTTTCTGACAAAAAGTCACAGAACTTAGGATGGTCAAATGTATGCTCAGAGACAGTATGCTCAGCAGTATGCTGAGAGCTCACGGAGCATACTGTTGGCGCTCCCGGTTCCGTAACATGCTACAGATGCAGATGTTTTCTGCAAAGTGCTTCGTGAGGACACCCAGAGGCTCCACGTGGCTTGTGTTTCCACAAGTTCTGTCAACAGGGTCAGCACGTCTTAGCAGATTCCGCTTCAGGTTGCATTGAATTTGTGTTTTCTCAGCTTTTTGAAAATACCCTCACCGGCAGTTTTAATGTGACCACTCAAGAGGCTGAATCTTTAGTCGCTGCATAAAGCACAGCTGAGCAGTATCAGGCACCTGCCTGCTCATGAAGAGCCAGGACACTCGTCCACAATCCTGTGCCACGTTTCTTATTGACTACTGGTGCTCCAACATCCTTGACTCCCCAAGCAGCAATTCCTGCAGAAAGACTAATAGTCTTCAACAGGGTGGTACTCTCTGGACACCCTCCCTCAGCTGCCGCCATCGATCCCAACTGAACGAACTCACTGTCAGGTGGTTGTCCTTGCTTGGCAGACGGAACAGCCACTTGGAGTCTTACTTTGTGCCTCATTTTCGTTTTTGTGAAGAAATTCTGCAGTGAGGAGATACTCTGTTGTAAATGTCTTATGTTTCGGGGCACCTGGGTGGCTCGGTCAGTTGAGCATCTGTCTTCAGCTCAGGTCATGATCCCGGGGTCCTGGGATCGAGTCCCGCATCGAGCTCCTTCCTCCGTGGGGAGCCTGCTTCTCCCTCTCCCTCTGCTGCTCCTCTGCTTGTGTTCCCTCTCTCTCTGTCATTCTCTCTCTCTCAAATAAATAAAATCCTTTTAAAAACCCTCAACAATAAGAAAACAAGCCAATTAAAAAATAGGCAAAAGATCTGAACAGATGCATCACCAAAGGAGATGCGCCGATGGTGAATAAGCTTGGACGTCACCAGAGAAGCTCACGTTCAAACAAGGCAATACCTCCACCCGCCTACAGCAAACCCAACACGTCGATGGCGCCCGATGCTGGCGAGGACATGGTGCAGTAGGGGCTCTCGTTCCGGGCCGGTGGGAGTACAGAATGGTGTAGCCACCAGGGAAGGCATCTTGGTGGTCTCTTATGAACATATGCATACAACCCAGCAGTCTCACTCCCGGGTATTTACCCAAAGGTGCCAAACACTCATGTCCACACAAAACCCTGCATGTGAATGGTTATGGAATTATCTATTCATAATCGCCAAAACTTGGAAGCAACCAAGACATCCTTCGGTAAATGAACGGATGAGGAAACTGTGGTCCATCCAGACAATGGAACGTTATTCAGCAACAAAGAGAAACAAGGCATCAAGCTCCCTAAAAAGACGTGGAGGAGCCTTACATGCAATCGCTAAATGAAAGAGGTCAATCTGAAGCCAGTACCGCGTGATCCCACCTATGAGACATTCTGGAAAAGCTGTGACGAGACAGTGAGATCCATGGTTGTCGGGGGAGGGGCTTTAGGGCCGTGAGGCCACTCCGTGTGACACTGTGCATGTCCCAAACCCACAGGATGTCCACACAAGCAGTGAGCCCTGACGTCAGCCATGGACTTCAGTTAATACCGTGTTGGTGTTGGTTCACCCACTGTAACAGAAGCCCCACACTGACCCCAGATGTTAATAACAGAGCGAACCCGCATCCAGGGAGGGAGGGTGCATGACTCTGGATTCGCCGCTCAGCTTCGCCGAAACCCTAAAGCTGCTCTGAGAAATAGTCTATTAATGAAGATTTCTTTTTTAATTTCACAGTCCGTACAAAAACAGTCAGCAGATTGGATTTGGCCAGACTGCTGATTCCCAAGCTAACCCATAGTAATAGTAATTTTGTTTTAAAGATTCTGTATTTTGGGTATTTTAAGTATTTGTACAACTTAAGGGAATGTAGGCTGCTTTTAAAAAATTATCACTTAAAATACATAGTTGAGTAATTGATTTCTGCCTATGATTTCAAGTTAGCATTTTGTTAAGTTTGAAGACAGGGCTGACATGTTTATGAGAAGCTAAGAGTCATCATTTTCACTGGTTTGTCCAATTGACACCATTTTTTAAGGGCTCCATTGGCTTTGTTTGTTAAGACAATGCAAGCATTTTTTTTTTTACAGATTTGATTTATTGGGGGGGGCAGAGGGACAAGCAGACTCCCAGCTGAGTGTGGAGCCCACCATCACGTCACGGGGCTCCCTCCCAGGACCCTGAGATCATGACCTGAGCTGAAATCAAGAGTCAGATGCTCAACTGATTGAGCCACCCAGGCACCCCAGGACAGTGCAAGCATTTATGAAGAGTTATACATCACATTTATAAATGTTGCTTAAAATATATGTTTAAAGGATTTTAACTAAGTTTGAAGTGGGAGCAACTATTAGTCAAAATTAACTTAGAGTGATCATGAACATTTAAGTTTACAAGTAGTATTACATCTGGGCACTGAACGTAAGAAAGGCTTAGGAGAGGGTCCCCTGGGTGGCTCAGGTGGTTAGGCGGCCGACTCTTGATTTTGGCTCCAGTTGTGCTCTCAGGGTCGTGAGATCAAGCCCCAAACGGGGCTCTACACTCAGCGTGGAGTCTGCTTCTCTCTCTCCCTCTGCCTACCTTCCCTGGTGCTTGCTCACTCAAATAAACAAAATCTTAAAAAAAAAAAAAAGCTTATGAAATATTAGAAAACCAAATGCAATGTGTGGGTCTCATTTGGATTCTAATTCGAACAAACCAACTCTTAAAAAAAAATATGGGACAATCAGGGAAATTTGAATACTGTAAGATATTACATGATAGTAAAGATTTATTTTTTGGGTGTAATAAAGATACTGTAGTTACGTTAAAAGAAAAAAGAGACCTTCTATTTTAAAAACACATACTCTACAATTCAAGACTAATAATATCTGGGATTTGCTTTGACATAATTGAGCCGATGGGCAGGGTTGGAATGGAGAGAACCGGCTGTGTATTGATCGTTGATTGCATTGATGAGGGGCACACGAGGGTCATTATCCTCTCTACTTCTGTGTGTGTCTGGAAATTTCCATGATGCAAAGTTAAAACTAAAAAAGCTTAAAGAAGAAATTAAATTTTAAGCTAGTTAAATATTAATCTAAAGGCCCAAGTAATTTCTAAGTGATCTTTTCTGTGCACAAAGCCACCATCAGAGAAACCCCAGAAACTGCGCGTATGGTCTCTTCAGGCTTCTAGGGGCAGAACTCGGGCCGGCGGGCGGCTTCCAGGGAGCCCAGCCCCCGGGAGGGGACGATGCCACAATGGCCAGTCAGGTCCATTCCACCTGCGAGGTTCCGAGGGCGGTGTGGCCCCTCGCCCATCGGCAGTCGCGGCTGCAGGGAGGAGAGGTCAGGCGCGTTGTGGGGTCCTGCTGGGGATCACAACAGACCTGAGCGTGAGCGCCACCAGCCTTCACCTCCTCCAACCCTTCCGCAAGGTCATGGAGGAGATTGCTTGCCAGGAGAAGAACATCACAGTTCTGGAAAAGGCCATCCTTGACCAAGAAGGGCCCGCCAAGGTGGTTCACACACGCCTGGAGACCAGAACGCACCGGCCTAACGTGGAGCTGTGCCGCGACGTGGCCCAGTACCGGCTGCTCAGGGAGGTCGGGGAGATTGCCCACAACGTGGCCAGGTAGGCGGGCAGCGCGTGCGGGGGAGCCTGCTGGGCGCTCGGGCCCCTCTCCCCAGGGCGGGCTTCACTAAAGGCAGCCACGCCGAAAACGTGTCCTGAAGTTTACACTTTTCTAGAGCCCCAGCCCAGATGTTTAGATCAAAGTCAGCGTGTTTTAAATGTTGGTGGTTCTTGGGATTTTCTGCCCGGGGCCACGGATTTGAAGTCTCCGTCTGGAGGGGAGGGAGGGGGCACGTGTCCATTGGCTTCCCCTGGAGAGCACGACGCAGAGAGGGGAGTCGCAATCCTGTGCCCCCTCTCCCCAGACTGAAGGAAGCCTTAGCCCGGGCTCAGGTGGAGCTGAAGGGCCTGAATCGCAGGCAGCTGGTCCTGCAGGAGGAGATCCAGGTCAAGGAGAACACCATCTACATCGACGAGGTGCTGTGCATGCACATGAGGAAGTCCATCCCCCTGCGGGACGGGGGCGACCAGGGCGAGTGGGCCGGGGGCCTCCGCCCCGACGCCATCTGCTGACAGCATGCATGGGGCAGACGCTGAGTAAACCGTGTCACAATCGGGCGCAGAACTCTCATTTCAGGGAGGCCGACTGCAGGCAGGGCTTGGGGGTTTGGGGGGATGGCTCTGCGCTGCTGGTGGGCAGTGCTGGCTTGAGCTACGTCCCCGCATATCACCGCGTCTGTCCGCGCAGGCCATTCCTCCACATGACGGACTTGCGGGGGGCGGGGGCAGTCCAGGACCCTTCCTTCACATTCCGCCGAGTGCGGGTCTGGAGCCCCTCTGGAGACTCGCCCATCTTCCTCGTCACAGGCACCAGATACCCCTTGGCTCTCCCGATTCCTCTCCCCTGGGAGACCACGGGGGCGCTGCTGACTCAGACCCCCCTTCGAGTCTTACAGAGAGCAGATGGGAGCCCTGACCCCAGAGCCCCTGAGAGCCTGCCCGGCACCTGCAGGCGTCTCTGGGCTCCTTTCTGCGGGGAGACGTGAAGAGGACACACGGGGCCAGAGGGCCATCCAGCCCCCAGGAAGTCAGCTGAGCGGTGGGGCCCGAGGAGCTGGTGGGCCAGGCGGCTGTAGTCTGGGGTCGTGGGGTATGGGGGGGCAGGGATGCTCCTGGTTCACCGGTTGGCGGGGGCTCCTGTGGGCCCGTGTCAGCTGCAGGGTGGGGGCCGCTCAGGGCAGGTGGGTCCTGGCGGCTGCCACGGAGGGAGACAGGGAGGGGCCTCCTTTAGCACCAGGAGGACACGGGGAGGATTTCGGCTATTGTTTTCCCTCCTGAGTGTAAACAGAGAGGTGTTGGTCTCCAGGTCGATTAATAATCCCTGGGAGTATTTTTCTTTCTCCATTCTCAAGTAACAGTAAAGTCAAAGAGAAAAACATCCTCCCATTCCTGCCGCAGATTCAAGTCAGTGGTTGGAGCTCTGGAGACAGCGCTGGGTTGAGGTTCCCGTCACGCCCAGCCTGTGGGGCTCCGTGGGGCTCCGTGGGGCTGAGCGAGCCGTGGGCACAGTCATTTCTGCGAAGCAGTAGCCGCAGCTGGGGCTGCATTTCGCGTCCATGCCCAACCATCGGGGCGGTTCTGCACCCCCACGGCCTCCCGCCCCGCCACTGTCCCAGGGAGGCTGTGGCCAAGCCCTCACTCCTCCTGACGTCCAAGGGGCACCTTCCACGGGCCCTCCTGTGGAGCCGCCGCGACGCTCTGTGCTAACATTCGGCTCCCCTGCTTAGGGGTGACCTGCGCCTGGGGTCGGCCCAGCTCCTCCCACTCCTAGGGTCACCTGTAAAGGGACAATTGGCCGAATGGCCCAGACCCCTTCCCGTCTTTGATGGTCTCTGTGTCTGGCCACCCAGCTGCACTCGTGGTGTCTTGAGGCACAGACAGTCTCAGACGTGGGACCCACTCCCAGGAGGTTTCCTAAGTCAGAGAGTCTGTGCTGTCAGCAAGGGGTGCCCCTAACCTGGGGCGCAGAGGCCATCTCCGAGGCTGAGGGCATCAGCTTCACGCCAAGCTGTGCTGCCCACCAAGGTGCTGAGCGTCACCTCGCGTGCTAAGCGTCACCTCCCGTGTGCTGAGCATCACCTCGGGTGCTGAGCGTCACCTCCCCAGTGCTGAGCGTCACCTCCCGGTGCTGAGCGTCACCTCCGGGTGCTGAGCGTCACCTCCCCGGTGCTGAGCGTCACCTCCGGGTGCTGAGCATCACCTCGGGTGCTGAGCGTCACCCCCGGGTGCTGAGCGTCACCTCCCGTGTGCTGAGCGTCACCTCCGGGTGCTGAGCGTCACCTCCCGTGTGCTGAGCGTCACCTCCCGTGTGCT
>NW_022589750.1:506710-517617 GCF_004348235.1 Phoca vitulina
GTGCTGAGCGTCACCTCCCGTGTGCTGAGCGTCACCTCCCGTGTGCTGAGGGTCACCTCCCGGGTGCTGAGCGTCACCTCCGGGTGCTGAGCATCACCTCTGGGTGCTGAGCAAATATGCAGCCCTCTCAGGCCGACGACCTGGGGACGTCGCTGGGTGCTCTTCTGCTCTAGCTTAGGGGGCTCCCAGTGCCCCTCCCCAGCTTAGAAGACAGATCCGAGTTTGTGCTGATTGTGGGATTTTGTAGGATTATGGGGCCTGTCCCTGGGGATGAGGCCAGCAGGGCGTGAGGACTCTGTGGGAAACCCTTCTTGTGGACACAGCTCTGGGGGGGCTCGGTGGCTCCCCCTGGTTCGGATCTGCCTGGGGTGTGGCCCCGACAGGTTCGTCTGCCTCCCAGAGCTTCAGCTGCCCCACTGGGAAGACAAATGAAGCCTGGCTAGCAAGCCTGTGGTCTGAGGGGACACGGTAGGCTTGGCCGCATCAGTTGTGCGTGGTGTCCGTGACATTGGGGCGTGTTCTTGCTGCTTAAAGGACATGTCTTATCGCTCGTAAGATGGGCCAAGACAAAACAGGACTTTGAAATGAGTTGCCGCAAACAAAGGTGGAATCACACCTCGACAAGGTCTTCAGTCACTCAACAAACAGCGAGTGGGTGGGTTTGGGCCCAGGCTGGGTTTTTTCCAACCTGTACTTTTCCAAATGTGGAGGAATGGGAACCAGATGAATTATCCAAGCACCACCCAGGGAAGCCAGGCAGATTTCTCACACCGCGATGCTCGGCCAGTGAGCGGAAGTTTCCGTGAGCGCCCTCTCTGGGGCGTGTCTGGGCGGGAGGCAGGAAGGGGGAGGCACCCACCAAGAGGGGTGTTTGTGTTTATGAAAGATTGTTTCTATCAGGTTACACTGGGTGACATTTTTTCTGGGACAGTGACATCCGTCTTTCTACCAAGGTCATAAAGGTTGTATTCATATCTGTTTTACTCAGAAAGCTTGGTTCTTGAGAACTCCATCTCACACCGCAGCATTTCTAAGCTAAACATAGTAAATGGAGGTTTTCAGGATTCTTCCGAGCGCTCTTGCGCTTCACACAGTTGCAGAACCGACTCCAAATCTCCTTGCCGTGGGAGGCGGTCAGCGGTCATTAAGAGAATGGCCGTGGACTCGGGGTGGCTTTGACACGCTTCTCGCACTTCCCGAGCGACTGACCTTGGGCGGGTTTGCCTTGCTAAGCCCCGTTTTCTTAGTGCTGAAAGGGGGGGACAGTCTCCACCTGCCAGAGCCGTTGTGGGGGTTCAGGGAGGCTGTGCCCCACACCCCGCACACACGGAGCGTGCCGCATCAGCGCTGGGGCGGGAGGGAGAGTCCCGGTGCTGAACCAGGGACCTGCGTGACCCCCGGAAAGCCGCCCCCTTTTCTGAGGCTGTTTCCTCATTAAACACCACAAAAGCCACCATCTGTGGAACACCCAGGGGCAGGCTTATGTACGGAGGAACACGTATTAAATCACCATTCCCCGAGGCAGACTCCGTGGGGCGTGCGGTCCCTTCTCCACGTGCAACAGAGAAGCTGGCTCCCAGGGAGGCCGATACGCACCCAAGGGACAAATGTGGCCGTTGACACTTAGGTTCAGTGTCTGGGACCCCATCCCAGCTTTATTTGTGTGTTAGGGACCTTAGCAGCTAAGGCCTGAATGGGGCACAGAACTCGGGGTCACAGCAATCAGCGTGGTTTCAGGACCCTTCAGCCCGGAGTCGAAGGCCCCTGAGAGTCTTTTCAAAAACAAGAACTGCCCTTTGGTTGTAACTTTGCCTGTCGGTAATGGTGTAGCACCTCTGGGGACCATGGTCCCCCTTTCCTTACCCGGCTGGAAATTCAGAGGAAGTGGCCCCCATCTGTCCCCAGGGCTGCTTCCCCTCCCCCCAGCAGCCTGGAGGAGGCACGAGGGCGGCAGAATGCAGGTCCTGCTCATCAACGGGGTCAAGGTCATGCCGAAGTTCTGCGTGTTTCCTCCCAGAACCTGGTGCTCTTTGCAGACCCACAGCCGGGGTGCGGCACGTGGGAAAAGGATGGGCATGAACAGGAGGCTGTGGCCCACGGAGGTCACAGGTCCGTGGCTGTCTCCATCTACCACTGGGTTCACAGACCTCGTGTGCGCGGCATTTTCCCAGAGGATTCGCCTGCGCTGGGTCCTGCTGCCACTCCCCGGTCGGGGGAGTCTCCGTGTCCTCCAGACCTGTGGTCGGGATCCACGGGTCAAACTATTTTAACAACAAGACATCACATGGGAGACCACCACATGGGAGTCAGGAGCTCCTTCTGGCTCGGAGCAGGCTGCGTGGACAAGCAGGAACGTCCCCCCTCTTGGAGGACTTGCGGGCACACTTCCATCGGGGAGCGGAGTGGGCGGGGGGCTCCCGCAGGTCCCCAGGGACACCGGGCATTTGCCCCCAGCTGTGTGCTGGGGGTGAGGTGGTGAGGGACGACTCCGAGTGCCTGAGGGAGGGTGTGAAAGAGCAAAGCCACAGGACAGAGGAGAGACCAGCCCTGGGTCGTTGGTAAAGATAGCACTTTAAGGTCCCACCACCAGCGGTCCCAGCCTCGGGGCGTCAGCTGGGGTGGAACTGGCAAAATGGAGCCAGGAGGACGGGGGAGGGGTGGGGCGCCGGGGACTCCCTCGCAGAGCGCTCCTACATCATGGGGTACGCGATGACGAAGTAGTTGAGCTCTGCGTCGATGAGCTTTCTGTACTTCCTATGGATCTCGCGCAGCGCCCTGTCCTCGTCGTTGGTCTCGTACCTGTTTGTGTAAATTCTCACCTGCGCCGGCACAGAGAGCACACACAGTGGGGCTGCGCCTCGCCGCACCGCGCCCATCCCAGCCCGGGACACGCAGGGCCAGCCCAAACCCAGCCGCTGAGGAAGGGAGCTCCGGGTTCCCTCCCGTGAAGCGAACCCCCAGGCACACACGAGGGGGACGCGCCGCCCGGCCGCACGCCTGACCCCGGCGGGAGCAGATGCACCACCCGCCGCCTGTGCTAGGCCCGGGAGCCGGGGGCCTACCTTGAGAGTGCGCAGGGAGCACTGCCCTTCCTCCTGACTCTTCAGGATCCGCTCCACAAACTTGACGTCCAGGAAAGCCCAGATCTTGAAGTAGAACAGCTTCCTGCAGGACAAGACCAGGAGGTGCAGCTCCTCGTCCAGGGACTCGTGGTTGTTGTTGAACTCGAACGTCAGTTTCTGGAAAAGCACCAGAGGGGAGACGGGTGGGCGGAGATGCTGGGACCGGCTGGGTCATTCTGCTGCAGCCCCATGGCCTGGCTGACGGGGGTGTCCGGGCCGCAGGGAAGAGACGGGGACATGCGGGTGACTCCATCCAACTTGGCAAGATGCATCTGGGGTTCAGAGACCACGGCGCTGGTCCCAGCCCCACGGCCAACTGGCCGGCACCTGGCCAGCCACTGCCCCTCGAGGCCCCTGCTGGTGGTATTTGTAGCAACGGATATCAATCCCCCAGCCTTCTGTGCGGCCCTTGGGAGGGACAAAACGATCCTGATTTTATAGATGGGGAAGCTGGCCGGTTAGAGAACAGCCCACCCCTCGGCACTCCTCAGTGACTCCGTCTGTCTGGTTTGGACTCACTGTTTCCTGTGCTGCTGGGAGGTGGGGGGGCCTGCTGTCCCCTGTGGAGGCCCCTTCTTGCTCAGAGGGGGCACATAGGGGCTTTCCTTGGTTGGCAGCCAACCAGAGACTCCCTGTGTTCCACGCGGAGAAGTGAGCTGCCGTCACCCGCCGTGATCCTGGGGGGCCAGGGGACGCTGCTCTTTTAGCCTGGTAGCATTTCCCAGAACCTCAGGTGGACCCAGTGCGTGCCGGCCCCGCCGGGAGCCTCTCCCCGGGGAAGCCGGTGACCTGAGCGGCGGCCACTCCCCACCAGCCTCCCGGCCCTCGGGCCCCACCCACCTGCAGAGTGTGCCGGAACGTGGGCAGGAGATCTGTGAGCGTGGGCCTCATCGACCAGTCGGGGTCACTGAAGTAGCAGCTCCTCAGGCTGAGGCTCCGGACCGGGATCTCCTGCAAGAGGATCCGGATCAGGCGCTCGTACTTCATGACCCGCTCAAAGAAGAAGTTCACCTTCAGGTTGGTGGCGTGCCTAGCCAGCTTGGCCCAGGACATGCCCCAGATGACCTGCCCGTGGGGGTCGTGGATGTGGCATTTGATGTTCATGGTCCAGAGGGTCCCAGCGTTGTTCTCACACAGGTTCTCGAGCAGCTCGTCCGAGATGCAGTTGTAGTTGAGCGTCAGGGACGCCAGGCTGTGGAACGTGGCCATGGTCCTGTTGAACTGGGCACTGCTGTACACGGCCAGGTGGTGGCTGAAGTAGTCCTCGATGTGGAGCTGCGACACCATGCTCTCGCTTCGCAAGTAGCTCAGGGAGTTGAGCACCACGCAGCCCTGCTCCACGGTCAGCCGGGCCCCCTTCAGGTTGAGGTGGTCTAGGTGCTTGCCCACTTTCTTTAAGAAGAAGCTCAAGCTTTTGATGAAGGAGCTCCGGATGCTGTTTCTCCAGACCAGGCGGTCCAGCTCCAGGTGCTGGACGGACAGAGATTTCAGACGGTTGTTGCTCTTGCCTAGACATGACAGGAGGCCTCGCATGGTGACCTGGAACTTCTTGGTCAGAACGGCATTGTAAGGGTTCAGAAATTTGATCTCCAGGTGCTCCAGATAACGACCAAACTTCTTGACGTACCAAAGAGCTGACTCGAATTCGGACGCGTGTACCCTGGAGGGCCTCCCGCTGAACGTGATGGTCCTATATCGCCAGAGGTCAGCCGAGAACATCATCTGGTTCCACTTTCTGCAGACCAGGGCGGCTCTGGACCGGTCCCTGTCTCCCAGCCACCAGAAGACACGACGCAGGCACACGTCGGGCAGATTGGCCCAGCAGCTCTGGTCTTGGGGCTGGGTCGGTTGGCTGTCTTCGTCCATCGAGGAAGCGGATGTCCAGAGCAGCTGTGTGGTAGGCAGGGCTTCCAAAAACGAAGAAAAGCAACCACTCGTTTTCTGTGGGGAATAGAAAGGAAGAACCATTATTTACCAAACGGAAATTAGACCCAGCCGAATGAACTCGACACTCCGCGTGGGTAGCAGGCCCTGGGCCGGCGCAGGCGGGGACAGTCGTGGATCTGCCTTGCAGGGGCACACCTGCAAAGACTCGGTCCTTGGGGGCCTCCCGGGGTCGCACCCAGGACTGTTACAGCACAGCGGGAGAAGCGAGAAGGCTTGGGCATGATCGCGGTGCAGGGGGCACAAACGGGGGCTGGCTAATTCTGTCTGGGGAAGGAGGAAGTAGACGGGGTTGCTCAGAGGAGGTGGCACCCGAGTGGGGCTTTGCAGGGTGAGTAGGAGCTGCGAGGCCGACCAGCTTGGCCTGGTGGTGGTAGAGGAGGAACCGAGGCACGGGGCCAGGCAAGGTCAACCTGTCCAGAAGCGATGCGGTCCGTCTTGAGGTACAGAAAGGGCCCTCCAGGGAGGAGGAAGAAGGATGGCCCAGAGCAGAGTTCAGGCTCTGAGCCTGGGGCTAGGGCAGCGAGACTGCAGGAATGGGTGGGTTTGTGGGTTTTTCGCAGGACACGATTTGGAAACTGGATAACGAGGCGGGGAGCACTGGAAGGTCTCTGAGCTGGCCGCTGGATTGCACGTGGTCCCCCTACCAGGCTAGGGAGGCCGGGGCACAGCCAGGCCAACAGCCCGCCTGATGCGCCGAGCCCTTGGACTTTCTATAGCCATCTGCCGAAGTCTTCGTGACCTGCTTTCAGTGTTTCCCCGGCCTGAAAACTCTCCTTCTTCCCTTTACCACTTCCAAAGCCCCCCCGTCTTCAAGGTGCAAGCCCTACCACTCCATAACGCTTTCAGTGGCTACGTTACCAAGGGGCCCACGATTACCCTAGCGCATAAAAATGCAGGGCTGGAGGACCTCTGAGAATTATTTCTTTACAGACGGGAACTGAGGCCCAGAGAGGTGAAGGGGCTTGCCTATGGTCACACAGCAGGTTGGTGACAGGTCTCGGGCTGAGGGACACGTTAAGCATAGTTCTCAGTTCAGGACAGACATTTGTGCAAGAGCACTCTTTGGTTTTACTCCTTTGATGTCCTTGTCCGCACTGGTGTCCTTGTCCGCACTGGTGTCCTTGTCCGCATCAGTGTCCTTGTCTGCACTGGTGTCCTTGTCCGCACAGCTGTCCTCGTCCGCACTGCTGTCCTCGTCCGCACTGGTGTCCTCGTCCGCACTGCTGTCCTTGTCCGCACTGGTGTCCTCGTCCACATCGGTGTCCTCATCCACATCGGTGTCCTCGTCCACACTGCTGTCCTCGTCCGCACTGCTGTCCTCGTCCGCACTGGTGTCCTCGTCCACACAGCTGTCCTCGTCCGCATCGGTGTCCTCGTCCGCATCGGTGTCCTCGTCCACACTGCTGTCCTCGTCCGCACTGGTGTCCTCGTCTGAACAGCTGTCCTCGTCCGCACTGGTGTCCTTGTCCGCACAGCTGTCCTCGTCTGCACTGGTGTCCTTGTCCACACTGCTGTCCTTGTCTGCACTGGTGTCCTTGTCCGCACAGCTGTCCTCGTCCGCACTGCTGTCCTCGTCCGCACTGCTGTCCTTGTCCGCACTGGTGTCCTCGTCTGCATCGGTGTCCTCATCCGCACTGCTGTCCTCGTCCACACTGCTGTCCTCATCCGCACTGCTGTCCTCGTCCGCACTGCTGTCCTCGTCCGCACTGGTGTCCTTGTCCACACAGCTGTCCTTGTCCGCACTGGTGTCCTTGTCTGCACTGCTGTCCTTGTCCGCACTGCTGTCCTTGTCCACACTGCTGTCCTCGTCCGCACTGGTGTCCTTGTCACACGCACCAACCTGTTCTGACGTGTCTGATGTGGGTCTGTGCCTGTGCTTGCCAAATGTGCGCTTGATCCTGGTGAGCATCGTCATGTTGCCCTCCATGCCTGCCTCTCTCCTGGCCGCTCTCCCTGTGACGGACCCCCAGACGCCCCCAGCTCCCACACCACCACAGCGGCCACGAGCGCCCCCAAGCTCCTGTGTGGTGGGGGGGTGGTCCTTTGGGGTCTTCGCTGGTTTCTTGCCCTCATCATCCCACACTGTCCCTCCACGCCTCCAGCGGCCTCTCTCATCTTCAGATCCAGACAGACTTCCCCGTGGGCTGTGGCGGCAGCCTGCCCCCATCCAGGTCACGGCGTCCACGGGGGTCCCAGAGCCACTGCCCGCCCTGCCACCTTCGCCTTCCCCTCGCGCCCACGTCCGTCCTCAGGGTAATCTTCGTCCCAGCCTGTGTCACCCTTTAGACACTCTTCTTCTGAGCGGCCCTTTCACACGTAACAAAGGAAGAGGTGGGGTTGTTGTTTCATCCATAGAAGCTGCCGGCGGCTAGGGGCCCCTCAGCGCTTAGCACGGGGCACGGTGCTCAAGAAGAGCCAAACCAGTTCCCAAGCTGGTCAGAGGAATCATCGGACACGCTAAGCCAGAGGGGGTGTCCAAAGAACATATTTGGTAGTCTGGGAAAGCAGTGGCAAGCGGTCCACAAGTCCCGGTCCTTGCTGGCAACGTCCCCCCTCCCCACCTAAACCTCCTGGCCAGCCAGAGGCCCGGGAGCTTAGCGGGCTGGACCCCGGCTCTGTCAGTCGCTATGGATGACTTTGGGCAAGTTAATTTTCCTTGTGCCTCAGACCCCACATCGCAAACCAGGGATGAAAATGGTGCCCCTCTCAGTGTTGGCAGGGTTAAACGAGCCCCATACGTGGAAGGTGCTGGAACAGTGCCTGGCGCATAGCAGATGCTGTACCAGGGTTCGGGGCCTGGAGTAAGTTGATGCCAAGGCATTCTCAGGATCGCTGTATGGGAGGGGTGGGCACACCCGGTTTACGAATGGGGAAACAGAGGAAGCTGAGGAAGGCTCCCAGCAAACGCCCTACTAAGTGCAGAAGTGGGATTCCAACCCAGCCCAAGGGCTCTCAGGCCGAGTGCTGTCCACCTGCCCCAGAGCTGCCAACCCGGGAGGGAAAGCTAAGCAAGTCCCACCACCCTCGGCCCGGAGGTGCCCGGGGACGCTTGCTTCCAGGAGGAGGCGGAGGGGCCCGTTACCCGCTCGCCGCGCCCCGCTCGCTGCGCCCCGTTTGGGCTGCGGGGACCGCGAGCCGCCTGCCTGCTCCGCCCGCGCCGCCTGCGCTCGGATGCCGACTCCGCGCCCGCCGGGACGCGCGCCCTCGCGGGGGATGAGCGCCAAGGGCGGCCGCCTTTGTGACGCGCCGCCCTCCGCCCTCCGCGGGCCTCCGCTCGTCCCCCGCGCCCCCGGGGTGCGGGGCGCCGGGGCCCAAACCTGGGGTCGTCAGAGCCGGCGACCGTGCGTGGAGAGGGCAGGACCGGCCCGGCGCGGAGTGTCCCGGAAGCCTCGCGGGCGGGGGCGGAGGGCGCAGGAGCCGGGGTGTCGGGGGACCTGGTCCCGGGGTCCCAGGAGGATGGGGTGCCAGGGGGGCCGGGGGCCCATGAAGGATCTGGGCTCAGGTGTGTGTGCGCGCGCGTGTGCGCGCGCACGCGAGTGTCTCGAGATGGGAGGGGAGGTTCGGGCATGGCAGGGCGCTGGGCGTTGGGGTGGGGGTGACTGGAGTCGGGGTCCGGGTGTCCAGGATCCAGGGGTCCGTGGGGGGGGGCGCTGGGGGTGGGGAGGGGTAGGTTCGGCACCAGAGGGGGGGGGGGGACAGCTGGGGGGGCGGGGGGGGCGGGGGGGGGGACGGAGGCCGGGGTCCGGGGCTCGGGGGCTGGGGAGCCAGGAGACCAGGGCGTGGGCAGCGGGGTGTAGGGTCTGGGGGTCTGGAGCCGGGGTCCAGGAGGGCCGGAGGTCTGGTGTGTGGGAGGCAGGGGTGCTCGGGGAACTGGGTGCTGGGGTACTGCGGTTCCGTAGGCAGGGGTGCCTGGGGGCCAGGGGTTCCATGGGGATCTGGGCACAGGGGCAAGAGTGTCCGGGATGGGGGGGCACTGAGGGGGCTGGGGAGGGTGTTACTGGGGGCCGAGGGTCCAGGGTCCAGGGATCCAGAGCTGGGGGGGGCAGGGGTGCAGTTCCGGGAAGCCAGGAGATAGGTTTGAGCACCAGGGGTAGCATGGGGGGAGTGTATGATGGGGGGCCAGGGGCCTGGAGTAGGTGGGGCAGGGGAGGAGACTGGGGTCTGGGGTCCAGGGAGCCAGGAGATGGGGAAGGGGGGGCCAGGGCTGAGGCTGCGGCTCAGGGGTCTGGGGGGCTGGAGCGGGGATCTGGATCCAGGATCCCGGAGGGCCGAGGGTTCGGGGTCAGAGAGTGGGGGGTGGGGCAGGGCATAGGGGCGTAGTTTGTTTAACGGGGCCACAATACACAAGTAAATTACATAATATGTTAGAAGTTGATGAATGCCATAGAAAAGAAAACAGTAGAGGAAGGTAAAGGGGTGGGGAATGTGGGGTGGGGAAGAAAGCTGCAATTTTAAATGTGTTGTCAAGGGTCGTCTCCACAAGAAGTCTCATTTGAGCAAAGACTTGAAGGAGATGAGCTTTAGCTTTGGGAATATGGTGGGGGGGGGCGTGGCTTCCAGGCAGAGGGAGCAGCCAGTGAAAAGGCCCCAGGGAACGATGTGCTCGAGACCACCGGAAGGCCGGCGAGCTAGAGCAGCCAATGAGATCGGAGAGGTGAGTGTGGGGGGGGGGTGCCCGGCAGAGATGATGTTGGTTCAAAGGCCATTGTAAGGATCCGGACTCTGAGTGAAATGGGGCAGCAGCCAATGCAGACTTGTGAGCCAAGCCACAGCACAGTCTGACCTCTATTTCTAAAGGACCATGTTGAGGGCTGTGGTGCGAACAGACCATCAGGGCAAGGTTAGAAGTGGGGGACCCATTAGGAGGCTACAGAGATGGGGGCTGGAGGTGATGGTAGTTGCACAGGGTGTCGACAGTGGAGGCAGGAAAAAGTGTTTCCTAATGGACTGGATGTAGGGTTTGAGGGAGAGAGGAGTCAGGAAGAACCTGAGGTTTTGGCTTACACAACCAGAAGGACAGAGTTGCCATCAACTGAGCTGGGAAAAGCTGGGGCAGAGAGGATCCCATTTGTTACATTTAAGATGTTTATAAAACATGAGGTGACGATGCTGAGTAAGAAAGGATATACGAGTCTGGAGTTTGGATGAAAAGTCCAGATTGAATTTGGGAGTCTCTGTCTACATAAGGCATTTTTTCAAGGCTCCCCAAAATTTAGAGGTTGGGGAGCCAGAGAGGGAGAGATCAGTAAGGAAATTGAAAACCAGGAAGAGTATGGAATTCTGGAAGTCAAAAAGTAAGCTGAGGAAAAGAGGTGATGAGCAGCAACGTTAGATGCTCCTCATAAACTGAAGACTGAGAACTGACCGTTGAATTTAGCAACGTGAAGGTCATTGATGATTTTAACAGGGGCAGTTGGCAGGTGCAAAAGCCAAATGGGAGTGAGAGCAAGGGTGGGAGAAGACAGTCTCCAGGAGACAGTGAGTGACTAGACAACTTGCTCAAACATTTGTATAAAGGGGGACGGGGAAACAAGCTGGCGGCTAGCAGGAAATGAGATCAAGAGTATTCTTTGTTTTTCTGTTCTCGAGAAATGTTAACATAAAGTAAAAGATCAAGAACCATAAAACCAGGGGCGCCTGGGTGGCTCAGTCATTAAGCGTCTGCCTTCGGCTCAGGTCATGGTCCCAGGGTCCTGGGATCGAGCCCCGCATCGGGCTCCCTGCTCCACGGGAAGCCTGCTTCTCCCTCTCCCACTCCCCCTGCTTGTGTTCCCTCTCTCACTGTGTCTCTCTCTGTCAAATAAATAAATAAATAAATCTTTAAAAAAAAAAAAAAAA
>NW_022589750.1:517717-597169 GCF_004348235.1 Phoca vitulina
TTCCCTCTCCCACTCTCCCTTCTTTTGTTCCCTCACTGTTTCTCTATCTCTCAAAAAAAAAAATAAAAAAATCATTAAAAAAAAAAAAAAAAAAAGAACCATAAAACCACATGGAATAAATGATTTCCGTCAATTTGCAAATTAAAAAAATAGGGAGAGAAGGCTTCCCCTGAGGGGTGAAGATAACCCCAACAATGTATTTGTTACTATCATCCCTTTGAAAACTTAGCACAACAAATGTTAGAACATACTGGAGTGAAGTTCGAGACTGGTGTTGCCTGTGCATGCAGCTCATTTTACCTCTGCATGTTGTAGGACAGAAAGGGGAGAAGCAATGGGGCAATGACCTTGGGTAGGCAAGAAAGATGGGGTGTAGTGCACCAGCCAGATTTGGGAGCAGAGGAAGCCCCTCTGTGGTTCATGGGGGTGGGGGACAGCAGAGCGTGTGCAGGTGGATGCTGGAACCTGGTGTGTCTGGTGGTGAGTGCTCACTTCTCACGCAGTGCTAGGCAGATCATCATCCCCATTTTATTCAAGAGAGGCTCAGAGAAGCTACACAGCCCGTAAGTGGCAGAGCAAAACTAAAACCATAGAGTTCCAGCTTGATTAGAGTCCTCCCCACCCTCCAAGTAAGTGTATGGGTGTCTTTGGCTGCCAGAGTGGACATTTTGACCGGGAGGAGTCAGCACACTCTTGTTCTCGTGCTCACCAAGTATCTTCTGATTCCAACACTAGACCACATATGGGATGGAGTAAGCATCAGCAGTGAGGGCAACAAATACGCAGGTGACTCGAGCTGCTGAGCCCGGGACCCGCGTGGCTGGGGCAGTGCTTCTCAAGCTTGAAGCGCTAGGGATCTCGTGGACCTGCAGAGTCTCGAGGAGCCTTTCTGGGAGGAGGGCCTGAGAGTCTGCATTTCCAACGAACTCCCAAGCGATCCCGAAGATGCTGGTCCACGGACTGTACCCCAAAAAGCCAGCGCTGAAGGGTAAAACAACCCTAATGCCAGTCAACAGACGAACGGATAAAGTGTGGCATGACCATAAAAAGGCCATAAAAGGGATGAAGTCCTGACACCTGCCACAATGTCGGTGAACCTTGAAAACGTTCCGCCCCACAAAAGGAGCCAGCCACGTAAGACCACGTATCCGACGATTCCATTTGAACAAAATGTCCAGAACGGGCAAATCCACAGAACCAGAAAGCAGATTTGTGGTTGTCAGGGGTTGTCAGAAAATGATAAGACAGGTCCTATGGGGCCAAAAGGGCCACGTCTAGGCAGTGAAGGTTGGGGGTGTTCCCAGGTGGTTGGGGGGGCTCTGGGAGGTGCCGGCACCAGCTCTGTATGCCAAATCAGCCTAAAGTGATCCACTGACATCCTCTTGGAGCAAAGCAAAAATAAGTATGGGAACCCCTAATATCCACGTTCTGTCGCACTGGGCCCAGAATCTACTTTTCTTACCACATTTCTGGAGCACAAACTAGCAATTGGTACCCATAGAAAGTGACAAATTCCTGCTCACCTTATGGTGGAAATACTTCTTTTTGGGATCGTTTGGTTGCAATAACGACAATAGATTCTGCTTTTAGGAGCTGGAATTCTCTTCCCTGAATAAGCACAGAAACGACACCGTAATGGTTGCCCGTGGCTGTGGCTAGGCCAGCCCCCCTGCAGCTCTGTCCACCGCCGTTGTCCACGGTGGTCCTGAGTACGAACGGCCCCAGGCCCGCCTCGCCATGAGCGTCCACACTGCCGGCGTCCTCGGCCACGCAGGTAACCCTCGGCCAAATCACCCATGATTTCCCCTACGTGGCCGCAGACGTGCGCCCAGGGCAGCACGCGACCGTGATGAGGAGGCGGTTTCCTGGAGCGGGACTGGTTTCCGAGGAGGCCACAGTGCCAGCCTTGTGCCCCCTGGCTGCGCTTTCATGCCGGGACTTCTGAGGTCTGGCAGCAAGCTGGTGCCCCTGTGCATGTCTGGGTCGGGGGTGCTGAAGCTGACAAGTCCAGCCGCGCTGGGAGGCAGGACGTGGACGCGAGGCTCAAGCATTCCAGTTTCTCGTTTGCCGGTTTTGAGCTCGGCCAGATGCTTTAGCAGAGAGGCTTAGGGCACAGGGGATTTTAGGCTCCGCATGCGTTCCCCTGTGACAATATGACCAGAACCCCACATTAGGAGCAGGGCTACAGGGACAACTGGCCGAGCTATGGGCTTTGGGGTGTCCCCGAAAGTCTAAACTGTCCCGGCGGGCAGGTAGCTGACCCCCCTCCTCTGGGCTTCCACTGACTTTCACGCTTCCTCCCCGAGCTGGGGTGCCTGCCCGCGGCTTCAGGTGCTCTCACGCCCCGCCCGCCCCGCCTGCCAGCCCCGGAGAGAGCAGCTTCTCACCCGCACACCTCTGAGCCTCTCCTTGCTCCCGCCACCACCCCCGGAGGCTTTCTGCCTCTGAGTTTTGTTCCTTGCAGACAGAGAAACAACTGAAAGTGCCCCAGCAGCCAGACCCTCTGCTCCAGGGCGGAAGGAGGGTTCCCCCAAATCTCAGCCCGGGCTGCTCCAAGGTTGCTGTGTGGGCGCCCCCAGGAAGCCCCTCGTCATGGCAGCTTCTGACCGAGGACAGTCCGGCTTCACCGCCCCTGGGCCTCACGTCCCCTTCCAGAAAACTCCCTCCTCCTCTGCAGGGGACAGCGGCCTCGGCCCCGGGACTTCCTGCCCTTGCGCTGGTCCCGAATGGGCTTGGAGAACAGGGTGGTGTGTGCCAAGATGCAGGGCTCAGAGGCACATCCCTGAGCAGCTTGCTGAAGAAGGACAATGGCAGGCCGGTCTCCTGAGTGGCTCTTTCCTCACTTCTGAATCACGACAGGTGCACCTCGCTTCCCTGCGCTTCGCGGACGCTGCGCTGTTTACAGAGTGAAGGTCTGCACGAGGCTACGGGGAGCACGTCTGTCCGCACCGTGTATCCAACCGCGTTTGCTCGCTTCCTGCCCCTGGGTCACATTTTGGTAATTCTCACACTATTTCAAACTTTTCATTCTTATGTTTTTGAAGTGATGGGGTCTGTGATCAGTGATCAGGACTCGCTAAAAGCTCAGAGGATGGCGAGCATGTTTCAGCAATAAAGTACTTTTATTTTTTATTTTTATTTTTTTAAAGATTTTATTTATCTGAGAGAGAGTGAAAGAGAGCATAAGCAGGGGTGGGGTGCAGCGGGAGAGGGAGAAGCAGGCTCCCCGCCTAGCAGGGAGCCCGATGCGGGACTGGATCCCAGGACCCCGAGATCACGACCTGAGCCGAAGGCAGACGCTCAACCGACTGAGCCACCCAGGCGCCCCATAACGTATATTTAAATAAAGGTGTTAAACATTGTTTAAACATTGTTAAAACATTGTTTTAATAGACACAACACTATTGCACACTTTATAGATGACTGTGGTGTAAACGTAACTCGTACATGCACGGGAAGCCAAAGTATTCCTGTCACTCACTCTATCGTGATGCTCGCTTTTTTGGGGTGGTCTGGAGTGAAAGCATGTCCCCGAGGTGCAAACGCTGCGTTGGCGCTGACCAGCCAAGAGGCAACAAGGAAGGTTCTCTTTCATCATCCCGGCTTCAGATAAAGAAACCGAGGCAGGTGGCGAGGGAGCGGGGGTGTCCTACCGTCCACAGGCGGCACACTCAGACTCTGAACCCAGGCCAAGTGGCCCTGGCTGGTCTCTCCGCAGACGGCTGGAGGGCAGGGAGGTCTGGGTTTGAATCCTGCGAGTGCACTCGGCTGCCAGGTGATCACCTTCGCTTTTTGGCTTCTGTCTCCTCATTTCTTTGGACTCAACTGGGGACGTGGGGGACGTCAGTCCAGGCGCCCCCAGAAATTGTGTGCAAAGTTGCTTTCTTGTGAGTGTGTGCCTTTTCTCGAGGAAGAGTGAACATTTTTGGTGGAGTGCACACCCAGTTACTAACGACACGACTGAGTGACCCAAAAGATTTGAGAAATCAAGTTCTGTTAAGGCATCACGTCCAAAATTACACCTGCCTCATTGAATCAAGAGAATAGCAAACACTTGTGTGTCCACTTGTGATCTTCCCACAGGGAGAAGCAGGATACAATTGGTTAGACAAGTGGAAATGATGCAAATAATTGCAACTCCATTAGAAACATTTGGATATTATATACTTCATGTTGATTTCTTTAGGGCATTTTATATGCATTTCTCTTTCCCAGAATTTTGTTCATAAAAAATCAAGCCCATCGGTAATTAGCTTCACTATATTTACCTTTATGGTTTATAAACACAATGAAGATACTACTGCATAGTTGGAGAGTTTGAATGTGGTTGCATATCTGTCTAGACATTTTAATTTATTTCAAGGTTAGTGAGCGCACTGTATGCGTAACTCCACAATAACAGCTTTTTGCTAGAACATGCAGCTTGTCCTGATGTCCGGAATGTCAGGAATCAAACAGGGGTCTCTGGGGCAAGGGTGGGTACTAACGACTTAAAGTGCGTGGCCACACATGGGCTCTTGGTGCTGAGATGGGGGGACAGATGCTCCCAAACTCATCCACACGCTGGAATCACGTGGGGAGCCAGGGAAATCCACTGTTGCTGCCCAACCCCAGTGAGTGTGATTTCCCTGGTCGGGCACGTGGCCCAGACTGTGGAGTCTCTGAAAGGTCCCTGGGGTCCTAAGGGGGAAGTGGGGCCCCGCGGGCATCGGAGGGAAGGCTGACTCTCAGTCCTGGGGCCGGTGCTCTGTCCTTCCCATCTGAGGAAGAGGAAGATGGGGCAGATGAGCTCCCTGAAGAGTCTGGAGATGTAGATGTGCAGCGACGGGACAGACACTTGGTCCTCGTGGAAGAAAGATGGGCTGGGTTGCCACAGCGGGGACGGCCAGGTCAGAGGGCATAGGTCCCCCTCACTACCCTGTCCCCCAGGATGAACCTGCGGGACGGAGGGGAGCCGGCCCTGGGACTGAGGCTGGGGCAGGGGGTCTGGGCTGCGGCGAGCACCCAGCTCTCCCGTCCCCCGTGGGCGAGCGTGCAGGAAAGCCCCCCAAGCCTAGGTGTGTGCTAGCTTCACGTGGAGAGAAGGGGAGGCAGCCCGCAGGACGGGGTCCTCGGGGAGGCAGGCGGGACAGGATGTGAGGCTGCCCACCTCCCCCACGCTCACTTGGGAGACCCCTCCTCGTGCGGACCCCTGGGGTCTCAGAGCTGTCCCCAGCCCCGAGCGACAAGCAGCGGCACCAGCGAGCTGGAGGGTTCTGGGCCGGGAGTGGCCGCTCTGAGGAGGAGGACGGGATGGGACTCCAGCCTCCTGCCGGACTCCAGTTCGGGCATCGAACCAGCCACAAGCACGGACACGTCTCCCACGGCCCCGGCGTGCACAGCGCCTTTCCCAGCTGCTTGGCTGTACGGATTAAAGCCCCATTTCCCAGCTACAGAAACCGAGGCACAGAGAGGTTGTGCAATTTGCCCGAGGTCGCACCATGACTGTCAGAGCTGCTGTTCAAACGAGGTTGATGGGACTCCGGGACCTGAGTGCCTCAGCAAGACACGACCCACCTTATTGGACGCGGGCAGGGGCTCCGGGCCAGGAGAGACCCAGGTTGGCCTCCTGGTTCTTTCCACTTCAGTCGGTGCTGCTCACTCCTGCCACTGTGAAGACCGACAATAATGAAGAAGCTGAGCTTTCCCATGGTCTCGGGTCTCCTGCCAGGACCCCAGGACGGAGGGGTGGCCAGGAAGGAAAAGAGGGGGACATGGGGAGGCCTCCGGAGGGCAAGGGTCAGTGGGGGAGGGCTGACCTGGAAATGACCAGGTCATTTCTCGTCTGTATCCTCATTTTCTTCCAGGATGTTCCCTCTGTGGACTGTCCCACCCCAGCCCCATCCCGTCCCTTCCAGAACGACTCCTATGTTACGGCTGGTAGAGGACCAACGTCCCTTGTCCCTGCGTGTGGTTAGCCGCTTGTCTGTCCGTGTGAGTGACCGGAGACTCACCGCGTCTTCCGTCGGGCTGCCGACCAGTCCCTTCCGCCAGAGGGACCCGCGCGTGGTGCCCGGGAGGCCCTGGAGCCAGCGTGGCCTGGTGGCAGCGGCTGGTCAGGCGTTGGCCGTCCTGACCCAACCTGCAGGGTCTGCGTCCGAGGTAATTAGAGCAGAAGTTAGGAGCCCCTCCCAGAACCCAGCAGCATGGCCATTGCCCTTTGATTTTAAACAAAACTGGTAATTCTATCCCTAAAGCACAAACGCTTTCATTTTTAAAAAAGTTGGAATATTACGGATGAAGCCAGGTTTCTTTTTGGCCACCGCGCCGGCTCCCGAGCCAGTGCTGTTTTTACAGTGTGGAAGGGGCGCGTTCCCTCCACAGCCTGTCCCCATTCCCACCACGACAGGAGGCAGGGCTGTGGGCGTGCATGATTGCATCGTTCAGCCAGCCGCCCTTGGCTGGTCCCCAACCCTCCCCAGCCCCATCCCATAAAACCCCCGAGAAATGCCCCGTGTGAGCTCAGAACTCCTCTCCAGGCCACTGTAGCTACCCATGGCCGCTGTCCCGCCAACATGGGACCGGAGGGGGTCTGGGCTGTCACGGGAGCCAGTCCTCGGAGCCTTACCTTTCACCAGGAGGAGGGAAAGGGGCAAGCGCCAACTCTGGGCTGGTCTGCAAACAGGAAGGACAACACATACCTGGATGCATGGTTTTGAAATGAGAGACTGCGTGTGAAAGGTGTCCAAGGTCACGGGAGACGGGAGGGGACACCCCAGGGAGAAGGTTTCAGCAGTCGACTTCGAGAACCATCTTAGCTGGGCGTCGTTCCCTCAAGGGATCGCTTTGCTCAGGACGATGAAGTCATGGCAGAGGTATTTCACTTCCCAGACAGAAATTACACGGTGCTGTTGTGCATACTTCTCGGTGGTGCCTTGGGAAGGATCCTGTTGTCAGAGTGGACCTGAGTCCCGGGAGACATGATCATCAAGATTGCTGTCTCCCCAAGGGCCGTGTGTTTGGGTGGGAGTTTGTCCATCAGACCACATGCAATTGCATCAAATGAGTAGTCTCAGGAGGGACTTCAAGGCCCGGAATATCTGTGTTTGTGTTTGGGGCAGACTCCGCGCCCGCCTGGGTGGCAAAGTCAGGGGATGACCTGCTGGCTCCTGCTTGGCTGGCGTGTGAAGGAGGGAAGCATATCATTAAGCTCCCGGGTGAGAGGCAGCAGTTCCAGGCGTCCCGTCTGCACCGTGGCCCCCGAGCCTCCCCCTCCTGTCCTTCTGTCTGAGGTCCATTTTCACACACTCATTAAAGCACCTGCTCGCCAGCCTCCCCCGGCCCGATCAGCAACCACAGCTCCCCTCCTTGTCCCCACACGGACATTTTCCCGGAGCCCCAGAGGGGCCGTCTCAGGGTCAGTGTTCGGGGGCCCTTGATCTCAATCACAGAATGGCCACCCTAGCAGCTGCCAAAGGCTGGGTCAGGGGACACAGGACAAATGACCATGCACATCAAATCTTTGTCACTTGTCACTTGTCTGGGGGTGAAAGAGAAAAAAATCATGCCCTGAGCATCTCTTAATTATCCGAAATAGGGTGCACTTACTGTGCATGAGCCAAATGTCGGGAAAAAGATAAGGTGGGCACCAGGCCGAGTTGGCAGGATACGATGTTACAGAGCAGAGGGCCCAGTCGGGGGTGAATTATTCCCCGATCCCAGTTTGCTTTTCAAGATACAGTAGACAGAGGATAGGCCACTGTATTTTCCACTTTATTTTATTTATTAATTTATTATAGCCAAATGACCTATAAGCACCTGGTTCAGGGGTGATACTCTCCAATAAAATCAAGTCTCTGCTCTCAGAGAGCTCACAGGCTACAGAAGCGAAGCCTGAAGGAAAGGAATGCGCTTGAACTTTGTAAATACGGAGATGTAATCTCACCGCGGAGGTGAGAGGGGTGTGACCCGAGTCAGCGGGGGCGGTCAGGTCGGGCTGACCTGGTCAGGTCTGTGCGTGTGTGTGTGTGTGTGTGTGTGTGTGTGCGTGTGCGTGCACGCGGGCACGCTGGGGGAGGTGGGGGGGATGGGAGGGGAATAGGGCAGGGCACTCGGGCAGGTCCACACCGGGCTGGAAAACACCACCCCGTGGCAGGTAGTCTGTGTCGGGGGAGAGAGAGGGAGGCTCACACAGTTGTGAGAACTTCCCAGATGTGGTTAAGTTAAGGGCGTGGGGATGGGAGATGCTCCTGGGTCCTGGGGGGCGGCTACAGATAATCACAGGTGTTCCTGAGAGATTTGATGAGACAGGTGTGTCCTTGGTCACACGTGGTGACCAAGGAGAGAGATTCGGAGACGCCGCTGCTGGAGCTGGGAGCAGCCCCGGGGACAGGACGAGGCGGGGACATGGGCCCCCAGAGCCCCCGGGGGTGCAGCCCCGCTCACACTGCTGACCTCCAGAACCGAAGAGAACAAATGTTATGTTGTTTTCAACGACGAATTCTCCGGTGACTTGTTACAGCACCCACAGGGAACGAATACAGTTATAATACACATTTTTGATTTTCCTTGGACTAATTAGGGCTGACATTGTATCACTTCACGTAAAAGGCAGGGCCGAGCAGCCCTGTAGGACTGTTTGCGTCCCTGCCCTCCCCTCCCGCGTCCCCGACTTGTCAGAGCATCACACAGACGCCGCAAACCCTACCTGTCTCGGGGTACGTGCGCCACCGTGACAAACGACCCAAACGGGCCGAATGGAAATTTGTTTCTCAGAGTTGTGGAGGGTGGACGTGCCGGCTCGACGGCGTCCTGGTGAGGCCGCTCCTCCCGCCTCCTTGCTGGGGGCTCAGGTGGCCTTTGCTTGGTGTGTGCATGTGGGGAGAGAGCTCTCTCTTCCTCTCCTTATAAGGCCACAAATCTATTGCATTAAGACCCTACCCGTATGACCTCATCATCTCCTAAGAGCCCCTTCTCCGAATACTGTCTCAGCGGGGGTTAGGGCTTCAACCGATGAATTTGGGGGGAAACAGTCCAATCCATAGCTCCACCCGACAACATCGTTACATTTTGCTTTTGATGGCCATATGAATCCTAAAGACATCAAGAGGAAAAAGAAGAGTCGTTGGCCATTCCATTCAACCTAAAGCATTTTATTTATTTTGCAGTGCAGGTCTTGTGGCGATGAATTCCTTCAGTTTTCTTTTATCTGAAAGTGCCTTCACTTTGACTCAATTCTTCTTTTAAAGATTTATTTATTTACTTGAGAGAGAGAGAGAGGAAGAGAGCGAGTGGGGAGGGAGAGAGAGAATCTCCAGCAGAGACCCTGATGAGCGCAGAGCCCGACGCGGGGCTCGATCCCACAACCCTGAGATCATGACCTGAGCCGAAATCAAGAGTCAGATGCTGAACCGACTGAGCCGCCCAGGCTCCGTCTCGATCCATTGCATGTTGAATTCTGGGTTGACAGGTGTTTTTTCTTTCAGTACATTGAAAATGTGGTCTTCCCTGCGCAGAATCTGGTAAGAAGTACGAGATCGTTTGAATTGTTGCTCCCCGTATGCAGTCTTTCATTTTCCTCTGGCTCTATCCGCAGTTTCTCCTTATCTTTGATTCGCAGCAATTTGATAATTATGCCGAGGTATCGTTTTCTTCATATTTATCCTGTTGGGGGTTTGCCCAGCTTCTCATATCTTTACATTTATGTCTTTTGCCAATTCTGGAAAGTTTCAGTCATTTTTGACAAATTTTTTCTGCCCCATTCTTTCTTCTTTTAGTTCTCTGATTAAATGTTCGTTAGCTACCGCGCCCCCCCGCCCCCGCCAACTCCCCAGGGTTCTGCTCTGCCCTCTTCCTCTATGGCTTTCAGATGGGATGATTTCTATTCCTCTAGCTTCGAGTTCGATGACTTCCCTCTGCACCTCCTGTCTGCTGTTAATTTTTAATTTCAGATATTGTATTTCTCAATTTTTAGAATTTTCACTTATTTTTTTAAAAGTTTTTATTTATCTGCTGAGATTTCCTATCTGCTTATCCTTTACAGACAGTTTTCCTTTACGTAGCCATTAAGCATAGTTACAATAGCTGTTTTCTTTTTTTTTTTTTTAAAGATTTTATTTATTTGACAGAGAGAGACACAGCAAGAGAGGAAACACAAGCAGGGGGGCATGGGAGAGGGAGAAGCAGGCTTCCTGCCAAGCAGGGAACCCGACGTGGGGCTCGATCCCAGGACCCTGGGATCATGACCTGAGCCGAAGGCAGACGCTTAACGACTGAGCCACCCAGGCGCCCCACAACAGCTGTTTTCAAAACCTCTACTGATTACCTTTGGGTCTCCTTGGGGTTGGATTCTACGGATATGCTTTCTTCTGAGAGTGGGTCCCACCTGCCGGCTTCTTTGTTGAGGAGCAACTTGGGATCGAATCTTGGACACTGTGACTATTGTGTTTAGAGATTCTGGATTCTGTGATACTGTCTGAAAAGCACCACTTTGTTGTTGTTTTTATCAGGCAATTAACTGATTGGATGCAAATGCAGACTTCGAATCTCAAATCCCAGTGCAGATTTTCATGTGTGGCTGTTTAAATGCGCCTCCTGCCTGCAGTTCAGGGTCAGGTTCGGGGATTTGGGGCAGAGTTTATTTGCAGAACTTAAGGCTCCTTCTCTCTCACACTCTCCTCGCACAGATTTCCCCGTCACTTTCCAGCCGGAGTGGTTGTTCTCTGGTCCCCTGGGCCAGAGAGACTGGAATTCCTCCCGGCTTTAGGTGGCCTGCCCGTCCTGAACGCTTTGAGAATGGAAATCCCCCTGGTTCCCTTCTCCCGGGCGCTACCTGATGTCGGGCTTCGCCTGGATGTGGGTGGTACTATTGTTGCTTTCCCTGCGGTGCCTTCGGGTAGGTTTCAAAAAAGGGTTATTATTTTTTATTTTTCCCAGAATCTGTAGTTAATACATTTAAGAACGGCCGTCCCATCGATCGCCTGGCCGTATTGGAAGTGGGGATGCCCTTGCTTCTGTCTTGAGGTCTCCACAACCATTGTCTTGTTCCTTTTCTAAATTAATAATTTCATTTATATATTAGTGTTTTTTGCTTATTTTTATTGAAGTACAGTAGACACACAATGGGCGTCAGGCGTACAGCACAGTGATTCGACGTCTGGGTTGTACCTCCCCCACCCCCCGTGTGGCTGCCACCTGCCACCACATGACGCCATCAGGATACCCGGGACTGTAATCCCTACGCTGTGCCTTCCATCCCATGACGGCAAGTCTGGGCCTCCCTCTCCCCTCCTCCCCTCCTCCCCTCTGGCAATCATCAGTTTGTTCTCTGTATCTACAGGTCTGATTCTGCTCTTCGTTTGTTTGTTCATTTGATTCCACATATGAGTGAAATCCTACGGTGTTTGTCTTTCTCTGACTTACTTCACTTCACGTCATACCCTCGAGATCGATCCAGGTTGTTGCAAATGGCAAGATCCCATTCCTTTTTATGGCTGAGTAATGTCCCCTTGGGTATATACACTACCTCATCTCCTTTATCTGTTCATCTACCCATGGACACTTGGGTCACTTCCATATCTTGGCTGATGTAGATAATGCAGCAGTAAACACAGGGGTGCACATATTTTTTCGAGTTAGGGTTTTCATTTCCTCTGGGTAAATACCCAGTAGTGGGATTGCTGGTTCATAAGGCAGTTCTATTTTTAATTTTTTGAGGACCCTCCGTACTGTTGCCTGCTGCGACTACACCAGTCTGCATCCTCACCAACAGTGCACGAGGGTCCCTTTCTCTCCGTGTCCTCGCCCAAGTGCTGTGACCTCCGCGCTGTTCGGTGAGCTATTTACGCACGCTCCCGTGACAGGAGGCCGGTCACTCCGCCTGGAAGCCTCCCACCCCCGGAATTTGCACGGGCAGCTCCTTCACTTCGCTCAGTGAGGTCTTTCCAGGCCACCCCATAGAACATTTCTGCTTCATTCTGCGATATTTCTTATTTTACTTCTGTCCAGGCTTTCCTCCTCATTATACTATGTATTTGTTTTATTTTTTATCTATCGTTCATCAAGCAGACTCTAGCCCCACGAAGGAAGGTATTTTTGTCAGCCTGTTCCCTCTTACAACTGCAGTGACTGGGGCTTTACTTGGAGCGTATCAGGCTCTCAGTAAAAACTTGGAGGGTGAGCGCACGTTCCCGTCCGTACCCCACATGCAAGCACGTCTGTTTCTGCCAAGTCAGCTACGCTTCCTCTGTCATTCAAAACTGCTTCGTTTTCTCTTCTCCTCCCCTATGGGTACTTGTGGGTTCATATTTTTTTTTTATCTTGTTTCTATCATTTTAATAGGATTTGAAGAAGGTACAGAATTAAATGCCTTTGTTCAAGTAGCCATATTGAACCAGAAATCCAAGCGATTCATCCCACTCCTTCTACACAGTATTTTTCTTAGCTTGTTTGGAAACATTCCATTCTCCTAATAATTTGAATACTGATTTAACCAAAATGCTGATGTACTATATTGACAAGATATGGGGAAGGAGAGGAGAAATGGGTGGGCACAACGTGGCAGGGTTGGTGTTGGGCTGAACACTCATCTTTTGTGATAGAAAGTCAGCAAATAGTTCCTGGAATTAGGAAGTCACAAAGTAGAAGTTTAGTCGTTTTATGTAGAAATACAGAGGGATGGACTGGAGGACACGTGCCGGAACGTCTGTTGTATGTGCTGCTGGGGAATGGGCAGAGGCTCGTGGAGGGCACCGACTTGTGTTGAAATCATCTGCTTTGTGCTGCTGAGCATTGTTCTAGTTCCTTCCTGGGGACCTCTCAGCCCTCCGTGGTGGTACGAGGGGGCCTGGGAGAGCAGCAGGGACGGCACGCAGCCACGAGGATGCCCAGGAATGCCCAGAGTAGAAATGTCATTAGGAGAATGAACTGTCATCCTTCATACTGGGGACACCTGCAGGGACGTTGGGGCATTGATGGGAAAAGCATTTTACTAACTTTTCTAAGCAGAGACTTGACCTTTCAGGTTACCTTTCGATTTTAAATAAAATTTGGTCTTTCTAGGGGCTCCTGGCTGCCTCAGTTGGTGGTAGATATGACTCTTCTTTTAAAAAATTTATTTTGGGGCACCTGGGTGGCTCAGTCGTTAAGCGTCTGCCTTCGGCTCAGGTCATGATCCCAGGGTCCTGGGATCGAGCCCCGCATCAGGCTCCCTGCTCAGCAGGAAGCCTGCTTCTCCCTCTCCCACTCCCCCTGCTTGCGTTCCCTCTCTCGCTGTGTCTGTCTCTGTCAAATAAATAAATAAATAAATCTTTAAAAAATTTATTTAAATTAAATTAATTAACATATAATGTATTATTAGTCTCAGAGGTAGGTCAGTGATTCATCAGTTGCATAGAACACCCAGTGCCCATTGCATCACGTGCTCTCCTTCATGCCGGTCACTAGTTACCCCATCCCCCATCCACTTCCCCTTCTGTAACCCTCAGTTTGTTTCCTATGATTAAGAGTCTCTTATGGTTTGTGTCCCTCTCTGGTTTCATCTTGTCTTATTTTTTCCTCTCCTCCTCTATGATCCTCTGTTTTGTTTTTTAACTTCCACATATGTGTGAGATCATATGATACTTGTCTTTCTCTGATTGACTTATTTTGCTTAGCATAATACCCTCTAGTTCTATCCACGTCGATGTAAATGGCAAGATTTCATGGCTGAGTAGTATTCCATTATATATATTTATATAATCTATATAATACATACACACACCACATCTTCTTTATCCATTCATCTGTCGATGGACATCTCAGCTCTTTCCATAGTTTGGCTATTATGGACATTGCTGCTATAAACATTGGGGTGCACGTGCCCCTTTGGATCACTACATTTGTATCTTTGGGGTAAATACCCATTAGTGCAATTGCTGGGTCATAGGGTAGCTCTATTTTTAACTTTTTGAGGAACATCCACACTGTTTTCCAGAGTGGCGGCACCAGCTTGCATTCCCACCAATAATATAAAAGGGTTCCCCTTTCTCCGCATCCCCGCCAACACTTGTTGTTTCCTGTCTTATTGATTTTAGCCATTCTGACTGGTGTGAGGTGGTATCTCATTGTGGTTTTGATCCATATTTCCCTGATGCTGAGTGATATTGTACATTTTTTTCATGTGTCTGTTGGCCATTTGGATGTCTTCTTTGCAGAAATGTCTGTTCATGTCTTCTGCCCATTTCATGATTGGATTATTCTTTGGGTGTTGAATTTGATAAGTTCTTTATAGATCCTGGATACTAGTCCTTTATCTGATATGTCATTTGCAAATATCTTCTCCCCTTCTGTCGGTTGTCTTTTGGTTTTGTTGACTGTTACCTTTGCTGTGCAAAAGCTTTTTATCTTGATGAAGTCCCAATAGTTCATTTTTGCCCTTGCTCCCCTTGCCTTTGGAGACGTGCCTAGCAAGAAGTTGCTGCAGCCGAGGTCAAAGAAGTTGCTTCCTGTGTTTGCCTCAAGGATTTTGATGGACTCCTGTCTCACATTTAGGTCTTTCATCCATATTTTTGTGTGTGGTGTAAGGAAATGGTCCAGTTTCATTCTTCTGCATGTGGCTGTCCAATTTTCCCAACACCATTTGTGGAAGAGACTGTCTTTTTTCCATTGGACATTCTTTCCCGCTTTGTCAGAGATTAGTTGACCATAGATTTGAGGGTCCATTTCTGGGCTCTCTATTCTGTTCTATTGATTTGTGTGTCTGTTTTTGTACCAGTACCATACTGTTTTGATGATTACAGCTTTGTAATGCAGCTTGAAGTCTGGAGTTGTGAAGCGAACAGCTTTGCTTTTCTTTTTCAACATTCCTCTGGCTATTCAGGGCCTTTTGTAGTTCCATACTAATTTTAGGATTATTCGTTCCAGCTCTGTGAAAAATGCTGGTGTTATTTTGATGGGGATTGCATTGAATGTGTAGATTGCTCTGGGCAGCATAGACATTTTAACAATATTTGTTCTTCCAATCCATGAGCATGGAATATTTTTCCATTTTGTGTCTTCCTCAATTTCTTTCATAGGTGTTCTGTAGTTTGTAGAGTACAGATCATTTACCTCTTTGGTTAGGTTTATTCCCAGGTATGCTATGGTTTTGGGGCGATGTACAGCTCTTGATCTCAGGGTGGTGAGTTCGAGCCCGACGTCGAGCATAGAGCCTACTTAAAAAAATTTTGAACTTTCTATAAACTAAGTTATTTTTGAACTAATCTCCTCACTTATTTCATATAAAATGTGAAAATTGTGAATATTTTAAAATATCAAACAAACAAAAAATCTGTTCACTCACTTACTCAACTTTAGAAAGAAAATATTTGAAACAACAGCTGAAGTCTCCTGTCTCCTTGCTCCTCATATGTAACTGTATGTAACCACTCTTCTGGATTTGGAGTGTATTATTCCCTTTCATGGCTTTTGTTTTTTTTTCTTATTTTTTAAAAAAGATTTTATTTATTTGAGAAGGAGAGAACATGAGCAGAGGGAGGGGCAGAGGCAGAGGGAGAAGCAGATTCCCCGCTGAGCAGGGAGCTTGACGCAGGACTCGATCCCAGGACCCTGAGATCAGGACCCGAGCTGAAGGCAGACGCTTAACCTACTGAGCCACCCAGGCACCCCGCTGGCCCAGCTTTTAAACATTTATTTCATATGCATGGGCCTGGAAACAATGTAAAATGTTGTTTTTGCATGTTGCTAATCCTTGCATAAATGGAGTTAAAATGTATATATTTCTACAGCTTACTTCCCCCTCAGCCTTATGAGATTTATCCACATTCAAACATACAGCTCTGGTTCACTCATTTTAATTGCTGAAAGACAGCTAATTGTATGGCTATTTATGTCTCAAGCTGTTAATTCATCCTCCTGGGAATTAGGATTTAGGACTTCCCTTTTTTTTTTTTTTTGTCATGGGAAACAGTATCATAATGAAACTCTTCAAAAGAACGAGATTTTTGCAAAGATACTTTCCGAAACAAGGAGGGAACACTATAACAAAAGACTATACCAAGAACAGAAACGCATTCTTGGAAATTAAAAATGTGATAGCAGAAATAAAAAACTACTCAATAGGAATCTTGGAAGGTAAAGTTGAGGAAAATGGAAAGGAAGAAATAAAGACATAATTTAAAAAAAAATTTAAACGTTTTATTTATTTCTTTATTTGAGATAGAGAGAGAGAGCATGCTAGCACAGGTGGGGGGGGGGACAAAGGGAGAAGCAGACTCCCCAGTTGAGCAGAAAGCCCAACACAGGGCCCGAACCCAGGACCCTGGGATCATGACCTGAGCTGAAGGCAGACACTCAACTGAGCCACCCAGGCGTCCTTCAAAGAAATAATTTAACAAAAATTTCTAGAATGAAAGGACATCAGTTTGCCAAGCTTCCAAGTGCTCAACACACACACACACACACACACACACACACACACAGAATACCGACCAGAAGGCATTTGATGCAAGATTTCAGAGCACTGGGGTCAAGAAGAGCTCCTGTTGGTTTCCAGAGAGGAAAAATACAGCAGGTTTCCTAAAAATAATCAAGAGCAAGAATGCGTTTAGACTTTTTGATAAAAACACTGGAAATTAAAAGACAGAGGAGAAAATTCTTTTACCTTTCTGAGGGAAAGAGGTTTTCAGCACGGAGTTCTTCGTGCAGCCAAACTGCTAATTAAGGATGGGTGCTGCACAAAGACATTTTCGGTGCTTTGCTGGACTGGATTTGGCATTAAGTTCACCTGCGTGCCCGGCGTATACTCTTCCTTTTAGGAACCGCCCTTGTCTGGACTTGGCGTTGACGTTAGGTCAACCTCCTCTGCTTTCAGGAGCGATGTGTACAAGACTGGGCTCACCTCTTCTTCCCACTCTTGACCATCTGTGGTGTCAGAGGTCAGAGTGGCAGTTAGCTCAGCTGGGAGAGGTCAACCCCCCCCCCCCGTGAACCCCTATCTCAGCAGATGACCCTGTCACCCACCAGTCATCCACGCCGGAAAGCTGGAAGTCACACTGGCTTTTCCCTCCCCCTCCCTCCTTCATTCATTCAGCCAAGGTTTGTTGAGCACCTACTATGTGCGAGGCAACGGTGGATACCATAGTTGCGTTCTAGTCGGGGAGGGAGGGCGAACCCATCGAAGGTAAAGCCATACCCTCTCTGGTGGTGGGAAGAGTTGTGAAAGTAAACAAAGCACAGATGGGGGTAGTGAGTGGTGCCTGGGACGCTATTTGATGTGGGGTGGAGGGGAAAGGTCCTCTCGCCTGGTGGCAGGGATCCCGGGTCTGGAGGACGCGAGGGAGCCGCTCCTCTGGATCTACACACAGGGGACGTTTTCCAGGATGAAGGAGCAGCATTTGCAAAGATCCTGAGGTGGGAGCAGGTGTGTTCTGTTGGAGGAACAGGAAGGGGGAGCCACTGGAGTCGTGGGTGAGGCAGAGCGGGGTCACGGAGAAGACAGAGGAGCTGGGATGCCAGGTCACGGGACACCGTGAGCATTTCCAGGCGTTGACTTCATGGTGAGCGAGGTGGAAAGTTGAGGGATTTTCATCAGAGAAGTGAGCTGGCTTACGTTCTCTAGGGGCCGTGCTGAGGATGCACGCGGGAGAGGGGGGAGGGGGGCAGGGAGCGTGGGTGCACATCCAGGGCTGGGGGCTGGGACGGGTCGTTCCCCTGCAATGAGGACAGGGAGACACTCTGGCTACATTTAGAAGGTGGAGCCCACAGGACTCCATGCACTCAGGTGGGAACACCCAGAAGAGCAGTTTGTGCTGGGAAAGGAATTCCAGAGTTATCTGGACATTTCATGTGTGGGATGCCCGTTAGGAATTCCCACCAACTGGGCCACTGGAGATGCGAACCTGGAGCTCAGGAGGAGTTGGATGAACTGGGGAAGGAGCTCAGCCTTGGGGCTCCCGAATGGTCAGAGCTTCCCAAGAACTAGCAGCAGAGCCCAAGGACAAGCCACCAGGGAGGTGAGAGGAAGAGGAAGGCCAGAGAGTGGGGTGTCCCGGAGGTGGGGGGTGCGGTCTGTAGGACAGAGCTCGGTAATGCCAGGTGCTACCAGGAGCGTGTCGAGCCCAGGGTGGAGGGCTGGCCACCGGAACCATCGACATGGGGCCGCTGGTCACTTTGTCTCAGTGTAGTGATGGCAACAGGAACTGCATCGGCGTGGATTTAAGAGTGGGAGGAGAGGCTGTGGGCGGCGAGTGGAGACGACTGGGGGTAGTTCTGTGTTCCCAGGAAGCAGGAGTGTAGCAGTCCCTCTAGGAAGCTGGAGAAAAGCAGGCTCTTTGCAGAGACAGCGGTGGTACCGAGGACACTGTGGAGAGGGAAAGGTTGTCCTGGGCAGCGTCCAAATATCTCACATCCCTCAGTTCCTCCATCCCCATTACACATGTCTTACTTGGGATCCTGAACAGCTTTCTTTATAGAGAAAACTCTATATGGCATCTTTGGCCATGAGATGCAATGTGCCATAAGCATGTTCACATTTTGCCAGTGAAAGGTACCCCCCCATCTTTCCCATTGACGGCCGTACCTGAAAGAGAAGAGGACTCAGGAAAACAGTCATATGCCACTCAGCAAGAAGGGAACTGACTAATTAGAGCAAAGGGGAAATGTTGACCCCACGGAGCCCAGCGGGATCTGTGGTTTCAGGCTTGCCCGCCGGTCAAGGCAGCGTTTACTATTTCATGACACAAAACTTTGGACCCAGCATCAATTTGGAAGAGGGATCAAAGTTCACATTTTAATCCAAACGTCAGTGATGTACACACTGATAAAAACAAAACAAAGCTTGCCTTACTTAAAAACACACAGCCAGGCTTTTCCATCCCGTGCCGCTCTCTGCCCCGACCAAGGCAGCGCCGGCGTCTGGGGGGTGCGGGGGGTAAACTTTCAGTAAGTGAGACCATAGCGGATTCTTACTTTGTCTGAAATATTGTTTCCTTTACCTTATACCTGGAGCCTCGCTCAGGCTTTCTAGTGTAAGGGTGTATGCAGGCCCCTTTAAAAATGGGATAAACATTTATTTTTGCAACATTTAAAATTTGTGAACAAGGGCAAAGGATAATATGATAAACATCTCTGTATCCATACCCAGTTAAATAATAAAACACTTTAGACACAGCGGAGGCCCCTCTCTGAACACTGGCCGCCTTCCCACCAGGCTAGAACTAGACTCAATTTGATGTTTACTTATCCCTATATTCTGTATAGTTTTACTACTTCTGTCTGGATCCCAAAGCAAACCACAATGTGATATTTAAATGTAATAAACGCTATCATGCGAGAAGAATTCTTCTGTAACTTACTGATTTCACCAAATAGTGTAAGCTCTCACCAGATATCTGTAAGCTTCGTTCATATGTATGTGTATACTTCTAATCCCTTCTTTTTTTTATTACTGCATAAAAATTTATCATGAAAATACCCCAATTTGGGGGCACCTGGGGGGCTCAGTCGGTTGAGCATCTGACTCGATTTCGGCTCAGGTCATGATCTCAGGGTCGTGAGATCGAGCCCTGAGTTGGGCTCCACGCTCAGTGAAGAGTCTGCTTCAGCTTCTCTCTCTCCCTCTGCCCCTTCCCCCTTCCAAAAAACAAAGAAAAAGAAAATACCCCAATTTATTTATTCATTCTCCTGTGATTGGATGTTTTGATTTTTCTGCTCTTGCAAACACTATTACTACAACTGAAAAAATATATATATCTCCTTGCACATAAGGGCAAGAGAAGCTTTTTCTCTAGGGTAGTGGTCTGTGGACTTCCTGGCTCATAGTCCCTAAGATAGTTTCAGAAAAAGTATGTTTCTCCTCCCACATTTTTAACATTGGCATCTAAAATCCTTTATCATAAGTTTAAATATTAGCTTGAATCATACGAATTTGCCATATCTGTAGGTTGAAAATGGTGGAATATTAACAATGTCATATGGTTCCCACTTACAGTTGCAAAGAAAGTCATGCCCAGTTATTATAAATACCATTTAAAAACAAAACTGCTGCTTCACGTTCACTTTTCAAGATGTAGCCACTGGGCTATAAATATTATAGTAACTTAATACTTGCTATGATCCACTTCAAAAATACTCCAATAAACTCTTCCTTGATAAACCAAAATTTTATGTGGATATTTTTTCTTGTTTGTCTTCGATTTCCACTCCATGTGGCTCATGAAAACTCTGTTAAGGTACTTTTCATTCGGAGTCTCCTATGGTTCTCCCAATTGTATTTTTTCTGTGACAAATATATGCGCATAAATTGAAATATTCACGTTTTCAAGTTTCTTATGACAGGAAGGCTCTGAATGTTACAACTCTCTTCTGCTTTGGGTCATGACAACAACAACTATTGGTGTACATTTGACCAAAGCCACAGAAACGTCATGAAGATTTTGATAAATACTTGTTATATATAAGAAGTGGGATTCGATTGGAACAGCAGCACAGTAAGGTTGATGGGGCTTCTTTTGTGTTAAGTGAGTCCACGGATGAAGGTCACTTCTTATTTGGATGAGTCAGGGTTCAACATCAATTGTATCCGTCTTCTCTGTCGTAGACGTGAGCTCTGAGCAGCTTTGCTGGTGTCAATGGATAGATGGGGATAGAACATTCCTGAAAGCAGCGTCTCTAACTTCTATGAACTTTCCCCAAGTCACACCAAATGCATCACAAATCAGGGAATGATCAATCTCAGAAAATTGTTTGTGATGCTGTATCTGTTGACACTTTGGTTGGGTTCTTGTCCAAGGAGAACTGGAAATTACGTGGCTTCGTCTTTAGAGTCATTTTCTCGTGCAATTTGGAGAAGTCTCCCAAAAGGCTCTATTAGGATTTTCAACTATAGTTAAATATCACCTTCACATCGAGGCATCTCCCGAGACTTCCTATACTCATAAAGATTTGGGAAAAGGACAATATTGTTGATTTCAATCCATCTGATGGAATAGACAATGATTTCCTGGGATCTCACCATGCTGGTGTCAAAATGTTGGTGCTGCAAAGTGAACCCCGTGAGCTCGTGGGAAGCATCATCCACATAACCTAGTTGGCAAAGTCAGTCCTTACTGTCAGATTAATCATCCAAATCACACTTACATTCCGTCACAAACAGGTCTGACCTCATTCTTCCTTTGAAGAGCTACGTCGCCTTGCATCCCTCCAGCAAACCTCTCCCTTCTGAGTTCATGGAACTCTTGTAACTGAGCTCAAGTGACTCTTGGAAGTTGATCCTGTTTCCACACAATACACTTTTAAAAAGTGTAAGGGTAACCCCCTGCACTTGATAATATTTGTCATGTGTGGTAGGCCGGATTACGTGTTCACAATTATTATGATTAATTTCCTCCCCCTTGGCCGACCTCCCCTCTAGACGGAGTACATCACCGCCCCCTGACTTTGGACCTGGCTGAGCCTTGCTCTGGCTCCTTGGGGGTGGGAGGTGTGAGGTGGGCTGCCCCTGCCGCAGGCCCCCCAGCCCTCTTCATCCTGCCCTCCCACCAGAGCAACACGTCCCCGGGGGTGTCTGCTTCCTCAGCCTGGGTCTCGGAACGGGAGAGCGTGCGACGTGGACCCCCAGTCCAGAACGAGAAGGGTGTGGAGCTGCCCACAGCCAGGAGCAGAGCCGCGGACCCAGCCAGCCAGCCCACCTGCAGCCCTCGACTCAGTATTTGTTGTTGCAAAACCTAACCTGGGGGATGTTGACCAACACTCTCGTCCAAGGGCCACACCCAACATTCAGAGCAAACCAGGCCCTGGCTTTTTAGCAACCAAAGTGTGTTTGCAAATAAAACAATGTTCCTAAGTTAATATGTGGAAACAAGTAATACCTGTTTTGTGACCAGTCACTGGAGAAGCCCTACCCCTAGAAATGTTATGTACTGTGCCCAGATATGTGCAAACAGACTCAAATGGAAATATCCAAAGTCTAAGAAAATCTGCTCACCAGCTGCTTCCCCAGGCATGTCCCGATCTCACCGGCCATGCCATTTCTCTGTTACAATATCAGCCGTAAACTATGAACTCGGAGGGACTGGATACACCCATCTCAAGTATGTTTTTTATTCACTGCAATTTTAAAAGGATTTTTAAATTTTGAAATCATTTGATTCATAAGGACTTGCAAAAATAGTCCGGAGGCTTCCCCAGTGCCATCCTCCAGACGGGCCCTGTGGCGGCAACCCACTCGGCCGGGAGCGTTTTAGAATCGGGAATTCGACGCGGGCAGAACAGCACCAGCTCAGTGCAGATTGTATTTGGATGTGATGATTTTCACACGCACAATGTGTACATTCCTGTGTCCATCACGATTAGGGTAGAGAATGTTCAGTCACCTTTTAGAGCCACATCTCCCCCAACCCAGTTCCCGGCAACCACTGGTCTGTTCTGCCTCCCTCTTAATGTTTTTATTGGTAGAGTGTTAATTAAATGGAGCAATACTGTACGCAGCCTTTTGAGACAGGTGTGGTTTTTTTTTCCACTCAGCATAATTCCCTTGAGATCCGTCCAGCTCTGTTCTTTGTGACCGCCAAGCGGTTTTCCACTGTTGGGATGGATGGGGGACGGCAGGCTGTTCAGCCACTCACCTGTGGAAGGACAGGTGGATGGTTCCGAGCTTGGGGCTACTGTTCATCAACGGGCTGTGAACGCTTACAATCAGGCTGGTGTGTGAATATGTTTGCATTTCTCTAGGACAGATCTGCAGGCCCGTGATGCTGGGTTTTACAGTAAATGTATGACTTTATAAGAGACGGCCAAACTCTTTCTCAGAGCATCTGCGCTCTTCTCCATCCCACCGGCCGTGAGTGAGAAGGGACCCAGGAGCCTCACGCCCTCGTCAGCCCTTGCTCAGCATTCTTATTTCAGGACCTCTTTAATCTAAAGCCAGTGTTCGTTGTCTTTGTCATAAACAAGTGGGTTTGAAATCACAGCAAACCAACACACAGCCTCCACCCTGTGCTTCCAAATCCCTCCCACGCTCATTACTACTAAGGGCTGAATGCCCAGGATGGATCTCAGTTGACAGAAATATCAGTCCAGCCTGTGAGTCTACGTCACTTACGACCTCAGTCACAAACAGTCATATCTGCGGAGTATTTTTATTTGACACATGTTCTTTTAACGGCCAGTTTAAACAACCATATTCCTAGTATCATCAATACAAGCGTAACAGAGAACTCGTTAACACGGCACCGCATCCAGTCGCCAAGCCACGAAAACCTGCCCTTCGAAAGCCACTCTGTTCGACTTCCTTGACAAATACACTTGGAAGCAAGGATCGCCATAAGGAAGCTCGGGGGGCACTGGCTTGCTCAGCACTGGGAGCCCGCGTCCAGCTGCCTTGACACGAGCGTTCAAGGCGGCCACGATTTCAGGAGATGCCTGTCTCTGTCCTCTTTTCAATTCCTGCAAAGTTATTTTGCCTCTATTCGTCTCATCTTCCCAATGTTCCTTTATGTGTCTTAACGATTCACATATACCAGATCCATTTTGGAAGGCTCGTTGCGACAAACATATTTTCGGTTATTGATAGTTCCTGCTGACTGAGGATAACACCCCTTCCCCCGCATGGTCAGACCTGTTCTGCTTTGACACGTCGTCGTGTTTCTCTCGACTCTGGTAGGTTAGGGTGAGGTTTGGCTTAGAGCGGACGCTATCCCGGTCCAGGGGCCCGTGGTTCATGCAGCCGGTTGAGGGGGACACCGAGGCTGTGGGCAGAGGCAGCTGAACCACAGGGACGGCCAAAGGTCCAGCGGCAAGAAAGGCATTTTGGTTCTATTCCATCAAAACATGCTTAGGAAGGTGTTTACCTGTCGGCTGCCCGTCCAACCTCCCAGCTGCTCAGGGTCACAGCCACGAGCAGGGGCCGCACCTCCTTGACTTCTGCGGGGGCAGCGTGTCACCTCAGACAGCCAGTGCTGAGACGGTAGCTATTCGGAGACGTTTCTGCGTCTCAGCCACTCTTGACCGTGACAACTGAGAGTCTACAGTTAAAGACACACCTTTTAAGTCATTTTTTAGTATTTCATGATTTTTCGTGTTTTCTCCGACGGCTTCGTGTCAGATTTCCGTTGCTCCATTGGCTTCTGTGTGAAATTCCTTGCTGTTTTCGTAATACATTGCTAATTGTCACCATCTGAGTGCCCACCAATGACAGGGCCACCCCTGGATGTGTGTTAAATGGAGATTGTCTGGTTTCAAAAATTTTAAACTTTAATTTATTTGATCGATTTGGAATTGTGAAGAAGCGGATGCCCTTGGTCCTCCGATGAGACCCCCCAGTCCGACAGGAGCTGAGAGGGGTTGCTTTCTATTAGGGAATCTGTTTCTGGCCCAGGTGGTAAACGGCATAAACAAAGATGGAGAAAACTGAGCAGGCTGTGGGGGTCTAGATCCATCTCGAAAGCCCTGCATATTAAATTTCAAGCCACAGATTCCTGCTGTAGGCTCTGCTCTGACCAGGAGAGGTTTTATTAGCAGAGGCTCCCATATTCTTGGGGTAAAAATCTGTGGTGTGAGATAGAAGCTGCATGTCCACCACCCAGAACAGTGATGTGTGTTATGTGCTGTGTTCCCGACGTGTCCTCCATTCACCTCACCAGGCGTCCCTGTTCTTTTAAAGTTGGACATAGAATCCATGCATCTACTGTTCCTTTTCTAATTGGCCGATAGGGATCAAACAGCTTAAGTTGGGAGTAAATACTCAACTTCTGGCCTATTTATATCCAAATAAATTATGTCCATTCTGTGTGTTCAGGAGCGGCTCTTCTACAAAATGTTAGATCACAAAGTACATCAGGCATTAAACGGGGGGTATTTTAATGGTCTCTGCCATGTGTCCACCACTGCACTCAGTTCAGTAAGACAAGATAGGACGGTCCCCAAGTCAGAGCTGGTTGTCCCGGTAGACACGCCGGGTTATGATGTCAAAAGCCAGCAAGTAGTTCAGGCCAGACTTCACCCTCCAAGTCGGGGTGTAAGAGGAGGCGTGGTTCAGGATCCTCGTTGGTCCTCGTGGGGAAGGGAGTGGAAGAACACAAGCAGGGGGAGCGGGAGAGGGAGAAGCAGGCCTCCTGTGGAGCAGGCAGCCTGACGTGGGACTCGATCCCAGGACCTCGGGATCATGACCTGAACCGAAGGTAGACGCTTCACTGACTGAACCACCCAGGCACCCCTGTACTCCACTTTTGACAGAATTTGTTGATCAATGATTTCTGCCTCTTCGCTCCCCGTATAGAGCATAGCGGTGCATGACAGGGAGGCAGATTCAGTTGAAAAACTGAACTTAGCATCAGCGGTGTATCTGCTATGAATATTTGTAAGAGCATTCTAGTCTTTGCACTGAGCGATGCTGATTTGTATGAGTTTTCCAGAGCTCCCTGTGATGACCCTGTGAAAATACTAAGCTTGCTTCACATTCTTATTAACGCTCTCACCTTTTCTCATAAAAAATTAACAGGTGTCCTTTCAGAGGCTGTTTTGCAAATCGCTTTTGCTCAATAGACGGTTTTGTAAATCAGCTTTGCTCATCAGGTGGCATGGAGGGCTCAGCATGGCACCAGTGTTCTGCTTTAAGTTCTGATATGGTTGTACCTGGATTTTGTGGGATCGAAAAACTGTTACGATATTTGTATAATTTCTGGAGTCTGCTTTTATGAGAAATTGCATCTGCCACCTTAGTGTATCTAAGAGAATTCTCATCTCTATTTCATCAACATCCCCGTTTCAGTTTCTTAAAAAACCACCCATAGGTTGGTAAATTTTCAAAAATTTAAATTGCATGCAATACCAGTTAATTCTGATCAGAAAGTAACAACTGCAAATTGAAACTGAGATCAAATTGATGAAACCCACTTAATGAAAAAAATGTAATACCATAAGTAGACTTTTACCACCTCAGTTTTAAGATTAAAATTCTTTTTTTTTTTAAGATTTTATTTATTTATTTGACAGAGAGAGACACAGCGAGAGAGGGAACGCAAGCAGGGGGAGTGGGAGAGGGAGAAGCAGGCTCTCCGCTGAGTGGGGAGCCCGATGCGGGACTCGATCCCAGGACCCTGGGATCATGACCTGAGCCGAAGGCAGACGCTTAACGGCCGAGCCACCCAGGTGCCCCTAAGATTAAAATTATTCAAACGGGGATAAAAGTTGCATTACATAATTATGGACGACATATCATTATGACTAAATATTCCAAAATAATTTTAATTTTGTGTATCTCAGTAACAACATGTTTTTAGTTAGGGAACTATTTATTTTTATGTTCAAGAAATATATTCTAATGTTTGAATTCATATTTTGAAGAACATTATTTAAAAAAAAAAAAACCCAGGGAAAAAAAACAGAACACATCCTGATGATGGATACTCAAAGCAGCCACATTGTGAAACAATGTTCGACACCTAATATAATCGATCCATTTATTGATAAATTATCAATACAAGATATAAATTGATACGCTCTTTTTCATTACTTCATTTGTTACCATGCAATGTAACAGGCCAAAAGTGAAAGTTCTTCGTAAGTGGGAATTTGATAAAAAAAAAAAATGGAGTATTCTTTTTGGTAAATACATTTGCATTTGAAAATTGAACCTTTAGGGCGCCTGGGTGGCTCAGTCGGTTAAGCAACTGCCTTTGGCTCAGGTCATGATCCTGGAGTCCCGGGATCGAGTCCCTCATCGGCCTCCCTGCTCAGCAGGGAGTCTGCTTCTCCCTCTGACCCTCCCCCCTCTTGTGCTCTCTTTCATTCTCTCTCTCAAATAAATAAAATCTTTAAAAAAAAATTGAACCTTTAGGGGCGCCTGGTTGGCTCAGTCAGTTAAGCGTCTGCATTTGGCTCAGGTCATGATCCCAGGGTCCTGGGATCGAGTCCTGAGTCGGGCTTCTGAGTCAGGCTCCCTGCTTAGTGGGCAGCCTGCTTCTCCCTCTCCCTCTGCCGCTCCCCGCCCCCCCCCATGCTGGTGCTCTCACTCTCAAATAAATAAAATCTTTTTTAAAAATGGAAACTTTATGTTCAGCTCCTGAGAATAACTAAATAACACTCATGAATAAAAAATGAGAAACAATTTTATTCCTTTATTAGATATTATCATCAAACTGTTCTCATGTGTTTAACATATTTAGTGAAGGAAAAATCTCTCTACTGCTAAAACTACTTGGTCTAGGCTCTGAGTGCACACGCATGGGGAGGAAGGAAACCCAGGGTGACATACACTGGCAGGAGGGGTCTGGGGGACCCTTGGTGGGGGGAGGTCACAGGAAAAGTCATGCACCTGACGTAGGAGGTGTTGTTTTGGGTCTGGGCACATCCAGGCCAGGAAAGATTGGAAAAGCGGAGATCTGGGGCTCCAGCACCAGGACCGTGACCTCTAAGGAGCAGTCTGGGGCTCAGTCACAAGCTGGGTAGACTCCCCAACAGAGAGCTGCAGAATGAGACAGACGGGGCAGGCGGAGGAGAGGGAGGGAAGAAGAAAGTGACAGAGGAGGTTGTCTGCATCCCTGCGTCTCCAGCGCCCCAGACGGGGGTTGGCACAGAATAGGAGCCCAGTACGTACGCAGGCGGCTCGCCGAGTGAATGAACGCTCTCAGCGCCGCCTTGGTCAAGTCCCTTCCTCTGTTTACTTCGGTTTCCCTCTGCGAAATGGCAATAGCAGCCGGGGTCGGCGGGCGTGGCGGGCCGCTGGTGTCCGCTGGAGGGCGAAAGGCGCTAAGCCTGCCGAGGACCAGGGCCCGGCCCCCTCTGCGATCGCTGGAGAGCGCGCGGGATGCGCGGGGCGGCCAGGGCGCGGGCGGGGAGGCAAGGGGTCCTGTGCGCAGAGCAGCGCCCGGACGCGGCTGGGAAGCCCGGGGTGGCCAGCGGGCGCCGAGGCTGCGGCGCGGAGGGCGCGGGGCGCGCTCATCGACTCTGCCAGAGACCCGTCCGGGATGCGGGAGGTAGGGGCGGGAGTAACAACGGGAAAAGGAGAGAGGGGCTGGGGAGAGAGTTCTGAGAGACCCAGGGGCCGGCGGAGACTTTCGAATGGGACCCGGTAGGTGCGGCTGCGGCCGGAGGCGCACGCCAAAGCCCGCACAGAGAACGGCCGATGCCCCCCTCTCGTCCGCAGCCGCGGGTGCGCCTCTGTCCGGGGCGGCGCTGGAAGGGCTTGGAGAGTCAGGAGGTGCCGGGCTCGGGACGCTCCTGGAGCGCCGGTCCGAGGCGCTGGAGTCCGCAGGCGCCTCCCGCCGCGGCCGGGTGGAGGAGTCCGGGGCAGGCGCGCCCCACCGACCCCGCGGGGTGGCCCCGCCCCGTGACCGCGGGGAGGCCCCGCGGTGGGGGGCGGAGTTGGCACTGCCCCCCAATCCGCGCGGACTGCGTCCCCTTCTTAAGCCGGCGGAGCCTCTCGCTGCCCCTCACTCGCCTCTCCCGTGGGTCTCCCTCCCGCGCTATGGCCTCGGCGCTGAGCTATGTCTCCAAGTTCAAGTCCTTCGTGATCTTGTTCATCACCCCGCTGCTGCTGCTGCCGCTCGTCATTCTGACGCCCGCCAAGGTCAGTTGCATCTCCGCGGACCCCGGGCGCCCTGTGCCAGCAGCGGGCACCAACCCGGGAGCCCTGAGCTGGAGCGCTGAGCTGGGCGCGCACTCGGGAGCTCCGGGTGCCAGATAGAGGTGCCGACAAAGCATTTCAAGGGGCACGGAGACCCGGGGGCGCACGGACCTTGGGGTTCACTGATCCCCGGGCGCAAGAACCTAACCCGGTGAGCACTGGAACCTAGAAGTTAGTACAGATCTTGGCCACACAGCCCATCCATAGGCTCAGCCCCTGGCTCAGAATCTCTTCAGACTGAACCACCTCATGCCTCCCCTTCACCCCCAAATGTCACCAGTGCCCGCAAGGAGCCTGGGCGCCTGTCTTTCCCTCCCTCTCGTCCTGGCTCTCCCTTCAGCAATCGAGGACTTCCCAGCAGTGTGTGGCTTCCAAGGTCAATCAAGGACCCATACAAAAAGATCACCACCTAAGTGGATCCTGAGTGCTGTCTTTTCCACTCCCTGGCCCCCTCTTGAGCCTCAGTTTCCCCATATGTGATCCACATTTCTTCCCTGCTCCCAAGCCCTGGAAGGCACAGCTGAGTCCAAATCCTCTCCTGGCTGAAAGGCGGATCCAAGTTGGCCTTCTCCGCCCGCCCGCAGCCTGCAACGTCTGGGCAGGAGGCAGCCGAGTTCCCAGGCTCGCGCCTTGGGTGGCACGACCCAGGGCTGCAGGGGAAGCTGCGTCCCTCGCCCTGCTGCCCAGCGCTCCCGGGAGGGAGGCCGAGGATGAATGGCCTTGGCCGCAGGGCGGGGGCGGGGCCGGGAGTCCAGGCCCGGGCTGGCTGCTCTGGGCTGTGGGAGCCCATTTGGCAGAGGCCCGAGCCCTTTGAAGCCTTTTGTGGCTGCTGGCTGTTCCTTCCTCCTTCCCCCTTTCAGCGCCTTCTCTCTGAGCCCAGACAGGAAACCTCCGGCAGCACCCCATCCCCCCCAACCCCCACCCCCACCCCCTGGCAGGTTTGGGAAACAGAGGAGCTCTTGAGCGGGCAGCCCTGGGGGAGGGGGAGTCAGGAAGCCCACCTGCATGAGAAGGGTACTTCCACCATTCACTCGTCTTTGTGACTTTAGCCACCATCCTGTGCTTTCTGGGCCTTGGCATTCTCATCTGTACAATGGGCAAGGAGGTGTGGTTCCCACGCTTTATGACTTAGGGTGCCCAAAGCGATAATGCCAGTTCCTAGGATGGGAGCGGGGGAGGCTGGGAGGACCCTTGGGTGGGCTGAGCAATCCTGGTGGGGCCAAGGACAGCAGATCTAGCTGGGGGCGCCCCCTCCCCGGTGCCGCCCCAACTGTGAGCAGCCTTATTTCCTCTGCAGAAAGAGAGGGAGCCAGGCAGGAGAGCTGATCTTAGTTCTCCTGGCAGGGAGTGATGTTCCCTGGAATAATGATGACCTTCCTGCTCAGGGGGAGCGTGACCGAGACCCCACTCCCACCCTGACACACACCCCTCTACACACCCGTGTGCATGCATGCAGGTGGGTCCTGAGCCGGGACCCTCAACTCAGGCGTGTATGCTGGTCAGTAACCTGCCCTGGGAGTGAGGATCAGGCCAGGGAAGGAGGGAGAGTCGTTCCAATGGAGGCCTTCAGGTGCTTTCCCTCTGGGTGGATCAGGCGCCTGGACCCCTGTGTTCTTGTGTTTTTGGCTTTGTGCCTCTTGTTTTGGTCACCACGAAAGAGCTCCCACCCCCGCCCCCATGGCGGGCCACACCGTTGTGCAAGGAAACCCAGAAGTACCTGGCACAGGCAGGGCTTCCGGGAAGCCAGTGGGCTCTTGGCAGTGTGGGCGGCCCCGTCTGAGTGGGACAGTAGCTCGATTGCGGCCCCCCTCTGCTGGTGTGGGGCCCCCAGCAGCTCTCCTCTTATTCCCCCTTGTTCCCTTGCCGGCTTCATCTCTGCTTCACTTTTTCTGCCTTTTCTCTGGGTCCTTTCTTTAAAAGATCGCTCTTTAATGAGATAGACAATACATTCATGGTACTGTTTATTAAAATTATTTAAAAACTATTGTTTCCAAGGTCTGCAAAGTATGGAGTAAAAATGAAAACGCCCTCAAATGCCGTAACTCACACCCACACACAGATGTGCTCCTTCACCCACATTTTCCCAAAGCACCGTGTCCTGGACACCCTTGCTTGTTAATAATTACACAAATAATGAGCTACGGTTTTAGTCAGTTGTGCATTGAACGTATAGCTGTTGAGCCCCACTAGGTGCTGGGTGCTGCCCTGTCAATCCACTGTCCAATTCCCTCTCGGCATTAAGCGCTCTTCCAGACACATCCCCAGCTGGTTACGTGTGGCGCCTCCAGGAACCGTGCCTTGAAAATTGGCGACACACGCCACTGTTTCTGAGTTTAGATGATAAAGGCCACCAAGCACTTTCTGTACACAGTATGTTAGTGGGTACTCTTGAGGGAACAAGGCAGGAGGGGGCTGGGGCTGGGAGCAGGGGGAGTATTTTATCAGTGACGTTGTTGAGAAATGCTATGGCACAATGATGAGAAAGAGGAGGATTTGTGGACTGTGTTGCTGGTTGTTTTTTTAAAGATTTTATTTATTTGGGAGAGATCGAGCACAAGCAGGGGGAGTAGGCGAGGGACAGGGAGAAGCAGGCTTCCCGCTGAACGGGGAGCTCGACGTGGGACTCGATCCCAGGACCCTGGGATAACAACCTGAGCCGAAGGCAGACGCTTAACGACTGAGCCACCCAGGCCCCTGTTTTTAAATTCTCTATGATGCACCCCTTTATTGGCTGCCCCTGGAGGGGATCATTCCTACTTTCCCCCGCCCCCCAGTCCAGCACCAAGGTCCAGAGACATGTGGGACGCTGACGGCCAGACAAGGGCAGACAGCGGACAGGGATCAGCTGTGTCTGGTGACAAAGCCTGGGCTTCCAGCCGCACCGCGGTCCTGCCTGGAATCCCGTGGCTCCAACCAGCATTGACCCCTGCAAACCCTGAGCAAAGTCTGGAGACGCTTTGTACGGTTGCAACTGGAGAGGGTTCTCCTGGCGTCTGGTGGGGCAGGGGCCACGGAGGCGGCACCCAGCACTGCTCCGGCTGGCCCCCCGCCGCAGAACATCAGTGCCAAAATATCAGCTTCGGACACTGGGCAGGTGCCCTGGGGCGCTCCTGGGAGGCCAAAATATCAGCTTCAGACACTGGGCAGGTGCCCTGGGGCGCTCCTGGGAGGCCAAAATATCAGCTTCGGACACTGGGCAGGTGCCCTGGGGCGCTCCTGGGAGGCCGAAGGACGGCTTCTCTTTTGTGACTGAGAGCACAATCCAGATGAAGGATTTCCGGGTCTTCGTGCAATGTTCCGTGCACGCAGTAGGTGCTCTGGTGGGAGACAGGAGAGTGATGGTGCACACGTGCGCTTGCCGTTGGGGTGACAGCTCGGCTCTGCCGTCCCGCTCCCCTCATAAGCGCTCGGGCAGCGTCTCCCGAGGGTCGGGCCCGTGCTGTGTGCCGAGGACAGCGAATCCACTGACACGGGTTCTCTCTGGTTGCTCACTGTTGGGTGTGCGTGCTGTGTGGGGGCCCGACAGGGGCAGCCCGCAGGGTGGGAACTGCTGGGGGCACAGAGCCAGGCTGGGCGGGTGGGGTGGGGGAAGGCGCCGAGGAGAAACGCGGAGCCGGGCGGCCAGCGCTCCCTCCAGGCCTGGGGCAGCTTGCGCCAAAGCGCGGGTGACCCAGAGCCCGGCCTCAGGCAGTGCCAGTGCAGTGTGGGGACTCGGTGCCAGTGGGCAGGGAGGGGGCTGGGCCGGTCTGCACGGCCTGCTCCTCGCAGAGGGTCTCCCAAGTCGTGCTGAGGCGGCTGGGTTTGTCCTGAAGAAGGCTTTGGAACGAGGGAATGACCGGAACAGATTTGCAGATTGAAAGAGGGAGGCACGCGGTGCCGGGCGTGGGGAGGTCAGGGTGGGAGGCTCCAGGTGGGAGGCGCAGCGGGCGCGGTGAAGGTGCGAGGGAAGGTGCTGAGAGTCAGAGGCGGGAGCTGTAGCGTTGGAGGCTGGTTTGGTGGCCGGGACGCTCAGGCACATCAGCTTGCAGGGGCGCACAAGCCTCCACACTGGGGGAGTCCTGGCGGAGGGCGACAAACAGGAGGGCCGTGTGGGTGCTGTCGGCCCGGGGAGCGCGCAGCCGCCCAGCACCACGAGGACACTGCGCGGAGAGCCCAGGGGAAGATGCAAACCCAGAATTCTAAGCAGGGCTCCTGCTGTGTGCGTAACGGCTTCCGCACACTGTAGGGTAGGAGGATGGCCAGGTGGAACCGTCAGAAGTGGGGGGGTCTGTACTAATCTCCTCCCCACCCGCTCTTCCACACCCTCCCCTCCTGCTCTTTCCTGGGGAGGTGGAAGGGCGGGCTGAGCATGCAGCTGGGAGGCAGGGGCAGGAGGCCCTTGTGAGCGGGTCCTGGGCCTTCCTGACGCGTGCTGACCGGGCGGCCGTGGGCATTCCGTCTGATGCCGCCGCCCTGCTCTGGCCACCCGAGCCGGCCGCCTCCCTGGCACACTGCGGTGGGAAGGGGGGCGCCCACCCGCGGAGGTCTCAGGGCTGTCTCTGCAGTTCGTCAGGTGTGCCTACGTCATCATCCTCATGGCCGTCTACTGGTGCACTGAAGTCATCCCTCTCGCTGTCACCTCCCTCCTGCCCGCCTTGCTCTTCCCGCTCTTAAAGATTCTGGACTCCAAGCAGGTGAGCAGCCCCGGGCGGCTATTCCCGCCACGGCGCACCCTCCAAGCCCCTCTCAGAGCTGCCTGGGCCGCGGGGGACCCCGTGCGTCTGGCACAGACGCAGACCGCGTGACCTCCCCTCCCCACTCCAAGTGGCCCCTGGAGTCGGCATCTAGTCGGTGCGCCCGTCTCGGGGACTGGGGGCCCCGGGGCCGCCCTGACAGGCCCCATGCTGTCCCTCAGGTGTGTGTCCAGTACATGAAGGACACAAACATGCTGTTTCTGGGTGGCCTCATCATGGCGGTGGCCGTGGAGCGCTGGAATCTACACAAGAGGATAGCTCTGCGCACGCTCCTCTGGGTGGGGGCCAAGCCCGCACAGTGAGCACGCTTTCTCTCTCTGGCCCCGGGGACAGGTGGGGGTTGGCTCAGACCAGATCACCCACAGGCCAGCGATGGCCACCGGCTTTCCTGGGCTTGGCAGGCAGGTGGGCCCCTGGATGGGCACGTGACAGTCTCACCTGGGTGGCCAGAGGGGTGTGTGAGCAGCAGTGGGTAAGGGCTCTTTGAATGCCCCAGGGAGACTCGGCAGTGAAAGCCCCCGCACATTCAGAAGACTTCCTAGAGGTGGGGCTGCAGCTTCCCCAAGAAACAAGGTGGGTGGAGGCTGGATCAAGCCCTGCCTGAAACCCCTAGGGGTTTTGTGCAGAAAGCAGGAAAGGGTTGTCTTAACAATCCAGCTCAGGGGAAACAGAAAGGTCATCCCTCCAAAGCTGGCACATGTATTCCACCCCCCGACAAAGAAGCCCCTACCTCGCCTTCCCCCACATCACTCCATCCCTCAGCTTCTCACGGCTCTGCAGGACCTCCCCTGCCCACCACAGGCCACTTCCAGCCAGCCCATGGAGTAGATGTGAGCTGAACCCCTGGGTGTCGAGAGCACCTGCAGGACCCCTGGCGGACAGAGCGGTTTACTTGGATGGGGGGCAGGGGTACTGTCCCTGCCACCATGTTCTAGAGCCGAGGAAGGGCTGAATAATCTGCCGATGAGCACATGGGGACAGGACCGACCGGTCTGAGCCTCGCCCCTTGCACTGGGGACTCGGGCTGCTCCTTTTGTCGGGGGCAGTGTGGTCCCTCAGGGATGGCATGTCCCCAGCCGGGCCCTGGGAGGCCCCAGTTGGTTACTTCATGGCAGAGCCCTCCTGGGACGTCCGTGTGCCGGGGACCGTGCCGCCGGGAGACCCCCCTCCGGGAGACCACGGCCGCAACCATGAAGGGCTTGTGACTCCCTGACCTGTTACGCTCCGTGGCCTCGAGCCACGGAGGGTTTACAGGGCCGAATGAAGGGCCACTGCGTGTTCTAGAGACTCAAGACCTCAGGGTGGCAGCGTTCTCCCCCTTGGGATCCTTGACGGCTCTTCTCTGTCAGTGGGTGGGCCTCGTTCTGGGGTGCCACTCAGATTCGGCTCCCAAATCCAGGAAGGTCACACACACTTCGGCTCCCGCTGTGAGCTCGGCTTGAGCCGTCCTGGGGGCTGGGGGGGCCTTTTAGTTGAGCCCCGGTGGGGCTGTGAAGCACCATGTCATTCATCCATGCAAACTCTGGCCCTGCTCCTGGCCTGGGTCCCAGCCTTTGATCTTACGGGTCCGTGAGGTCTGCCGACACGGACGGCAGCTTGAACCTTGGTGCAGTGCGCAGCCCTGGACCCCTTCCTCGGGCCGATCGGTGACCTCGGGCAGGCGCCTGGCCCAGACGGGCATGGAGACCACGGAGCAGAATCAGACCCTTCCCCAGCTCACGGTAGAAGGAGGGAGCAGGTGTGGAAACAGTTCCTCCAAATCCAGTGGGGGACGCGCGTCCGAGCGAGGGTGGAGGGGGTGTGCTCATCCCTAGCTGCCGCGCAGGGAGGGAAGCCACGGGGAAGGGACGTCGTGGGACAGGTTCTGAAGGCCACAAGGCGGTCATTGCTCATGGGGGACAGAGGTGGACACTGGGGGACCATGGGGTGTTACAAGTGAGGGGAGCACGTTTCCTGAACGCTTTCTGGACCTGGTCCCCCGCCATGTGGAGGTGGCAGTGTGCATGCATGGAGAGAGGTGGGGTCAGCCTGGAGGGAAGTCCCGCTTCCTGGGGCCCCTTCCGTGGCTCGCCCTTGCCAGGTGGGAGCTCCTTACAGCTGTGACTGGGTCTCAGGCCTCTCGGTGCCCAGGAGCCAGCCAGGGACATCAGGAATGCTTGTAGGGGAGAGGTGGGGGGGAGGCCCCACGTTGTGCTCCCCCCACCCCTGCCACGATCCAGTCTTGAGCTGACCGTGGTCCGTGGCATCCCTGCAGGGGGACCCAGCCCCCATGGCTCCCTGGGGGATTCTCTGGCTTTCCTCCCCTTCCCTCCTCTGCAGGCTGATGCTGGGCTTTATGGGCGTCACCGCCTTCCTGTCCATGTGGATCAGCAACACAGCCACCACGGCCATGATGGTGCCCATCGTGGAGGCCATGCTGCAGCAGATGGAGGCCACCAGCGCGGCCACCGAGGCCAGCCTGGGGGGCCTGGAGCTGGCAGACAAGGGCAAGCCCGGTGAGCTGCCAGGTGAGCCCTGGCCCGGGGGCCGCGGGGGCCCACGAGGGCAGCTGTGCTCTCTGCCGCCTGGAGCCCTCCCTCAAACAGGGAAACACTTAGAAAATGCTGCTTGGGTTTTAACTTTGAGGAACGTGGCCGTTGCATAAAAGTTAGATCCTGCAGTAGAGCTCACGGCAAGATCCCACGCGGGGTTCCTGCCAACCGCAGAAACCGGTGCCGTCATCGATTATTCCTCTGGGCATCTTTCGAGCACCTACTGGGTGCCCCTCACCTCTCCGCTCCCACAGGTGTCAGGGTGGGGGCCCCACGTTGGCTTCCCGACGAGGCCCCGAGCTCAGGATGCTCAGAGAGCGCCTGCTTTATTCTCGGCCCCTTCACACCCCGTCCCCAGGGCTGCACTCAGCCGGCCGGATCCGGCTACAGGGGTGCAGCGGGCTGGGGACCATGCACCTGGCGGGCTGGCCCGTCCCATCCTCAGGTCAGGGCAGGGTCAGGAGCTGGAGCTGGAGGCCCGCACCGGCTCAGCCCACGGCGTGCCCCCCACAGGGAGCCAAGCGACCTTTGAAGGCCCCCCCGAGGGGCGGCAGGCTGACCGGGACAGGAGGAGCATGAGCAAGGCCATGACTCTGTGCGTGTGTTACGCGGCCAGCATCGGGGGCACCGCCACACTGACGGGGACGGGACCCAATGTGGTGCTTCTGGGCCAGATGCATGAGTGAGTCGCGGGCACGCGAGGAGAGCCGGGGCTGGGGCACCCCCACCTTTCCTTCCTGCTGCAGCCCCGCACCTGCCCAGGACCCCACAGGCCTGCTTGCTTTCTGCTCTGGGGCGAGTCCTGCCCTTCTTCCCCAGCGCTCGCTCCGAGAGAGACTGTGCACCAAGCACCGAGCTAAAGTCGTGGGAAATGACGCTGGTCCTGGGTCACAACTTGCAGAAAACAGACGTCCCCTCACCGCTGGTTTGCTGACCTTGGTTGTGAACAGCGGTGCCGTACGGCGTCAGCGAAGGGCTAGGGGTCAGGTTACTTGTTGCCTCTACGTGCCCTTGGGGGGCCCCAGGTGGACCACAGGGCTGGTCGGCACCTTCCCACCTCGGCCACAGAGGGACACAGAGCGTGTGCGGGTGGGGCCGGTCCCACCCGTGGGGCACTCAGGGTCAGCGGACGGCTGCCCTTGCAGGGTCCCGGGCAGGTGGCCCGAGGGTTCCGGGGCAGATGGAGCCCTGGACCAGGCAGGCAGGGCCGCTGGGAGGTGGGCAGGAGCCCAGCCCGCAGACACTCGAGGTCCACCACGCAGGCGGTTTTGATCTTGAGAGGACTCTCTGTAATGATAGACTACGGTTCTCCCTGACGTCCGCCGGGGCAGCGTGGGGACCCGCGGGCCGAGGGAGCCGGGCCTGGGGCTGGAGAGCGGGGCCTGCAGCACGAGGGACCCTCCGCCAGCCCCAGGGAAGGACCCCCACCCTGTCCCGCCTCCGAGGAGCTCTGGAGACTCACTTTCCCCGGGGAGTGAGGCGTCCGGGAGCCCTGAAGCTCGGGCCCGGCTTCCGTGGGTGCGAAGGCGTGTTACTTTGGAGGGACGGGCGCTGACCTCTGCAGGGCCCCCAGTGGGGTCTGGCCCCTCAGGCAGGGTGGCCGGCCGCTCCTCGGGCCTGTTTTGCATGTGGCCAGGCCCCAGCTGCTGCTCCAGGCCCCGGCCGTGGAGGTGGGCCCAGCGTGTCTCCCTTCATGCAGGCTGTTTCCTGCCAGCAAAGACCTGGTGAACTTCGCCTCTTGGTTTGGGTTCGCCTTCCCCAACATGCTGGTGATGCTGCTGCTGGCTTGGCTGTGGCTCCAGGCTGTGTACCTGAGGTTCAGGTGAGCGCGCCCTCATCACGCACCCCTGCCCCCGCCCCCGCACCCCTGCGGAACGCCCAGACCCGGCGGGCCGGCGCGGCGCACTCCTCCCGCCTGGCCCCGGCCATTTCTCCAGGCGCCCTGCTAGTCTGGCTGCCCCGGCCGCTCGCACCTCCCCACCTGCTGTCCTTCTTGCTGGGAGGCCATTCCCTACCTTCCCGCCTTCTGACCCCTCAGCCTCGAGGCCAGCTCCGACTGGCTCCCCCGCAGGGACGCCGGCCCCGACGCCCTACCCCACTGCGTTTCCCACGAGCTGCTCACTGGGGCCTCCCTCGGGCCCGTGCTGGTACCACCCCTCCCTGTCCCCGGCCCCCGGGGGTGGGGGTACGAGCAGTTGCGGGTCAAAGCAGCTGAGGAGACCCCCGGCCCCTGTGCAGACCTACACTTGGCCTCCGGTGCCCCTCAGTCCCCTCGGGGCTCCAGCCTCAGGACCTCATCTGGACCTAATTACCTGCAAAAGTCTCACTTCCTGATGCCGTCACCCTGGGGCATGGGGCTTCAATCTGTGAGCGTGCGGGGACAGAGTTTAGTCCATAAGGGTCCCCTCTTGGGGAGACCGAGGCCTGCTGGCCTTGACCGTCCTGAGGCCCAGGGACAGCAGGTGTCGGGGGCACCAGGTGAGGCCTCCCCGCAGCATGAGGTGGGGGGGGCTGCCCTAAAGCCCCAAGGCCCACTGAGTCCCCTGCAGGGTGAGCAGGGGGCACCGGGCTGGCCCCAAGGCCACTGGGGCACCGCTAGCCTCTGGGGGTCTCACCGTCAGGAACCCTGCCCGGCCTTCTGATGGGGGAGCCCTCCTGCGGCTGTGTCCAGCCCGCCAGCCTCATCAGCTCAGGGGCCCTTGCCGACCCCACGTGGAGCATGGTGGGGGGGCAGCCCCCAGGAAGCCTTGATTGAGGAGAATAGCAGCGGATGTTCTGGGGCCCAGGCCACGCCTGCCGTGTCCCGGGCCCCGTGGCCCCTGCCCCCAGGCCTTGTAGAAGCAGCACCGGCCTCAGCGGTGGGGGGGGGGGGGAGTCCTTTCTGTCACCGTCACTCGGGTCCCTCATCTGAGCAATGTCAGGGTGGCTGCCTCCAACCTCATCCAGGAAAACTACCTTCCTGGGTTCACGGACGGCCTCTGAGGCCAGGTCCAGCCACAGGGGCCACTGGCCCCCCAGAACTAACAGGACATCACCGCTGGCTTGCATCCAGCTTTGCTAACCACACTGTTCCCTGGATCAGGGATGGGGGTCCTTCTGGACCCCTGCCCTCCCGTGAAGTCTGCCCCAGGGCCCAGGAGGGACTCCCAGCAGGGAGGGCTCTCTGGGGACAAATCTCCTGGCCTTCAGGCTGCCTGGGGCCGGAATGCCCAGACACTCCTGCGGACCATCCTGGGCACTGGTGGCCCTGGCCGGCCCCTCCCCGTGGCCGAGGTACCCTCAGCACCTGTCCACGGACCCCTCCTCCTCCCTAACCCTCATGCCAGCACCCCAGGGGAGGTCCTGCTGGGCAACCTGGGCGGGCTGTGGGTGGCCGTGGCCACTGGTCCCCGGGGAGCCCCCAAGGGCAGGGCCACCCGACACCTGTGCCCCCTCCGACCACAAGCTGCCCCCCTGCTCCTGCCTGGCCCCGGCTTCTTAGACCCGTCCTTGTTCCTTGTGTCCTCTTGAGCCACCCCCATGATGGGGCTTGGCATCTCAGCTCCGGGCCCCGGTGGGACCACCCCCAGGTGAGGAAGCACCCCCCACCCCAAGCTGGCTCTCGATATTCTCCCGGCCATCCCCCAGATGATGGGAGCCGCTGGTTCCCAGGCAACCAGGCACCTGCCACGTCCCCCTTACCAGGGGTGGCCCCACCTCTGCCGATTTCTGCCTCCTTGGCCCTGAGACCCCATCCAGCCTGGCTGCCCCACTCTGCGCCCCCTGATTCTGGGGTACCGTGGGCCATGCGCTGGGCACACATCACAGACACTGTCTCCCACCGCGTTCTGCGAGGTAGCGCCAGCAGAGGACGGAAACAGGACTGGGGAAGAGGCTCACTCGAGGCTGCACCGTGTGCCCTTCGCCACGTCCTGCTGCCCACGTCCAGGCTTCCATCTGACCGTCCGACGGGCCCTGAGCCGACCAGCCTGCCTCACTGGCCTCTCATCTCTGCACCCTCTAGTTTTAGGAAGTCCTGGGGCTGCGGGCTGGAGAGCAGGAATCACGAGAAGGCTGCCTACCAGCTGCTGCAGGAGGAGTACAGGAAGCTGGGGCCCTTCTCGTTCGCCGAGGCCAACGTCCTGCTCTGTTTCCTCCTGCTGGTCGGCCTGTGGTTCTCCCGGGACCCCGGCTTCATGCCCGGCTGGGTGTCGCTGGCCTGGGAGGAGGGCGAGACAAAGTAAGTCGCGGGCTGCTTCGTCCCGCCTGAGTTCTGCAGCTCACTCTCTTCTCCCCGGTCCTCACGACAAGCCCGCAGGTGTGTCCCCCCTGGCCAGGCAGGGGGCTGGGCTGACAGGGGGAGATTTGCTGAGCCAGGAGCTCCTGCTTCCAAACCTCTGCTCTGCCACCTTTCCTCCCTCTGAAGGCAGACGTCCGGGGCCCGGGCCGTCTGTAGAGACCCGGCGGAGAGTGTGCGCGCTCCTTCCCTCCAGGCTGAGCTGGTCTGGGGTCAGAAGGAAGCAAGGTTCCTAGACGAGGCAGGCAATGCGGGCGGGGGGCTGCCCGACGTTACACCTGCTGCATATGAAGTTCTGCTGCGGTTAGCAGCTGGGCCCTCGCAGGCCCCCGGGGAACCAGGATCCTAGACAGTCTGATGGGACCACGTCACGATGCTCACCCCGGAGCCACACAGACCCAGAGGGGAGCGAGCGGCTCAGGGTCACCCCACTGGGGGCAGAGCGGGGCCGAGCCGCAGCTGTCCCAGTTTCCAGCCACGGTTTCATGTGCACGACACTCCCAATGTGGGCCGTTGGCGTTCCATCCTCGCACTCAGCGCTCCTGTGGACACAGAGTAGGTTTGTTGAGTGGAGGCCCCAAAGCCGAGCTGGGCACGTCCTGTGTGCTCTCGCCTATAGGTACGTGTCTGACGCCACCGTGGCCATCTTCGTGGCCACCTTGCTGTTTGTCATGCCTTCGCAGAGGCCCCAGTTCAACTTCTGCGGCCAGACCGAGGAGGGTAAGGCTCCGTCCTGGCCTCGCACTCATCGGGGGGTGCCCCGCGGGAGGGAGCCCGCCCTGTTGGAGAGGCCTGGCTTGACGGTCCGGGCGGGGGGCGTTCCGTCCAGGCAGGGGGACGGTCGTCAGCCCTTCCACGGGGACTGTTCAGCACAAACTCTCTTCTCTTGTGCTCTTTACACGTCGGAAATCTTATCAGTATTACAACAGGAGCAGAAGAACGTTCCTGGTTTCCCGCAATGCCGTCTGTGTATTTTTGACTTCTCTCTCCCTGACTTTGCTAGGATGCATGTGTATACACGGCTGCAGTCCACACACACACACACACAGAGCTTGCATTCTGGTTCTCCGGCGTGTGGGTTTTCGTGTCTTTACACTGTGCACACGTCCTGCTAAAGACACAGCCTCCAACTTTATTTTCTCCAATAACAGCATCGTATCGCGTTGAGGGGCTGTTCTGTTCTCCTCTTATGGAACATTCTGGCTGTTTTTAATTTTTCGTTATTATGTCATATATATTATAACATATATTATTGTATGTTTTCACGTATATAGCTTTTTCTTTGAGGGTGTTCCTTTAGGATAAATTTCTAGGAGCAATGTTATTGTCAGAGTTATATACGTCTTAATGGCTCTTAAAATGTGTTGCCAAATTGCTTTTCAAAAAGATTGTGCCAATTTCTATGCCGGCAGGAGTGTGTGACATTTCTACCACATCTTTACCAGCAATAGGGGTCGTGATTACTGTGAGTTTTAGCTGATTTATGGATAGGAGAGCTGCCCGTTGTGCTTATGGGCTTCATTTCCCCTTGATTAGATCTCTTTTGCTTCCTGATTGGGCTCTGGGTTGTGTATGTGTGTTTTTATGGTTTCTTCTCAGAAAGGAAAACTCCATTTTATCCCCCTGCGCTGCTGACCTGGAAGGTGACCCAGGAGAAAGTGCCGTGGGGCATCGTGTTGTTGCTGGGGGGCGGCTTCGCGCTGGCCAAAGGATGTGAGGTAAGGCCCCCCGCTGCAGGCTGCCAGGGCCCCTCTTGCACAAGAGGGCGTCAGAGAACTTTGTCCCTCCACCCACACCCCTGCACTGCGGGCTCTGGTTCTATGTCTGTCTGCTCCAGAGAGCTGCAGGTGTTTTGAGGACAGGGACTCTGTCTTGTCACCAAGGAGTGGATGGACAGATGGATGGATGGATGGATGGACCTGGAATAGAGAAAGTGCTCTTTGAGCGATTACAGCAATGAGTGAACAAGTGACCAGGAGAATAAGTTAGCCAAGAGAGGCGGAGTATGCTGTGAGGTCTCCTCTGGGGTTTGGCGACAATGACCTCTGCTTTGATTTGTTCTGGGAGGTCTCTACCACACCATTTTGTTCTACTCACTGAACTCTTTGTTCAGATAGCTGACATTTAAACATTTTTTTCTCTATCTAAAAAAAATTTTCCTCTATCTAGGTATATAGCAGCACAGAAGGAGAGGAATAGCTTTTGGGAGAAAACACCCCAAAATGTAACTTTCTTACTTCCCCCCTTCCTCAATAGGGAAGAAATGAAGTGGATGGAGAGAGGTGCTACTATCCTCCATCCATCCATCCATCCTTCTACCCATCTTCCATCCATCTATCCTTCCATTTGTTGATCCATCATTCCCTTCATCCATCCATCCATCCATCCTGCCATCTGTCCATCCATCAATCCTTTCATCCATCCATCCATCCTTCCATCCATCCATCCATCTTTCATCTGTCCATCTATCCATCCTTCCATCATTCATCCATCCGTCCATCTATCCATCCATTCATCCATCTATCCATCCATCCATCATCCATCCATCCATCCATCCATCCATCTATCCATCTATCCATCTGTCTATCTATCCATCTACCCATCCATCCATTCTTCCACCTGTCCATCCATCCATCCATCCATCTGACTTCCATCATCCATCCATTTGTCCATCCATCCATCCCTTCATCCATCCATCCAGGAGTAGAAGGTCATAGACAGACTTGGTCTATCTTGTTTCTGCTATTCCTTCAGCGTTTAGAATGGAACCAGTGAATAATAGGAACATAAATATCTTTTAGATGAATAAATCCATCCATGTGGTCACCTCTCCATTCAGCCATCCATCCATCTATCGTCTCTCATTCATTCATTCATGTATTCATTCATCAGACATTCCTATTATGTCCATGTTAGATCAGGCCTGGGAATGACAGAGGAAGTTGATAATGTTCCTGCTCTGAGGCCTTTGCAGCCTGGAGAGAGGGTCATATCTGGAAAAGCATGTCAGGAAGACTTGACACCTGAGTGAAGGAATAAGCATGCAGTATCTAGCTCAGGAGCAGCAGATGAGGCTGGTGCAGCTCGAAGAAGCCACTTCACTGAGAGTCAAGATAGGGGGTGTGGACTTCGTTCAGTGGGCAAACTGTTGAAGGGTTGAGGCCGGAGTGACTTGGTCAGATCTACATGTGGGGAAACCCCCTGATGTGTGGGGTGGAGACCCAGGCAGGGAAGGGCTGAGGGAGACCCAGGCAGTGCTCGGTACCTTCATCTAACTCATTCTCTCCTTCCTCAGACTCCCTCCCCCTCTAAACCCTCAGTTTCTGGCTCAGATTCCTTTCCTGAGCATCAAGAGCTACAGGAGGCTGAGAGGTGCTGAGACGTTCTGGGTGACTGGGTGGCTGAGTGGGCATAAGGAATAAGGGGGACAGGGCCCCCAGGGAGGCACCCAGCCCCCTAGGTTGGACAGCAGGTGGATGGGGAGCCCCGGGGAGCAGACTCTGGGCCAGAGAGGATGAATGCAGGCTGGGGCATGTTAAGTGTGACTCTGGGCCAAAATTTGGTGAGTAGACTGGCCAGGCTGGAAACAGATTTAGGAGACAGCAGGGTGAGGATGGAGAGAGTCGGAAGCTCAGGAGGGGCTGAGCTCCCTGCAGAAGGACCGGCCTTGCTCCTGGCCCTCGGTGACTGCCCTCCCGTGCTTCCCAGGCCTCGGGGCTGTCCGAATGGATGGGGAAGCAGATGCAGCCCTTGCACTCTGTGCACCCTGCCGCCATTACCTTGATCCTGTCCCTGCTTGTTGCCGTGTTCACGGAGTGCACAAGCAATGTGGCCACCACCACCCTGTTCCTGCCCATCTTTGCCTCCATGGTAAGTGACCTGCCGGGGAGATGACCCCTAGCCCTCATGTCACAGGAAGCCGTCAACCCATGACCACATCCTGGGTCCATAGAGGGACAGTGAGACCGGGGGCCAGAGCCCAACCACGCTTCCGAGGTCCTTCTCTGTATCCCCCATGCTCACCGAAGTGCAAAGCAAGAACCAGGCACTCAAAACTTATGTATAAATGTGGCTGATTATTTCTCAAGCTGAAGAGACAGGATTTGCAGCAAGGAGGGGTGGGCCAGTGCCGGGGAGGTGATGGAGGGTCTGGAGTATGTAGGGGTACGTGGAAGGGCTGCCGAGCAGGGCCGCTGCTGGCTGGAGCCCACCAGGAAGAAATCCCGGGGAACTGGGTCTTGGGGAAGGTGGGAGGCAGAGGGCATTCAGGGAAGATGGAGTAGCCCAGGGCGCTGGCCCCAGAAGGAGTGGGCGGGGTGAGGGCGCCCAGTGCCAGGCTAGAGTCCTGTGCTTTGGGCAAGCGTGGATTTGAGCTGGGACTGAGGAGAAGCAGGGCTTGGGGAAGAGCTGCTATGATCTCTTGTATTTCCTTCCGCCTCTCACTGCGCGGTGGTCCCGACCTCAGGGTGGTGCAGCGGGAGCCCCGGGCTGGACGTCAGAGGACCTGAGTCCAAGCTGTGGGGTCCTCAAACGAGGAACCTCAGTTCTCACCTGTGCTTAGGGCCAGGTAAGAGGAGGGCCATGGAAATCCTCCATGAGCGACACCACAAGCCTGGGAGAGGCCGTGGTCGCCACTCCGGAGTCGGGAGCCAGACTCTCAGACGTCCCGGCTCAGGATTCAAGTCAGTAGGTTCCCACTCGGCCGCCCCGCGTCCACGCATGTGGAAGTAAAGCCCAATGGTCTGCTCCTTCCGTTCTCAGTGGAGATGAAAGTGTTGGAGCGCCTCCCTCCCCCAAGCAGGCTGCTGGGCAAGCAGTGGCGGCCCCCGCCCCCAGGAAAGGCCTGGCTTGGTCACCTCCAGCCCAGAGCCAGACAAATGGGGGTTTTCCCCTGAGGGCGTGGCCAGGCCCTTGGAAAACAGGCTTTTCTAGAACCAGAAGCCCACAGCTACGTCTGAGGCCGCTGGAGCTCCTGCTTCAGCATCCACCTGCGGGCGAGGGGCAGGCGGTGACCCCCCACCCCGGCTGGGTCACAGAGGCACGTGGGGGTGCCTATGCCATGCTTACCCAGGGCCAGGTTGAAGGGGGGGGTCAGGAAACAGACAGGCCCTGCCTGGGCCTCTGAGCCACTCCCAGAGGGCGTGAGCCTGGGTGCAACTTTTCCAGAGACCTGTTTACCCACAGGACCCGTAACCTGAAGCCCGCTCCTGCCCTTGGACTCAGCAATTTCATGTCTGGGAATGAATCTTAGGAAGATCGTCAGGGGTGCTCACAAGCCTATATTACAGAACTGTTTGTTACAAACATGTTTTCATAGCAGGAGGGGATAGAGCCATTAGGCACTGGGGGGAAATCACAGTTTTGAAGGGCATTTGAAGTTGAAAACATACACACAAAACATCATACATATAATGTCCATTAACCCCAGAGGGTGCACAGACCCTGACCCTCCAGTCTCCCGCCGAGAGACAACTTCTGTTATTAATGTCTTGGGTATCTTTCTGGACGTATTACACACACACACACACACACACACACACGCACACGTTCTTTTTAGACAGATGGCATCACTGTATGGTCCCGTTTTGCACCTTCATGTTTTCCTCTAACCATCTATCAGGGATCTTCCCGTGCTAGCAGATTAGACACAGCCGAGAGCCGCCCCGTTGTTTGCATATATATGTTTTATTGAACCACCTGCTTCTGTGGCGGTCGGCGTATCGATGAGTCTGTCTCCTGAGTGTTTTGCTGATAGAATGTCGTGCGTGCGTCTGTCCTCATGTGTGTGCACATCTGCACGGTGGATTGTGAATTTTGATAGAGGTCGGAACATATCGTGAATTATACCATTCATTCATTCATTCAACAGACATTTAATGAGTGTCTACTCTGCAGTAGGGGCGGCTAGAAGTGGCTGAATTTTAGGCTGTAGAGTAAAAAAAGATGGATACCAAATTCCATATGCAAAACGGTCCCCAGTGTGTGTAAGAACAGGTGCATCCACAGGCAAGAAGATGTGGGCCTTCTAGATCTGGGGCAGGACAGACAGGTGCAGGGGGTGGGTCCACGGGGACACCCCAAGGTTCAGTGCCGTCTAAGTGCCCAGCGTGGTCTCTGGCACAGCTGGTGGCCAAGACATACATGCTGAATGAACAAGGGGGTTCAGAAAGGCCTCCCCGGGAGGGAGCTCTGAGGTCAGCCCTCAGTCCAGCACAGTTGTTATCCAGACCCATGGCAAACGGTAGAGGGGCCAGTGGGACAAAGGGCACGGGGCTGGGAATGCACCCAGGGCGTTAGGGGAATGCTTGTCAGGAAGAGGGTCCGGGAGACTTTGTCTTGTGCCTCTGTGACCTTGCAGTGCTGTGTCTCCCCAGTCCCGTTCCATCGGCCTCAACCCGCTGTGCGTCATGCTCCCCTGCACGCTGAGCGCGTCCTTTGCCTTCATGTTACCGGCGGCCACCCCGCCTAACGCCATCGTGTTTGCCTACGGACACCTCAAGGTTTCTGACATGGTAACGCAGACTTCTATTGCTCCACCAGCTGTGACGTTCTGTCGTGAGGCTGGACGCCCCCTTTCTTACTGACGTGTGACGTCGTAGGATGTGTCCAGTCCTGTACTCTTCATTTGCATTTATATGCAGCTTTGCTTCTCTTTGGAAATGGTCTCAAATTTCATAGACCGTTCTGTCTCCCAGAGCTGAGAGGTGGGTTCCGGAAGCTCCCACCTGGGGAGCCCTCGCCGAGCCCTTGGAAGGGGTGAAGGCGGGGTCCCACGTGGCCAGGGTAGGCTTTACAAACTAGCAAGAACTGTGACACCAGTCGGGAGGGGGAGAGAGAGAGAGAGAGAGAGAGAGAGACCACGGCCTGGGAGCAGGTGATGTCCTGGGAACAATGTGGACAAAGAAGGACCCCCTCTCTTCTGCTGTGTCTCGTCACCTGTGAGGGGAGGGGAAGCCAGAAACGGAGGCTTAGTTATTGCAGAGCCTCTGCTGGGCATCAGGACTCCCGGTGTCCTGTCGCCCTTGTTTGGACAGCCCGGCCCACCCAGGGGGTGCTGACTCTGACTGTGTTTTTCCCCCAGGTGAAAACAGGACTCATGATGAACATAATTGGAGTCTTCTGTGTGTTTCTGGCGGTCAACACCTGGGGACGGGTCATATTTGACTTGGATCATTTCCCTGACTGGGCTAATGTGACGAATATCGAGACTTAGGGACAGCCGCACACCGCTCGCCCTCCTGAGGACCCCCGAGCCTTCCAGCACACCTTGCAGCAGAGTTTTGGGGTTCACCCCCCAAAGTGATCCCCAAAGTGATGCCCACACCCCCACGGAGACCCAGCCAGGCCCAGGTTCAGAGCCAGGAACGGGCAGCTGCTGGGCGGAAGTGGAGGGAGCCTCTGGAGACACCAGGGCGTCTGTTTTTCCCGGGGGACCTGCCCTCCCTTCTGGGACAGGTGGGCTGCAGAGGGACCAGGACGCAGGCCGCCAGCTGGCCGCAAGCTGGGCTCTGGTGTCCACTCGCTTAGTCCCAGGGTCATCGAGGTGGGGATCAGATCCCAGCTTGGGACGCAGGAGAGCGTGGGCCTCCTGCAGCTCGCCTCGGCTGCCTCCGGGCTCTCCTGTTACCTGAAGGGACAACCTCACCCAGGGACACGATGTCTGATCCCGGGCAGCTTCCCGCCACTGAGATCAGAGCCTCCTGGGACCACGGGGAGAACGGTGCCACCACTGAAGGATGAGGAATTTGGGCGAGAACTTCCGGCCGCCCCGGCCCACGGCTGCTGCCCAACCTGCTCCGCTCCTTACCTTGCTCCGTCTCAGCAGACAATCTGGACCCCTTCGCTGTCCTCCCACACACCCCCTTTGTCGTGGGCCGACGTATGCTTGGACCCCCTGGCCGGGGCCCTCCAGCGCACCCGCTTCTCCCGGGCGGCTCGGCTTCTCCGGTCACACCACACAGCTGGGGTCACACTCCAAATACGGGCAGCGATGGCTCCTTGGGGGCCCCCAGTGGGTATCTGGGGCCTCTGCCACCTGCAGGCGCAGAGTGGACACGGCTGTTACCAGCCGGGAGCAGGGGCCCGTCAGAGCTGGTCACGGCAGAGCGTGAGTGCCCCTTTGCTGACCGGCCTTTGCAGCCGTGCTTGGTGGCAGCCAAGCTTGCTGAGAACAAGCCGTGCTCGGTGGCCCCTGAGCATCTGAGGATGCCGGGGCAACGCTTGCCGAGCGGCCACGGGGACCCTGTGACAGCGACGTGACAGACACCCAGCCCCACCCACCACCCTCCTTTTCTTTGTGGGAGAGAAGCGGGGGCAGGAGCATATTAGGTTCATTGACGGCATCGTTCAGGGCAGGAGAAGGTCGGGAACTCAAGAAAACACTCTTGAGGACAGGGATGTCCCCTCGAGGACCAGGGTGTCTCTGGCTCCTGGGGTGGGATGGTTCCTGACGGCCCCACGTGTCTTCCACGGGGAGGGGCGCTGGCTCCAGCTTTCTACCCTGGCAGCGGCCTCGCCACCCCCCTCCCGTCCCTGGCGCTCCTGCCGGCTCTCTCCCTGGGTCCTTGCTGCAGCCCCGTGAGATAGGCTAGTGTTGTCACCCTCAGTTGTCTCCCGAGGACTCCGAGGCTCCAAGGGGCCAAGTCGTGTGTCCAAAGTTGTGTATTAAGTTAGTGGCAGTTAGGGCCCCAACCGGACCTTCCACCATCGTGTCCATTGCTCCTCATCTAGCCGTTAAGGGCCTTGGTCCCCCAGGGGCCTGCAGGGAACGGTGAGCACGTCCACCCCACGGCCTGCCTGCTCAGGGGACAGTTTCACGCGAGCTGCTTCCTCAGAGGCGGGCTCAGGACAGCGGGGGGCGTCTAGCTGGAGAGAGCGCGAGGCTGGCTGCCCGTCCCCTCCAGGGCAAGCCGGGCCACTCCTGCCGTGGACGACTGAGGGTGGCCCCGGGGACCTGCGCTGCCTGCTGGTCCAGCTCCAGGATGCTGGCTGACCCAGAGCAGGCCCCCGTGTGTGCGGCCAGGAAGGAGTGAGCGATCCGTGCGGCCGGTCGGTGCACACCCAGGGGTCGTGAGGGAGGTCACCAGGGCCATCCGGGGTGGCCAGGCTGCGGCGGGGGGAGGTGTGGGGCTCCACCCGGCTAGCAGCAAGCTGGCCGGGGGCTTCCGGAGAGCGGGCCCCTGGGCCGAGGACTCTGACCACAGGCTGATGCTGCACAACTTCTGAAGCCGGAGCTGCTCTGGAGTTTAGGGCCGATCAGGACTACGTTTGGCTGCAGGTGACGGCAGCATGAACCAGGCGGGCGTTCAATGTCGTCGGGACAGGGAGTTGGAGGGACGCGGCTGCTGGGGCCCTGGGGCTCCTGAGCGCACCACGCCTTCACGGCCGCGAGCCTCGTGCATGCCGCACACATGCGTGTGCCCTGCAGGCAGGAGGAAGGGGCGGGACGGGGCCTGCTGCGTCCTCTCCCTTCTCGGGAGGCCGGCAGCCTGCCCTCCACGTGTAACAGCCCCACTCGGGCGTTGACAAAGGCTAATCGGAGCATCGAGCGTCGTCAGCGTATCACGAGACCAATCAGGACTCATCTGCTGGGCTCGGGGAATGGGCCTGCGTTTCCTTAAACCGGGAGGTTTGCACCTGCCACAAAGTCTGGGTTCTGGCAGGAAAACAGTGGGGGTGCTGTAGGTTGGTGATGAACAGGGTCTGTACTCTGAGCCTTTCAGGGGCTGCCCTCCCTCCAGGCTCCTCTCTGGGCCTCAGTTTCCATCAGGAAGGGGCCCCTGTCTGGGGCTGCTGCAGCATGGCCCCCCGCCCCATGTGGGCTTGGCCTGGAGTCTGTTACTTGGCCCTCCTCTGGTCTTCGCCATTTGCTGGAAGTCCTCTCAGACCTCTTCCCCGTCGACATTTTGCCTCTTACATTTTGTAACGAGGTTCTGCCCCAGACCCCTGTCCTCTCTTCTTAGCTCCTGGATCAGACATCTGGGCCCGAGGTTCGCTGAGCACACAATCCTGACCAGGATTGCTGTCTGAACTGGGCACCAGTGACTTACGACCCCACCAGGGCCCCGTGCCTTGCAGAGGTCTTCATCCACAACCCCAGAACTGGGGTGTTTCCCTGTCCCGCAGAGCTGAGACCTTGCTTAGGGAAAGATCCGAGGCTCCCTCCTCGGCAGGGCCAGTGAGCGGGTCCCTCCTCCCATCATGCCTCCCACGCCGGCCACTAACGGACGGCAAGAGGTCTGCTCTGGGCCCCGAGCTGGGAAGGAGCTCAGCAGCAGGTCCGGTCCTCAAAATGAATACGGGCATGTCCTTGCTCGTAGAAATAAAGACGAAATGCGGGACCGTCTGGTTAAAAGCTGCACGAGACAGTCCTCCTCTTGGCTCCGAACCGCGTCTTCTACATGCTCCCTCCCTCTGGTCCCACAGCCTCTTAAAAGCTGTGTCTCCCAAACCACCAGGGAAGCTTCTTTTCAAAATAAAAATAAAAACAAATAAAGTTCCTCTAAGATCACTCCTCCACATCACGGGAAGGGTTTCCACGTCCTTCGATGGAAATCTTGTCATCAGGGTCTGAAACCCTTGCACTCAGATATTCAGTTTTATTTCTCTTGATGTCCGGACTCAGGATTCGGGTTCTCGCTTCCCTGGTCTGCTTGTCCGAACGCCCACGTCCATCCTTGGAGACGCAGGCTGCCCCTGGCTGGCTGCCGTCCGGCACCTGCTTCTGGCTCTCGAACGAGGGTCAAGAAATACCAGAATTCAGTCTCAGAATCCTGTTATCCAATCGGGAAAGCTTGGCTAGTTTTTGCCTTTAAGAAATTAACATCAAACCCATACAAGAAACCCCCACAGTGCAAAACAGGGTTGAGAGGTGTCCCTCTGGCACAGACCTCGAGGCCTCCCACCGCCCCCACCCAGGAGGGAGTTTGCTCACAGTGTCTCCCACGACCTTCCAGAAACATCCCCTATATATAAGCTTCTGCCGTAGACGCACGTCCGCTTCATCACACGGGGGAGCATCCCCACGTAGCGTCTGTCCTCGTTTCTACCCCTCCCCTTAATTTATTTGGAGATCATTCCATTTCAGGACCTATTAATTGTGACTATCTTTTCACTCAATAGTTGATTTTGTTTTAAATTGAGGTAACATGAAATTCGGCGAATTGCACAGATCTTGAGTGTACCGTTCGGTGTTTTAGACACCTGCATGCACCTTGTAAACGACACGCCCCCTTCCAGTACCCTGCCCCTCCCCCCAGGCACGGGCCCATTTTGCTCCTTGACCTTCATACAAATGGAACGTAATGTACATACTTGTTCGTGTCCGACATATTTGCTGAACAAAACACTTCTGATATTCATTCCTTTGTTATTGTTGATGAGTGGTGCTCTGTGGTGTGAATAGGCCACGGTTGGTTTGACCTTCGGGGTGTCCCAGTTTGGGGCTATCGTGAATAAAGCTGTTAAGCTCTCTGCACGAGCCTATTTGTGGACATGTGTTTTCGTCTCTCTCTGGTGCGTGGCCGGGAGTAAGCCCCAGCCTTCTTGGAAGCTGCGTCGTATTCCATCGTGAGCCCAGCTAAGAAACAAGCCCGTACTGACGGGTCCCTGCCTAACACTGTAATAAACGTGTCCCTACTTACATCTGCGTGAACCTACGTGGGGAGAGCACTTTCCTGAAAGGTGGGCTGGATGAAAGGCTGTGTGTACTTAAGCATGGGACAGATGCTCCCCAGGTGCTTTCCAAAGAGGCCTGGCCAGTATTTATTCCTGAAAACTGTGCACGAGGCCTTATTCTCGCACATCTGAGCAACTCTGTGTATGATCAAACTTCTCAATCTTTGCCAATCTGACACTTGAGAAATACTATCTCATGATTTTCATCCCATTTCCTTAAATTACATAGAATAAGCAACATCAATTTTTTTTTCACATATTTATAACCCGTTTGTGTCTCTTTTTTTGGTGAACTCCCTCTTCCCCACTTTTTTTCAAGAGTTTTTTAAAAAGCCTTTTTCTTATTCATTTGTAAGAGCTCTTTATATGTTAAGGAAACTAGTCATTTGGCATAGGAATATTTATAGTGTATGTTAAGAAGCTAGTTACTCTCTATTCTTCTTCATAATCTCCCCCCAACCCCCGCCCTAGCGATTCTCGCAAACTTTTCATAAGAATTTCCGAATCAGCTTCTAGTTCCAAAAACAACCTGGCCAGCATTTACCTCTCCGGTCATCTCTCCTACTGCTCTCCCTCCCTCTGCAGGGTTTCTTGGCCTCCGCACTGTGGGTGTTTGGGGCCAAAACAATTCTCTGCTGTAGGGAGCTGTTCTGTGCCCTGTGGGGTATTCAGCAGCGTCTTGGCTTCTATTCACCGGAGGCCCAGAGCAACCCCGCACCCCCACCCCCACCGTGACAATGAACCACGGCTCCATGCGGTGCCAAGTGTCTGGAACTGTGGACTCAGCCGGACTCCTCGCTGCTCCCAGAGCCCGCGGGGTACACCCCTGCCCCACTCCCTGGGGCTCTGTTCATCCTCCAGCGTTTGATAGAATTCTGTCCTCAAGTTCTCTCTTCTGTCTGTCTCTGCCCCACCTTCAGCAGGGTGAGCCTCACGAGGACAGTGGGGTTTTGACTGTTGACCTGTACCCCTGTGCCTAGACCACATCTGGGGCATAGTGGGGGCTGACTCATTGGGGTTCTTTTCATTCAATAGTTAGTTTTGCTTTTAAATTGGATAAATGAGGGGCGCTGAACCTTCAGTTCAGGTCATGATCCCGGGGTCCTGGGATCGAGCCCCCATCGGGGTCCCTGCTCTGCAGGGAGTCTGCTTCTCCGTCTCCCTCTGCCGCTCCCCCTGATTGTGCTCTCTCTCTCTGTCAGATAAATAAATAAAATCTTAAAAACATGGATAAATGAATAGGTCAGAGTAGGTTTGTAGATGAGATTAGACGAGAAATGACTACAATTCATTCTACACAACAAGATGGCATTTTTCCGCGTATTAAAGCGTCCTTCTGTGCTCTCCTGTGCGGTGTGAAGTCCACTGTAAATAAGAAATGCTGAATGAGGGGCGCCTGGGTGGCTCAGTCGGTTAAGCGGCTGCCTTCGGCTCAGGTCATGATCCGAGGGTCCTGGGATCGAGCCCCGCATCGGGCTCCCTGCTCGGCGGGAAGCCTGCTTCTCCCTCTCCCACTCCCCCTACTTGTGTTCCCTCTCTCCTGTCTCTCTCTCTCTCTCTCTGTCAGATAAATAAATAAAATCTTTAAAAAAAAAAAAAAAAAAAAAAGAAATGCTGAATGTTTTTTGCAGTAAACATCTGTCCAGCCTGGTTTTTATTTCCTGGTCAGTGCCCTTGGGCAGCTGCACCACCCCCTCCCAGGGCGCAGGGCCAGGCCCCAGCGACTTCACTGTCTGGGAGCCCCAAGCTGCCTCTGTCCCCGGCTCTCCCTCAAGTCTGGGGGTGGGGGACGTGGCTGAGAGACCCTCCCAGCTGTGCATCTCCACATCCTCCCTGAGGGCCTCCAGCCAAGGGACAGGGAAGAGAGGTTGCTCAGGTCCCAGCACGGGGCCCCTCCAGAGACCTAGGGGCTCATCTCTGACTCCCTGCGGGGCAGTGACAGGCCCAGGAGTGACCTTTGCTTTCTCGACCGGTTCCCTAGCCTACTGGCAGAGGGGCTGGTGCTAGGGACAGACCAGACCGTCCAGTGGGGTAGGGGTGTTAGAGGAGAGCCCCACTTTCCCTTTCTCTGTTTCCACTGGACCCTGTCCCCCACCGGGTGCTGCATGCCTGCCCAGGTCTGCCGGGTGGGAGTGGGGGGGAGGCCGGGCACGGCCACAGCGGGGCGCTGGCCCCTGCTCCCGGGATGGACCCTGGCCTGTGAGGGGCACAAGGACCTTTCCACAGTTCTGAGAGTTTTGGGTCGTCATTGCGGCGTCTCCTGGACCTCTTGCTTGGCTATTCCTGGGAGGACCCGGTCAGGACCACACGGGCCCCAGGCTCAGCCGAGGTCACCCTGACCATGCCCAAGGCAGCTCCAGATGGGTCTGAAGCTGTGACCTGGGGCCACCCCAGGCAGGGATAAGACCCACTGAAGCACAAAGCTCCGAAAAGATGACATAAAACAAGCTGATACTCCGGGGTGGGGGTGGGAGGCCCGACAGGGGCCCACCCAGGGCTGCACTGTGTCCTGTCTGTCCTGCCCCCAGCCGGGCCTTCCCCTGGGCCTGGGACTTCCCTCCAGGGCCCCAGCGGCCTTGGCAGACTGAGAGCTGGGAGGCCGGCTTCCAGGGGCTGGAGCCTCCTGCCCACGGCGGGCTCTGCGGCGTCCGCGGTTGACCACTTGACATTTATAGCTACAGGGCTTCTCAGCTTACTGTCCCTGCGGCGGGGCCTGGCTCTCGGGGAAGTACCACTGTGGTGAGCGGGGCGCTGGCCACAGCCCCGAGCCTGAGCTGGGAGGGTGGCCCAGCGCCCACCACGGGTTTGCCCGGGCCCTTCCTAGAACCCGGCTTGCGGCTGGGGAAGCTACCGGGTTGGTGGGGGACCCCTGGGACCCCGGGCCCATCAGGCCTCCCATGGGGGTGCAGGGAGCACCCTCGGCCCCCGTGGCGCTCTGGGCTGAGGCCCTGGTGCAGGGGTGAGGGCTTGTGGAAGGGCTGGACGGCCAGGGGCCTCGGGGAGCACACGCAACCCCACATCCCGAGGGCAGTGGCCCCCCGTGCTCTGCCTGCTGCCTGGTGTGACCCTCACACATGCGGGGTCTCCGTCTGGCCAGTGGGGGTTCTGAGGCTGGGAGAGGTTGAGGAGGGGGAGGGGGCTGGGTGTCCCCAGAGGAGCCAACCCGGACATGGTTCTGACTCTGAAGGCCCACTCTTCACTGCCCCGCGTGGACTGGAGTTGTCTGAAAGGGGGGAGGGGGTCCTGCTGGCCTAACAGAGACCTGGCTCCTGTGCACCCAGCCCCCCACACTGCTCTGCTGTGGCTAAGGTAAGGGGCCGCCGAGTCACAGATGGACTCCCTGCCCTGCCCCTCCCCCCCAGGACCCAGGGCCCTGACTCTGGTCTGCCCCTCCCCCACCCCCAGGACCCAGGGCCCTGACTCTGGCCTGCCCACCCCCACCCACACCCCCACCCCCAGGACCCAGGGCCCTGACTCTGGCCTGCCCCACCCCCACCCCCACCCCCACCCCCAGCACCCAGGGCCCTGACTCTGGCCTGCCCCACCCCCACCCCCAGCACCCAGGGCCCTGACTCTGGTCTGCCCCACCCCCACCCCCAGGACCCAGGGCCCTGACTCTGGTCTGCCCCTTCCCCACCCCCAGGACCCAGGGCCCTGACTCTGGCCTGCTCTTTGAGAACTCCGGATTAGAAGGGATTAGAAGGGCAGGTTGGGGAGGAAGGGAGTGGGGGAGGAAGGGGCGGAGAGGAAGGGAGGGAGAGACTCTGGGGCCAGGCAGGAGACAGGCCTCGGGCGTCTGGAAGCTCACACCCTACAATCCAGGGAAACCCCAGAGAGAAATCAGTGGAGAGGATGAAGGCAGGTAGAGCCCTGATTATGGGGTGGGGTGTGGAGGGGACCTGTGGGAGGGCAGGGCCCACCTTGGGGAGGTGAGGCAGGAGGGCAGCTACCTAAAAATGGAGCTGATTTTCATATAAATAGAACACCTTTGGGGTGTGTTTCTTTTTTAAAGTTAGGATTTATTTCAGTGCTCCCATTCTTAGCAACCCTCACTGGCATGCCAGCTCTTGGTGGTTTCAGCCTGGTGACCTGGGCCGCTGGCTGGCTCAGGTCATGCTGCCCTTAATCTGGGTCTCCGAAGCAAGGAACAATTCAGTTCCACATTGACTGGCCCCTGCTCGATGCCTGAGAGATGGGGTCACAGGGAGGAATCAGGCTCTGTTCCTGTCCTCCAGGGTGGACCCAAGGAAACAGCCCTCCGGCAGACTGGGAGGGAGGGGACCTGTTCACTCAGTCTGTGTGAATCAGCAGAGTTTTGAAGGATGAGTAATTTTGCAGATTCTCCTTCTTTCTTTATCTCCCTTCCTTCCTTCCTTTCTCCCTTCCTTCCTTCCTTCCTTCCTTTCTCTCTCCCTCCCTCCCTTCCTTCCTTTCTCTCTCCCTCCCTCCCTCCCTCTCTCCCTTCCTTCCTTCCTCTTTTCCTTCCTTCCTTCCTTCCTCTTTTCCTTCCTTCCTTCCTTCCTTTCTCCCTCCCTCCCTCCCTCCCTCTCTCCCTCCCTTCCTCTCTCCCTTCCTTCCTTCCTCTTCCTTCCTTCCTTCCTCTTCCTTCCTTCCTTCTCTTCCTTCTTTTCTCCCTTCCTTCCTTTCTCTCTCCCTCCCTTCCTCCCTCCCTCCCTTCCTCCCTCCCTCCCTCTCTCCCTGCCTTCCTTCCGTCCTTCCTCTCTCTTCCTTCCTTTCTTCCTTCCTTCCTTTCTCCCTTCCTTCCTTCCTTCCCTCCTCTCTTCCTTCCTTCCTCTCTTCCTTCCTTCCTTTCTCCTTTCCTTCCTTCCTCTCTCTTCCTTCCTTCCTCTCTTTTCCTTCCTTCCTCTCTCTTCCTTCTTTCCTCTCTTTTCCTTCCTTCCTTCCTCTCTCTTCCTTCCTTCCTCTCTTCCTTCCTTCCTTTCTCCTTTCCTTCCTTCCTCTCCCTTCCTTCTTTCCTTCCTTCCTTCCTCTTCCTTCCTTCCTTCCTTCCTTCCTTCCTTCCTTCCTTCCTTCCTTTCACAAACAGTAAGCATCTGCCAGATTTCAAACCAGTGATAAAGAGACAGAAGGAGACCCTGCCCTGGGAATTCTGGTAGGTCAGTCACGTGAACCATGAGAAGGGCTGACGTTAAAAGAGGAGTGTGTGTGAGACGGGTGCAGGGCGGGAGAGGGGAGCCGTCCGTGCACCGGCTGGCTCGTCCTGGGGCTTGGCGGAGGCGAGGTGAGCTGTGTGCTGCAGGACAGGTGCGTGGAGGACAGGTGCGGCATTGGGCTTAGGCCCATGTGCTTGCGAGCTGCCTGGCCATGGGACCACCAAGTGGCAGCCAGGAGAAGGACAGGTGGTTTCAGGCCAGCCGCCTGTGGATGAGTGGTGTGGTCAGCTGGGGGGGGGGGGGGGGGCGCTCGGACAACCGGCTTCCAGCGCCCACAGGTCTCTCTGGGCTCCCCTGCCTTGTGTCTGCCTTATTGTGATAACTAGTTGCTCCTTCCTGGCTGGGAGATGCGAGTGGACAAGGTGTGCACGTGCAGGGCCAGTCCTTCGGTTGACAAATGGGAGCTATTCTGTCTCCCGCAGGGTGACTGGGACGCGGGACGGTTGGGGGGCCACGCGGAGGGAGGGGGGTGCAGCCGCGGGTCTGCGAGCAGGGCCCCGCTCCCACTCGTGCTCCATCGGAGGTGTCTTTGTGGGGCTGACACGTGGTGCTCCCTGGGTGGTTCCCAGGGCAGGGAGGGGTGCAGCCCGCTGGGAGTCCCAGGGGCTGTGTGTGTAAACCTGGCCCCTTAGTGCTCCTTTGAGTTTTTTCTCCTCTTTTCTGAATGGGGCCCCTCTAGGAGATGCCAGCCTGTCTGTGACCACGGTCCTCTCTGACACTCGGACCCCGGTCAGGGCCAGAGGTACAGCAGCCTTCAGGAACCTTCGAGAGGGCAGAGGCTGAGATCAGCCTGACCGAGGGCGGCAGTGCCCCGCTCAGCTCTCCAGGGCCCTGGCTCGGGCCCAGTGGCTCACGAGCGTCGGGGGTCTTCCCCAAAGCCGGTGCTGACCTGGCCTTCGTGCAGGCCGCCTGGAAGGAGCTGCAACAAGACCGGCCCCGTGAAAGGCCCGCTACCTGCCAGGGCTTGGCGTTCAAAATAGAATCCTGAGGAGCAGCAAAGCCTTTAATTCGATGTGTCCCAACAGCGGGTCGGGGTGGGGATAACTATGATCCAGCCGGTCCCGGGCTATAATCACGGAGTCAGAATGAGAAATTACAGGCATTGTGTGGGCTTGTTTTAAATATAACGTAATCCACACTGTCCTCTCTCTTATTTGCTGGATTGGAAGTGGAGTCTTGGGCGGTTGGCACCCGGTTTGCCCGACGTGTAGCCTGTAAAAACGGCCCTTGCTCAGTGAGCGGGGCGCGGCGGGAGGCCTCCCCACCCCCTGCTGTTCCCTACTGCCCGCGGCCCACAGCCGCTCGCGTGGTCAGTGCAGGCGTGGGCTCAGCGCCCACCCCACGTCTGCCAAGCGGCGTGCGAGCCCGGGCAGCTGCCAGATGCGTGGTTCCGCTCCCGCACGGCTGTCAGTGGTCATGAGGAGGAGGGAGAGTGTGCGTGGACATATAATAGCGGTGATCACCGGAGAATTTGTAGGATTGAATTTCATTTCTATTACTTCCTGTAGTTTCCAAATATTTTGTATCAAGTTTAACAATAACCTTAAAAGAGCAGGGCGTTAAAAGTATTACGTACAATGAGAGGGTAGGACTTGCCGTCTGGGTTGCCGTCTGGCTTTTAAAGAGCCGTCTGTGGGTTCTGCGAGGTGACCCCAGGGACCGGGGCTCCCGAGGCTCCTTGCCCCGGCGACCAGCAGCAACGGGTCCAGTGCCTGGAATCAGACATTTGCCCACCGTGGGGCTTCACCAAATGTGTCCGTGGAGATCACCTGTCTTTCTGAAATCTTCCCAAGACCGTCAGTGCCCCTGCAAGTGGGGCAGCCACCAGCCCTGCTCCGTCCCGCCCCCCCTGCCCCCCGCATGTGGAGCACCAGTGACCCCCGGCCCAGCCAGGGCCAAGCGGGCTCTCTGCCTGAGAGCTGAGTTCTCCTGCTGCTTTAGGCAAGGGGCTCACTGGAGCAGGAAGACCGGCTGGGGGCCCCTCTGCTGTCCACACCTCTGGGCTCTGGGGACCCCACTCACTGGCTCCGTTAGACCACACATCCCCAGCTGCCAGGACACGCGGGCCCATCTGGCGAGCCGTGGCAAGGGTCCCTGAGGGACAGCCGGGTCACTCCCAGCCACTTCTCGGGAGGTCAGCGCAGATGAGGCCTCCTGCAGAGATGAGACGGGGAGGGAGTCCGCAGAGGCCAGGGCCAGTGTCCGGGTCTAGCCGGTAGCAGGGCTGGTGTGTGCGGGACTTCCACGAACCAGCCATGTGCCCGCCCTGTTAGGCACTGCAGACGGACGGGATTCGGAAAGTGAGAGGCCAGGAGGTGCAGCGGGACGGACGGACCCAGTGCCTGGCACACGGAAGAAGCCCCCGCCAGGAGCGGGTGACAGAGAGCAGGCCAGCCGCGGACACCCCGCTGTAACAGGGAAGCGCGCGGGAGAGCAGCCTGGCCAGCCGTTTGCACCTCCTAAATTAGCACACGCTGAGGAAATGATAACGTCTCACCCTTAAACACTCCGCCAGGGGCCCCATCAATTAGCACAGCCTTTTAGGCAAGAAACTGAGCAATACAGCTCCAGAGCTGTTAAAATGCTCACCCCTTTTTTCGCGGTAATTCCACTGCTGGGGACGCGTGGAAGTCAAGAACTCAGAGGAGACGTGACAGATTTGCACGTAAGAGATGATGGGTGCCACGTGATCCCTTATGTCCAACGCACTACGGTGTGCCTGCCATGGGTGTATTTTTTTAGATAGGGACTATGTAGACTGTATAATCACATTTAGGGATCCTTGCAATATGTGCAAACAAGCAGAAAATAAAACTATCTCCATATGAAAATTAATAATTACGTGAAGCAGCTGCCGGGATGTTTGCACGGCCCCACCCTTGCCAGTGAACCGTGGTCCCCGAAGCCCTACTAGACATACAAACACTCCTGTCTTCCCAAAGGATCTGCCCCGCCGCTCCCTGTCTGGAGCGCTCTAACCAAGGAGCCTAAGCCGCAGACCTCAGCCTGGTGGGGACACGCCTGCCCACCTGGCCAGCCCACTCTGGGGGCCCCAGAGAGGCCGGGTGATGCCCGCCGAGTCATTCCAACGTCACACCTCTGGAAGCCAAACCGGAGCAGACACGGTGGAGCTGGGTCCTGGGTTAAGAAAGGGGATAAAGTGATTCTGAAGGCTCTGCAGTGTCTTGCAGTTTCCAAGTGCAGCCATCTGCGTGAGCCAGCTGAAGTCTGGACTCACGGCTGGAGCATCACGGGGCGAAAGCAATTCATCAGGGACTGAACGCGAGGGGAGGAAGGACGGGGGGTCCCCCTCGTGGCCCACCCCCCACAGCGGGCACCGATGTGAGTCTGAATCCTGCAGCCCTGTCTTCCCTGGGTCCTGGCGCCGCGTGGGGACCCCAAGGGGAGCCGGAGGGGCATGAATGAACACGTACCCTCCAACAGTTCTGTCTTTATTCTGAGTCTGTGTGCCCTTCCCTACTGTGCCCGGAATCGTGCTCTGGAGAAGCTGCTCCCCTCGTGCCTGCCCCGCTCGTGCCCTGCCTTCCGGGGGCCAGGAACATGGGGTGACAGAGCCCGTGTCCGGACAAACCGAACCTTGTTCGTTCGGTCCATGCCTCCTCACAGGACACAAAGGGGCTTTATGGTGGTCCCTGCCCTTGATGTGCATTCCGTCTCACGGGAGACACGGGGGCAGTCACATGGGTCTGTCAGGCGTGGGAACACCCAGGAGGCGGGTTCGGGGGCGGGGCGGCCTGGGCAGGGCTCCTGGGGCGGTGGAAATGCAGCAGGGCCTTGGGGACAGGTGGCGTGTCACCTGTGAGAAGGAGCGTCAGAGCGCCAGGGGCCACCGAGGCCTCGCCAAGCCTCCCCCCGCTCAGTACCAGCCAATCCCCTGCGGGCTGACGTGGAGCGCAGGGTCCTGAAATCCATCCTGATCATTCATTCATGCATGCATTCATTCACACCGCAGACACGGCTGCGCACCCGCTCTGTGTTAGCAGTTACGGGTGTCTGGGGATGGCGAGACAAACAAGTCAGGGTCCTTGCTCTCCCAGTGGGGAACACAGACAATGAGCAAGCAACAAACAAAATCAGTCCCATTGTGCTAAGGACCGTGGACAAATACATAATAAGGGTTAAGGGATAAGAGTGTCGGAGGTGGGGGGCGAGGGGGTATTTAGTCAGTAAGATCAATATTCACTTTGACGCCTGAATGACGGGAAGAGCCAGATCACTGAAAACTCTGGGGAAGAATGTCCCAGGCGGGGTCTGTGGAAGGTGCTCAGGTGCCGGGGCAGGGATGAACCTGGAGGCCAGCAAGGTGGGAGAGGGGGCCGGGGGCGGGGACGCGGCGCAGGGGCAGTGGGGGCCACCCCCCCAGTCGTGGTGCTGGCTCCTGGCTCCAGGGCTACAGCATCTCCCGCGTCTCAGCCAGGCTCCGGCCTCCGGTGCAAGGTCTCAGGGCTGGATCCGGCCCCGCACACATGAGGGGCCAGGCCGCAGCCTCGTCCAGCAGAGCCCGCTGGGTCGGACGAGGACAAGGGACAGGCCACCCCTGGTGCACCACCCTCACAAACACGGGGCCGAGCAGCCTCCTTGGTTCTACCGAGCGCTGTGCCCGTCTCCTCGTGGGGTTCCTCCAGGGCGTGGCGGGGCCGCAGGGCGTGGGGTAGAGAGCACAATGAGGTCTGGGGACCTGACATCTGGGGCTGGGGTGGGACAGGACGCAGTTGGAGGGGACCAGAGGAGGAATGTCTGGGGGGCACATGGCCCCGGGTGTCAGATGCCATGGACCGGTCAGGGAGGGTGGGCTGTGGGCAGCCTCTGGGTCTGGCAGGGGGGCAGCAGGGAGAGCTCTGGGGAGGACGGAGTGGCCAGGCTGCTGGCAGCGAGGACCTCAGGACGGGGCAGTTCAGCAGGGAGCTGGGATGGGGAGATGCCCCCGGAGAGATGGGGCATCTTTGTGGACTAAGGGAGGGAGCGGGAGGAGAGGGAGAGGGCCCCACACACTCCACGTCTTCTCATCCTCAAGCCCCGGGCCCTCCTGGCCAGCAGGAGTCTCTTCCCCCGGGCTGGTCCAGCCTCGTCGGTCTGTCGGTCTGTCGGTCCGTCGGTCCGTGCTCCGCAGGGAGGCGCTCACCACCGTGAGGAGGCCAGGCAGGCAGCCTAGCCCATCGCAGGCCAGGCCCACCCGTGAGGCAGGTCTTCCTTTGCGATCTGACACGGACGTGCCGGCATGGTGCTGGGATTTCAATAGAGCTGGCTTTCTTTGTCTGTGGATCCATAACAAGCTTTAGAAGTGCTTCCTTCTTTTAAGCCCGCATGCGTCTGGCAGCTTTTCACCCTCAGCTTCCAGCTCTGCTCTGGGGCTTCCTCTGGCCAGGACAGACAGCCCTTCTAGGAGCAGAAGGAAGCAGCGCTCTTGCCCTCCCGACGGCCCCGGGGGCTTCTCCTGGACACGCGGTTCCCTCACTATCTTGCAAAATACACACGACCCATGGAGCTGTCGCTACCTCTTCCTCTGGTACCCGCGGAATCGGGCGGCCGAGGGCACACGCTCTGCAGCCGGCCGGGCTCTGAATCCCGGCTCGGCTCCTTCCAAGCCAGCGCCCCGGGGAAGTCACTTAACCTCTCCCTGCCCCCGTGTCCTGACCTGCCCCCTGTGTCCAGCCCCATCAGTAGCCCAGCTTCTTCTGGAAGGGAATGAGAAACATGAGAATCCGCCCTTAACTAGTGTGGGCGGGGCCCAAGAAGATGCTTTGATTTTCTGAGATGAACGTGGCGAGGGCCCCAACCTACATCACAGGACCTTGGTCTGAGGGCACCTAGACCAGGGGGTTCTAAAGTCCCGAGGCTGGAGTCCAGTGCGGAGCTGCACCACGGCCCCTGGAGGGCGTCCTGCTGGAGGTCTCAGTCCCTCGGGAAGGGGTCAGCCCAAGGCAAGCCAGCGGGATTTTCAGTGAGCCTCTGTGACGTCAGGCCTGGCCTGAGGCCACGTGCGGCTCGCGCAGCTGTGGATCAGCCTCAGCTGCTGTGCAGGGACCGTCTGACCTCTGCTGTCCACTGTCTGTCATGGCACAGACTTAGAGCGGGTCGTGGACTCCGAGGGGCGCCCTAGCAGGAGGAGACCTCAGACACCCACCTTCCTCCAGCCGTCCCCACGGTGACTCCCAGTCTGAATGTGTTTTACACTGTGACAGCACGTGGAAGTTTCACATGGCGATTCTTACCTGTTCTATGTGTCAGCACTCTGGTGTGTTCTACATTTTTCTATATTTATTTCGTTAGAAAAATGCTGATTATAATACTCGAAACTGATGTCACAGTCTCAGATTTTCTTCTGGAGTTCAGAAAACATTCACTTAGTGTGCTAAATGAGCTCCCTCGTGTCCCAAACTTCAGCCAGTGCATACCATACCCCGTTCAGACATTGGCCACACCCAAGGCCAACTGGTGATGGAATCAGATTATTTTTTTTTTAAGATTTTATTTATTTATTTAACACAGAGAGAGAGAGAGCACAAGCGGGGAGGGTGGGGAGGGGCAGAGGGAGAAGCAGATGCCCCGTGGAACAGGGAGCCCGATGCAGGACTCAATCTCAGGACCCCGGGATCATGACTTGAGCTGAAGGCAGATGCTTCACCGACTGAGCCACCCAGGGCGCCCCGGAATTGGATTATTTTTTGTTCAAATCAATTCACTGAAACATTTTTAAATGGAAAAAATATTTCGAGGAATAGGAATAAAAAAAAAATTGTCCAAGCTTGGTGAAAACTATAAAATCACAGATCTCAAACACGCAATGAACCCCAAGGATGAGAAACAGGAAGACAGTTCACCAGGCACGTCATAATCCAGTGGCCTAAAACGAATGATAAAGACAGGAGGAGATGTTTGTGCAGAGGGGCAAAGATCAGGGCTGAGCAGCTTTCCTGCTGGAGAAAATGCAAGTCAGAGGCAGTGAAATAACACTCTTAAAATACTGAGAGAAAAATAAAATAAGAATTCTTTGTGCAGGAAAAAAAAATTCATTTCAAACATGAGGACAAACTCAAACTTTATTGAAGGTAAAAAAACAGAAAGTATTCGTCACCAGCAAACCAGCACTGGAGGGAACCATGGAGGAAGGGCTCCGGAGAGAAGGAAGGAAGTGCGAGCAGATGGGAATCCGCGTCTGCACAAAGGAATGGGGTGCGCCACCGCCAACCGCGAGGATGATGGGGGTAAATATGAAGAACCCTCCGGAGTTGTTACTTACATTTCTTTAAAACATACTCAACGGCAAGGAAAGTAAGCCAACAAAGGATGGTAGATGGTAGATTTCGACCCAACCCTGTCAATCATTACAGAAAATGTGAACTGTCTAAACATCTTGATTAAGAGGCAGAAATGATTACGTTAGAAAAACCCAAGATCCAACTACATACATAATACAGCAAGTCTGCCTTAAATATGAAGTCGCAAATGGGTTGAAAGTGAGGGCGTGGAAAAGATGCACCGTCCGAACAATGTTTAAGAGAAAGCTGGGGCAGCTGGGTTAACATCAAATAAAATAGATTCCAGAGCAGAGAATATTGCCGGGGGGTGGGGGGGGTGGAAGATGGTCATCTCATAATGATAAAGGGCCAATTTATCAAGAAGACACGATGACGTGTGTGTACCTAATAACACCTTTGAAACCATAATGAGATGTTTTTGGCATCTCCCGGGGATGAGGGTGCTCTGTAGAACTCCATTATAAGTGTTACTCCTGTCTCTCTTCTCTTTCTGTTTTTGGTGTTGTCCACGGTGCCCCCTATAAGTTAAACGTAGGGACACCATGCTTGCCTTTACTTCGCCCTCAAAAGAAACTGTTCTGGGAGGCAGTGAGCAGCACCCGACAGAACCTCTGCTCCTGGCCAAACTATTTTTGGCTTCTGTGGGCTTTAGTTTTTCCATCTGCACCGTGAAGATCAAATGTGATGGTATTCTTTAGAGAGGGAGAGAGAGAGAGAGTCTTAAGCAGGGTCCACACCCAGCATATAGCAGACACGGGGCTCGATCGCACAACCCTGAGACCATGACCCAAGCCGAAATCAAGAGTCGATGCCTAACCAACTGAGCCACCCAGGCACCCCAACCCTGCCAAAAATGTTTTTAAGCAGTGAACTCTTTCTCCAGGCTGCAGCATGAGGAGGTCCCTAGAAGCTGGGTCCAGTCTCCAGGGCAGGCGTTTGGGCCAGCCACCCTGGGAGTGCCAGGAATCCAGGGGGATCTGCACGAGGGCTTGAGCTATCTGCCTCGCAGGTTCTTCCCATGGCTTGTGTGATCTGGGAAAGAGCATTCTATGAAAGGCATTCTTTCCTCTCAAGTGTTTTCAACACAGCTGACAGCAACACACATACGCTGAATTTTGAAAGCTGCTCTCGGCTTCTATATAAATAGATGGATTATGAGGATGACAGGTGCTGACTTGTACACATCTTTAGTTCCAAACTAACCTGGTTGGCAAGAACTGAAGGCAAGTTATGGCTATTACCTAGCTCGATAAATCTAAGGGATTAGTGGATGGAGCCATTAAAGGCTTTCTCGGCAGGGGATGCATTGCACTTTGCTCTCTTGTGCACATGCTGGGCTCAGCCTTAGATGCCACATCACAGACAGAAACTTCTTTAACACACGGGGTCATCCCAAAGCTGTGGAATCGGGTCTGTCAAGCAGTATATGTGACAAATATCTCATGACATCCTTTTACTTCATGACGCCTGTCTTTTTTTTTTTTTTTTTTTTTGATACTTTCTTGCTCTGTGTATGCCTCTCTGGATTTCAGCTTTGAAACACGGATAAAAGAGATCGGAGGGACAAACCTTCTTATGGAACAAGTGTGACAAACAGAAGGAAGCTACCAGAAGCCCGTATCCTTTCAAGAGCATCAATCGTCTAGAAAGCAAGCCTTTGGCTTTTCCACAGTAACCTTCGAACCAGTCTTCCAGGTGCCACGAGAAAGGAGGGACAGAAGCAGGGGATGCAGAAAGGTCTGGAAGGATATGGACCAGGTTGCTGACATTAATGATTTCCACAAGATGGAAAGGAATGATAACAAATTATTAAATTTTCCTTTACACATTTTGCAATTATTTCATGTTACATTTAATACATTATCACCTTTGTAATAAAAGCATTAATAAGAAACACTGTTAAAGAAAAGTAACTACTTTGTTCATTAAAAACAACAACACTGATTAAGAGAGTGTTTGGATATAATGCACATGGTCTGTCATGTTAAAAAGAATTAGTAAGCTCACCAGAGACTAAATTCCAAAGCCTAATTATTAGTTTACAGCAGAAGTTTTATGAGTCAGAAGGCTTCCGGTAGCCTCTGGGGTTTTATAACAACCCCCTGGCCTGAGCCCCTGTTCCACTGGGCAGCCCAGGGCGCTGCCCCATAATTAAATGAATTTGCATGGGTAATGATTTAGTGCAGCCCGGGCTGGAGCATTACTCCCCCTCACCATGAGGTCCCCCAGAATCAAGCTCACTTACACCCTCTAGATGAGACAGCCTGCCTTTCCTCTGGTGGTAAATATCCCGTAAGTATCCCATAAATATCCCTCCTAGCAAATCCTGCTAGGAGGTCAGGGGCTCCCCGCCCCGTGGACCATGCTCTAACCTTTTAAAGCTGCTAGAATCTTCAGAATTTTCAACCTTGGTACTACTGATATTTTGGGCTGAGTAATCCTTTTTTGTCCGGGGTGGGGTGGGGGCATGACCTGCGCATTGTAGGACGTTCAGCGGCATCCCCGGGCTCCACCCGCCAGATGCCAGTAGCCTCCACCCCCCACAGCCGTGACAAAAATATCTCCAGACTGCCAAGCGTCCCCTGCGGGCCAAAAGTGCCCAGGTGAGAGCCACTGTTAAGTTCAGAAGTTTTTCCACCATCCCACGAGGACCTGGGACTAGGACGATGAGCTGCTATCCATGCACCCCACACAAAAAAACAAAACCCAAGACATGGATGTTTAAGACCTTTCCCTAGTGAAAGCGAAGATTCGTCTACCATTTTAATGCAAACTTTCTCCCTTGTTGGTGGCCACCAGAAGACTATGGACAAGGGAAATTTAGGCAGGTCCCTGTGCAGGGGTGGGGGGGTGGGGGGAGAGGAGAAAAGGTGTTTAGCCAGGTGGTACTCTTTGAGGGACAACTTACAATCATTCACGTGGCATAAAACAAAGAGACTGGCAGGTGACAGTCCCATGGCTTTAAGTGCCATGTGTGAACCGATGACCCCTCATTTTATACCACTGGGGCTCAGCAGCTCCACGTGGGCATTTTATAGGCATCATCCCAGGACGTGGCAGTACCATGCACCAAACTGCTCAGGTCCAAACTCGCAAGTCCTTCTCGATTCTCCCATTCCTTTCCCTCACCTTCCACAGCCATCCGTCAGGTCAGCTCTGCTTCCAGAACACCTCCCTATCTGCTGTCTGGTCTCTAGCTCGCCCTCTGCCCCCTTAGTGTGAGCCACTGTCATCTCCTACCAGACCTCTCTTGCTCCCTACATCAGGGCTTCCCCGGCCTCACGCTACTTACATTTTGTTTGGGGAAGACGGCTGTCTTGTGCATTGTAAGATGTCCAGCAGCATCCCTGGGCTCCACCCACTAGACATCAGTTGTCACCACCACCCCTCAAATTGCAACAAAAATGTCTCCAGATATTGCTGAATGTCCCCTGGGGGACAAAATCGTCCCTGGTTGAGAACCACTGTCCTACATCCTGCACACAGAAAAACCAGGATATTTCTAAAAATGCATATTGCATCATGCCACTGCCCTGCTGAAAACCCTCCAATGTCTTCCCACCGACCTTATAAAACCCAGGCTCCTTCCTGTGGCTTCCAAGACCCTTTATAAACTTGCCTCCGCCTCCTTCTCCGACGTCCTCTCTGCTATGCCATGCTGTCCCTCACTGGCTCTGACCACAGTGGTCTTCTTTCTGTTCCTTGAACATTCCAAGCTTGCTTCCATCCACCCTTTGCACTGCTGTCCCTTCTGCCTAGCATGCACTCTAGATCCCTGCATGGCTCACTGTTCACCCACACAAACCTCAGGTCAAACGTCGCCTGATCAGCAAGGCTTTCCCTGACCCTTCTAGGTAAAGAGCCCCCCGCCTGGATTCTCTGTCACATGACCTGTGCTCAGCACAATAGAAAATGGTCTTTCCATCATTTGTCATCTGCCCCTTCACCAGACTGTGAGCTCCCGAGAGCCGGGACCCTGTCTGCCTGGTCCACAGCCCAAGTGCCTAGCACAGAGTCCTCCCCTCCCCCTCCTGAGACCTGGGGTCAGGTTCCCTTCCAAGATTACTCTTCTTTATGTATGTCGTTGACCTTCATGCGTCACTTTTAACTACATCTGACCTATATTAAAACGTGTGTGGCTGGGGGTACCATGTACAGGGCTTAGCATACACAAAATAGCTGCTTGGCGTGAAACACAAAGGCCAATTAGTTAATTAATGGTTTGCGTCTTGCCCCTCGGCGTTTTCGGTCGGCGTGTAATCCTTCCACTGGTCACGATTTCGGCTTGTTCCCTGTCCCCAAAGTTTGGAGCCGGGAAGGTTGTTGGGGGGCCAACAGCCTCCGTATCCATCAATTCAACTGATGGGAGTATCGCGGGCCTGAAAACCTCTAGTGCTGGCTTCAAGGAAAGGTGGTTCTCGGGGTCAACGGCAGGGCGGCCCCGGGTACAGCGCGGTGGACGGTGCTGGCCGAGTCCCGACCCCGCGGCCGGCGGGTCCCCGCACCTGCGCCAGGGCCAAGGTTGGGGGGGGCGTCTCCCGGCGGGTCCGCGCACCTGCACCCCGGCCGAGGTGGGGGGCGGTCGTCTCCCGGCGGGTAGGCGCACCTGCGCCTGGGCCGCGGGGGTACCTCCGGGCAGGGGGCGGGTTCTCTGAGCGCTGCGGGGGGCTGCCCCCCACGGAAAGCACCCCCCAGCAGGGGGGCGTGTCCGCGCTGCAGGCACTCCCCGAGGCGCTCGGGACCCCCGAGGCTACGTCACAGGGTAAGGAGTGACACCACCCCGGTTCCGTCACCGCAGGCACCAGGGCGGAAGAGACACTGTGGGCCTGCGGGGGCGGGAAGCCGGCAACACGTAAGGTTTCTGTCCCTCGGGCCCTAGGTGCGCCCAGCTCCGCCTCTCGCCCCTTGGGAGTCTGCGCGGGGCCGGCGGGCGGGGCCTGAGTGGGCCCGCCCCGCCCCGCATCCCACACTGCCCCGCGACAGGAAGAGGGGCCGCGGCTTCCGGAACTTCCGGGCGGTTGCTGGTTGGGCTGGTGGTGGCTTCGCGCCTTTGCTCGCGATGGCCGCGGCCGTCGCTATGGAGACAGGTAAGTAGCGCCCGGAGCCCTCGCAAACACAGCTACCCCGGGCCAGACACCTCCTCCAGCTTCCCCGGGCCTCCTGCCCGCGTAACTCCGGCGGGGCTCCTGTCCGCGGCTCCCTCCTCCTCACCTGCCGCGCAGACGCCGACCCCTCCTGGCCTCCCGAACCCCCGGCTCCCCGGCTACCCGGCCCCGACCCCCTGACCTCCCGAACCCCCGGCTCCCCGGCCACCCGGCCAGGCCCCAGCGGGAGGGCGCGATCCTGACCCGCCTCCTCTGGCCGGTTTTCTGCGTCCCGAGGAGCTTGCTTAGGTTTGAGTTGTCCCCAGACTGTGTGCCGTTCTGCCTGTGACATTTCTTGCGGAGGCGCACGCCCGGCGACGCTTGCGCACCTTGCCTTCTAGACGTTTTCCTGATGGACGTAGCACTCAGTTGTCGCAGCGCGGGAAGGCACGGTTCTTACAGCCTTCCCGCATTGGTCACACTCTGGAGACCTCGGGCAGGGGCTCCCAGGGGCGAATACCCCGCCCTGTGGGTGCACCTGTGTCCTCTGACGACTTCTCTTTAGAGAAGCTTCTAACGTGGCCTCATGAATCAGGGCTCTGCTTCCCTAGACGTGCAAGGAAGGGTTATCTCCTCCCACACCCAGCTTAGGAAAACCGCCCCATGCCTGAATTTATGCAGAAATACGCCTCGGCAATACTCGTCTCTTTACTGTCGTTTTCTTCCTACAAACCAGGATCGTAGATAGTGACCTTTATTTTGGGTGATTTTTGCCATCTTTCCTTCTAGATGATGCTGGAAATCGACTTCGGTTTCAGTTGGAGCTGGAATTTGTGCAGTGCTTAGCCAACCCCAATTACCTTAACTGTAAGTTGTTGAGCACCTTACTGAATTGGGTAGCTTTTAGTGATCTCTGACGGAAGAATTGCAATTCCTAATAATATCTATTTTTATATATACTCAGTCCAGTGAAATGACTGCCACACTTACATGGGAACGTGTGTGTTGAACAGACTGGGGCTTATGTTTTGAATTCAGTGTGTGTCGGTGGTGGGGAAGTTATCTGAGCAGATGCTTTATGTTAGGAGTCACAAATCAGTAGTCCGAGGATTGGTTTGCTCTACAGATTCTTTTTTTTTTTTATGCCTTTCAGTTCTTGCCCAAAGAGGTTACTTCAAAGACAAAGCTTTTGTTAATTATCTTAAGTACTTGCTTTACTGGAAAGAACCAGAATATGCCAAGTATCTAAAGTAAGTTTAATTTTTATAGTCCTAAATATATGTATAGTTTATTATATTCCAAAACATTGATATTTAACAGATTTTCTCGTTTTATGTTGGAAAAAATATGTTTTGAATCTCTCCACTTCTTTCAGTTGCCTCCACCTTAATACAAGACATTCTCATCTCCAGCTTGGATTATTGCGGTGTCCACTCCCTGGTTATCCCTGCTTCTGCTCTTTCCTTCCTCCTGGGTCCACCCTCCCCCAAGCCAAACCAAGCAAAACAGTTTTCTACACAGAAGCCAACTTGATCTTTCGAAAGTGTAAATTATGACGTGACCCTTTCTTGCTTAGAACCTTTCAATGGCTTCCCATTGCGTGCAGAACAAAGTCCTATCTCTTTTCTTGGACTAAAGCCCTGTATGATCTGGCTTTGTTTTTTGACTTTATCTTAAAATGTGTGTGGCTGGGGCTACCATGTACAAAGGTTAGCGTAAACAAAATAGCTGCTTGGTTTGAAACACAAAGGCCAATTAGTTAATTACTTTATTTCACTGGGTTTCTGACCCTAATGAACCCACAATCTGTAGATGAAGTGGTATTGCCTGAGGCTGAAAATTAAAGAACATGGGGTACTTACAAGGAAGATTTTCTGGAAGAAGTGACCTCACCTGACTCTTAATACAGGCATGCCTCAGATATTGTGGGTTTGCTTCCAGACCACTGCAATAGGGTGACTATTGCAATAAATTGAGCCAAATGAATTTTTTGGTTTTCCGGTACATTTAAAAGTTAACACTATACTGCAGGCTATTAAGTGTGCAATAGTATTAAGTCAAAAAAAAGGGTACATACCTCAATTTAAAAATATTGTTAAAAAAATGCTAACCATAGTCTGAGCTTTTAGGGAGTCATGGTCACAGATCACCATAACAAATATAATAATAATAAAAAGTTTGCAATGTGAGAATTATCAAAATGTGACACAGACATGAAGTGAGCAGGTGTGGTTGGAAAAATGGTGCCTGCAGACTTGCTCGATGAAGGGCTGCCACAAACCTTTAATTTGTAAACGGAAAATCCAAAAAGCAAAACCAACCCGGTGTGTCTGCAGCTGCGGGTCTCCTGTGGGCCCAGCACTGTACTTCCTTAAACCTTGAACTCTCAGCTCTTCTTTGCCTTATGTCGGTAGTCAGAAAGCAATAGTGAAACTTCTTTTTTTTTTGAAACCATGTTTGATAGGAAAATGATTCAAACTTGTCCTTTATTCAAGCCACTTTTTTGATCTGTGTCAACTGATTCACAAAGCCCACATCGTTCTGCCTGCAGGACCCTTTGCACCCGTACTCGTCCTTTATAAACAGTCACTCATTTAATAATCCAGAGAAAAGACTTTTTATTAGGTGTTGTGTGTATGTGGACTTGGCGACTCCGTGTGGACACGGGGCCTCAGGCACGGTCAAACATCTCCCCCACAGCGTTGCTGGGTTGGCCGTCTACACTCTGGAGCGGACCAGGTGAGCACCTGTTGCTCTATTCAGGGACAGCCCGATTCCACCGTTTGCTGGATGCTGGAAAGTTTGTCCTTATTTTGGGATAGAATATATATCCCCGTGTAGCTTCAACCCATGTTTCCGGTTTTGTCCCTGAATTAATCTGGAACCAGTCTGTGCCCTCTGGAGGCAGCTGCCCTTCCGATGTTCACGTTCAGGAGAGGTTGCAGGTTAACCCCTGTGGGCATTAGTCTGTACAGGGTTTGTTTGTGTAGTAGTCGCCACCATTGAAAGATTGGGAAGTCTCTTACAATGATCCGAACTCTGGAAAAGCCGAGAACTGCAGGTCCTCGTGCTTCCGTCAGCGCCTGCCTGGTCTGAGGGGCAGCCACCGCGCGCAGACATCTGCTCCAGCAGGAGCCGGCACCCGCACCTGTAGGGGGCTGCTTCTATCTGCTCTTCTCAGCCCCCTTCAGCCACTTCTCGGGTGCCCTTCTTTGGATGTTTTGCAATTGTGCCTTCCACTGTTCAGCCAAGAACTAAACACAGGCCTTCAGATGTGGTCAGGGTGTGCTGGAGCAGATCGTTTCTTTCCTTCATGTGGGCATTACCCTTGGGTAAGTGTAACTTGAGTTTATGTTACTTTTTTGTTGCAGGGGGGTGGGGGGGAAGGGGCAGGGATGCACATTGCTGACTTACTGAGAATTTTATGTTCACTTGAACCCTTCAGTTCTTCATCAGTGCTGTTAACGGAGTTCTCCATTTATGTCTGTCTGACTTTTTAAAAATTTAAATGCAGAACTTTCCTTCTGTATTTTTTTTATTTTCTCTTGTTGGTTAATGCTGTAATTGTAGCTGATCAAAATATTTATCAATTCTTCTTATTCTGTCATTTAATATATTCTGAGCATTGTCTTTTCCAGGTTTGAGAAACGGTCACTGCATGTCTAAATTCCGTTTATTGACTCAATGCCACTTCAGACCATTCTCTTGGTTGTCACATTAGTTTACAGACGATGAAGCTAAACCTGAGAGAGGCTGAGTACCTTGTACAAAGGCCCCCAGCTATTGCGTGGCAGAGCTGGTATTCAAACCCGGGTGTTTTTGTTTGTTTGTTTTAAGAGAGGAGCAGGGGAGAAATGGGCAGAGGGGGAGAGAGAATCTTAACCAGACTCCATGCCCAGCGTGGAGGCCAACACGGGGCTCCGTGCCCCGACCCTGAAATCAGCACCTGAGCCAAAATCAAGAGTCGGATGCTTAACTGACTGAGCCACCCCGGTGCCCCTCAAACCCAGGTCTTTTTAACTACCAGTGCCCGCATGGAAAGGGAAGAGCCACGTCAGGTGTGAGCAGGGCATTTCAGGCGTAGCTCCCGAAAGCTACAAGCAACTGTATCTTTGGAGTGTAGATAGCGCACCTTTATTATTTTGGAAGGACGGCATTGGTACCGGGCCCTGCTACGCAGTGTGGTCCTCAGGCCAGCATCTTACTGTCACTGGGGAGCTCATTTAGAAATGCATCGCTCAGGCCCCACCCGGACCTACTAAGTCACACTCTGCATTTAAGAAGTGAGTCATGAGCCCATCCTGTTTTCATACTTTAGCCATTTGTATACTTCATAGTTTTGGCTCTCTGTGCTCTCTATAGAAGTTTTTTAATGAATTCACTTAGATTTCATGTCTTTTCTATTTGAAATAATGTCACTTAGAAAATAGCTGGAAAAGGGACGCCTGGGTGGCTCAGTCGGTTAAGCAGCTGGCTTGGGCTCAGGTCATGATCCCAGGGTGCTGGGATCGAGTCCCGCATCAGGCGCCCTGCTCAGTGGGGAGCCTGCTTCTCCCTCTGCCTGCCCCTCCCCCTGCTTGTGCTGTTTCTGTCTCTGACAATTTAAATAAAAAAACAAAAAAACAAAAAAAAAACCTGGAAAAATAAAGAGAATTCCTATATATTCTTCACCCAGGTATTGTAAATGTTCACATCTTCCTGGGAACATTAACATTAATATATTACCTAGTCTACAGACCTCATTCTGATTTTGTCCACTGGCTCATTAATGTCCTGTGTCTGGGACAGGATCCAGTCTAGGCCACTATGCTACGTTTTGTCTTTGTGTCTTCTTAGTCTTTAATCTGAGTTTCTTGATGCTCCCCTCCCGCCCCCCTTCCCCGATGACTGTGACCCAGAAGTGATATTGTAGGCTTCTTGGTATATCCCATCAGGAGTAGTAGTCAGTTTGACCTACTACTGGTGATAATTTTGATCGCTTGGTTGAGGTGTGGCTGCCAGGTTTCTCCATATCAAGTTACTAGTTTTTCTTTGTATTTAGTAAGTATCTTGTGAGGAAATACTTTGAGACTATGTAAATACTTTGTTTCTTATCATACTTTTACCCACTAATTTTAGCATCTATTCATACCTGCCTGAAACAATTTTTACTGTGATTTTCTAGCATTCTTTCTACATTTATTAGTTGTAATTTAGGTGTAAGGAAGAAACATTCTCTTATTCCCTATTTATTTATTCATTTACAAGAGTTACATCAGCATGGACTCTTGGATTCTTATTTTTGTTTTCTGGATTATAATTATGTGTTTTCTTGCTCTAATGATTCCAGGTTTGGCCATTAGGAGCCCCTTCAGATTGGCTCCTGAGTACTTGGGACATACCCCATAGTTTTTTTGAGCACTTTACTTTTCGGCACTGCCTAATGTTCGCAGCTCACCTTGTACTTTCCCTGCCTTAGCCCTGCAGTCAGCCATTTCCCCTGAGGAGCTCTGGAAAGTGCTACTGAAAATCCATGATCTGGGCGCTGAGTGTGCTTGTTGGTACTACAGTCATTTCTTCTAGGCCCTCTTCGCACACACAGCCAAGAAGGGGTGTGTGTGTTTGTGTGTGTATACACTTTGTCTACTTCTAATCCTTGTCTGTTTCTGTGTGTCTGTGTGAAAAGCAGCCAGGGCTTCATGCTGATGTTTTCAGCTGTAGTTCCATAACGTGGTCCATTCCAGCCTCCCCCCATCCTTGTAACTCCTCTTCTGATAGTTGGAAACTTGGCTCTCTTTACAGTGTATTTCCTGACACGGTTGCTCAATCTTAGAGTATATGTGAAGTAAGTCCTTGTGGAAGACTAGAACACAGTATCGTGCATAGTTCTTTGTAAAACGGACTCAATTTTAAATAAAAGTTGTCTTTATCACTATTGATGGAAAACCAGTAGTTATCAGTTAAACAGATAATTTCTAAAGTTAAAAAGGGTTCATGTTCCTCACCTTGGACACCACTAGAATAGCATGGTTTGCCCCCAAAGTTTGACTCTACTTGCCAGTTACTGTGTGGTCTTGGGCAGGTTATTTAATCTTTCTGAACTTAAGTTTTTTCACTGTTGAAAATGTTGCTTCCTGCTGACTTGGGTGACCGGCTTCCCTGCAGAAGCAGGAGACATAGAACCCTGTGCTACCAAAGTGAGCCGAGTTAGTGTTCTAGAAATGGTAGGCCACCAGATGGTTTTGAGTGGGTGACTGGACTGCAGCTTGGCGTTGCCGACCGAAGTCAGGTTGATGACTAACCTGTCACCCTAACCCCAGGTACCCCCAGTGTCTGCACATGTTAGAGCTGCTGCAGTACGAACACTTCCGCAAGGAGCTGGTGAACGCGCAGTGTGCCAAGTTCATCGACGAGCAGCAGATCCTGCACTGGCAGCACTACTCCCGGAAGCGGATGCGCCTCCAGCAAGCACTGGCCGAGCAGCAGCAGCAGAACAACGCGGCGGGGAAGTGACGCGCCCCGCTGGGGCCGCACGGGCTCTTCGGGCACGGACGGAGCGCGCCGAACAGCGAGCACGGACTCCAGCTCCCTCTGCGCGGGCGGCCCCGGAGCCTTGCGTGCGCGGTTTCCTGCGGCCAGCTCCGTCCTGGTCAGAGGTTACTTCTGTCAGACCACAACTGCGGTACTCGGGTTTCCCTGTGGATTCGTAAGTTATTATTAGTACTTCACCGACTGAATAAAAGCAGAAACGTTAGCTACTCTAAACCAATTTAAGGCTGCAGTGGGGGATGGGGTACGGGGAGGGCCACCAAATGTCCCAAACCCCAAGCCTAGCTCTGTTCCTCACGTACGGTGGGGCCTGGGCAAGTCTGTCTCCTCCGACCTTCCTGTCCCTCAGATGAGCTACCCTACCCCTCTTACCTACAGGATGAGAAGGGAGTCCGTGATTTCCTTAAGTCAGAGAGCAGGACCTGCAGGAAGGACTTACCTGGAAAACCCCTTGCTGTGCAAGAGGGCTTCAAGGAACGGTCGTCGGTAGGTCACTGACCTGGTGATGGCAGGGAGAAGATGGATGATTAACTTCTACCTGGACTCTTGATCTTGGACTAGAATAAAGATGAGGAGCCTCAAGGATGTGCCATCATCCGGCACCGCGAACGAGTACATGGCAGGTGCTACGGTACGGGCGTCATCCCGTTCACGCTTCCCCTGCACAACCAGCCCTGTCCGTAAAGGAGGAAACTGAGGTCTAGACGTTAGCAAACTTGTCTGCGGTTACACAGCTAGGACCTGGTGATCAGTGCCCCCGACTCACAGGCTGGGGCTCTTGCCACCACTAGGTTCTGTGGGCTCTGACCTCTCTGCCGCCGGCCTCTCCAGAGTAGTGGAGCACATGTGACAGTGGACTGCACTGCTGTGCAGGGGCTGGACTGGATGTGCTCTGCTCTCCACTGGTTAGGGCACTTTCTACATTCTGAAGCCAAAGAAGATGCTTTAGGAAGAACAATTTGTGGCATTTAAGGTAAAAGATCCTAACTCCTTTGGACATTTGGAACTCACTCTCTGCACTGGTAGGGACTTTGAGGTACTTCTATCCTCTCCAGTAATACACGCCCTTGTGCTATTACTGTTCCCCCTGAAGACCTACCTTACCTCTATCTTAGATTCCCATATATCACAAGCAAACTGAAGGGTTCGTGGGCATTTTAAAAGCACTTTCGATTTAGACGTAAACCAGTTTTTTTTTTAATCATTATTTATTTATTGCTAACATGAATTCAAAAAAAGTATGCAATTGCCTTTATACTAGAGGAAATCAGGAAATCCAGACACAGTTGCCATCATCAAATCTTAATCTTCAGAGAACAACATCTGCACGAGGCTGGCCTGAAGACACTCAGATTCCACCAGTTTTTGAGGCTGTAAAAGAAGAACGGTCCAATCTTAACCCACGGCTACAAAAATGGTATTAGGAGGCAAAGTGGTGTTCTGCCTTGAGTGACATACATCTTACAACAGAAAAATTATGCCATTCAAAAACTATCAACTAGTTGTAACAAGTCTTAGGAAACAGTTAAGCTATTTGCCTGAAGATGAATCACTAAAATACTTGGCTCTGCAGACTAAAATGAGAGACGGCAAGCCCAGTGCCATTCCCTTCCCCCCGGGTCTTTAATTTAGAATCCCAGGGCCGTGGCTAACCTAGAGGAGGTACCCTTTCTTTTCGACCAGAATTCTGGATTAAGTGGAAAACAACTGCTAGTATGGTCAGGAATGATGTGTAAACTAGCTTCCTTGAGCTGTGCTTACAGAATTTTGAAACGGAGTGGCTTTTAGAAAGCATGAAAAAGACCTAATATTTAGATATCTGCATTATTGATAGTTTATTGGGATTGGCCATAGGGATGGACATCCAAGTTGTGTATTTTTAATGCACTCTGAACACCAACGTGGTATTTGGCATGAAATGTCAGGGTCTTTTCTGACGGGTGAGCTGCGGCCCCAGCACGATGAGAAGGAAGACGCTTACCGTCCCATACTTAAGTAGTGTAGGCACTGCCGTCACCTTCAGGTTTTTTCTGAAGTCATTATTCGGATCCTTCCAACTGTTTTGAAAAGAAAAGGTGATCGTCGTTTCTCACAGATAATACTCGATATATTCCTACATTTAGTCTTTTAGTAATCATTGTTTTTGTCGTAAACGTTTATTGAACGCTTGAGGACTATGACTTTGTGACTCTGCAGTTTTCCTTTCGAGCCTGACTACGATATAAAGTACATGTAAAGACAGTTAAGTTCTGAACTAATACCAGGCCAACTTTATTGAATTACCCATAACACAAGTGGCTAAATACAGTAACTCCCAGTGGCTTGCCTTACCCGCCTATGCTGAGAAGGGAGAACCTTTGTCCCGAGGCCCTTCCCGCCTAAGTGGCACGTCTAGTGCATGCCTGGGAAACCAGGACTACACGGGCACTTACTAGGGTTTCTCTCCCACTTGGCAGTAGATGAACACACATCCTTCACTGATATGCTTCAGCCCCTCTCGTACGACCGGTTCGGCTTAAAACAAAAAGACAAAATAATGGCATATCCGCGGTGGAAGCTGGCCCGGAGAAGCCGCGTCTGGGTCAGTCCGCAGCCCTTCACCGGCAGGCAGCGGAGGGGGTCGATGCGGGCCATGCTGACCCACCGGCCCCGGGAAAACGCCTCTCGCGCCGCGGCAGCGAGCATGCTGGGGGCCTGGGCTGGTGCCTGGGCTCGAGCAGGAGCGCACGGGGAGCCGGCTGGGAACGGGAGGCGAGCCGCCCCGCGCGCTGGACGCCCTCGTCCGCCCTCGTCCGCCCTCGTCCGCCCTCCCCTGCCCTCCCCTCCCCCGCCCGGGCCGCGGCCTGGCCGGGCAGCAGCTCCCCGAGCGCCGCCTCACCGTGCACGCAGTCGGGGCACCAGCTCTTCCCCCCGGCGTCCTTAGAGCCGGTGAAGTAGGCGAAGATGGTCTTGTCGTGGTGCTGCTCCACGGCCCGGCGGAACTCCTCGAAGCCGGACACGCTCACCTCCTCGCAGCCCGCCATCGGGAGGGCTCGCCGCGCTCGGCCGTCCGGGGACCCTGGAGGCGCGGCCGCGGGGCGGGGCCCCGAGCTGGGCGGGGCGCGGCTGCTTCCGCCGGGACTCCGCGGCGCTACGGGAGCCTGGGGCGGCCATAGCGCGCCCGCGCCGCCTTCCTGCGCTCGCTGCTGCTTGCTCTTCCCGCCGGCGCCGCGCAGACAGTCGAGCTTCTGCCCTAGCGGCCCCGGCCCCGGCCCCGGCCCCATGTGCGCTGGCTGCCAAGCCCGCCGCCGCGCAGCCCCGGGACCCCCAGCCCCGGGACCCCTAACGGCTCCCAGGCCGCCCTGCGCCCGTTGCTATGACGACCGGGCGAGCGGCCGGAAGCGCGGCCTAGCCGGTCCCCCTCCCGCTTCCCGGTAGCCGCGCCGCGCCCCGGGCCAGGTGGGCTCGGGCCGGGGCTGGGGGGATTCTGGGAAGCCGCGCCGGGAGCCGAGGACCCGGGGCCCAGGAGACCCTGAGCCGGGCCGCCCCCTTCACTCGCGCTCCTGCCGCGGCCGGGGGACGCCGGGGGGGCGCGGGCGGGGGGCCGGGCGG
>NW_022589750.1:597569-648492 GCF_004348235.1 Phoca vitulina
GGCGGCGGGCGGGGAAGGCGCGCGCGGCCCTGCAGCCATGAGCGGGGCGGCCGGCCGCTGCGTGGGGCCCAGCCGGCCGGGGCGCGGGCGCGGGCGGCCGTGGGGCAAGAGGTGCGCCGCGGGGACGCCCCGAGGTCGGGGAGCCGGGCGCCGGCCGCCCGGCGCGGCCTGGGAGACGCGCTGTGTGAGCGCAGACCGGCTGCGGGACCGTCGGCGGCCGCGGGGGAGAAGGGCCGAGGCCGAGGCCGGGGCCGCGGGCGCGAGCGAGCCGGGGGCTTCGGGGACCCCTGGCGCTGCAGGCCCGGTTGAGGCGGCGGGGGACCCTGGGGCCGTGTGGGTGGACGGGGCTGTGGGGCAGCCCCAGGTGGTGGGGCCCGTCGGGTCAGTGTGGGTGACCGGCAGCGGGGGGGAGGAGGAGGGGGCGCTGTCTCCGAGTCCCCGGGGCTGTGAGCGCAAAGGCCGCCCGGGCTCCACGGGGCACGAGAGCATTCTGGAGCTGTGGCTGAGGGTGCAGGCTATGAGGGCAGCGTCGGGCTGTGGGGAAGGAAGCAGGGTGGAGCTCCACCCGGTGCCTGCAGGGGAGGGCCCGGTTGAAAGGGGTGTCCCCGGCCGGCCTTCCTGGGTAGAGACGAGCCGGGCTGGCCTCACAGGACCCTGGGTGAAAGGACAGGCCAGGGCAGCCCCCGGGGCCCCAGGAGGATCTGCAGCTATGGGGCTCGGGGCAGCTTGTGGGATGGCCTCGGGCTTGTGTGGGCAGGGACAGGCCGTGGGCCTGCTTTCTGGGGGTGTGCCTGCGTCCCTGGGGACAAGTTCCGGGATTATCCCCTACCTGCTGGGGAGAGGACAGGCTTTGGGGGTGCCCGGAGCCATGGGGTGGCCTGAGGCTGTGCAGAGAGAGATGGGCTGTGGGGCTGCTCCAGGTGTGTGGGACAGGGGCCAGCCGGTGCAGGTGCCGGGGGCGCTGGTCCGAGAGGCGGTCTGTGGGGACACCGCGGGCCTGTGGGGAAGGGGACAGGCTGCGAGGATGCCCGATGCTGTGGGGGCACCCAGAGGCACGGAGGAGGAAACGACCTCTGTGGGTGCCCTGGGCATGTGGTGGAGGAGGCGGGCTGTGGAGGGGGTGGGCTCTGGCGGTGTTCCTGGCGTATGGGGTGCAGCACAGCCTGTGGGGGTGCCTTGTGCTGTTGAAGAGGAAGCCAGATGTGGGGCTGACGCAGGATTCAGGGAAAGGGGGCAGAGCGTGTGGGTAGAGACTGGGTCTGGAGGTGACCCGGGGTCATGGGCAGCCACACAGACCACAGAGGTAGGTGGCCGTGATGAGCAGGAGGTAGGCTCTGGGGGTGCCCCAGGCCTGTGGGGCATGGGGCCGGGAATGGGAGTACCTCTGGCTCTGGGGAAGGAGACAGGCTGTGGGAACCTCCCGGGTCTGTGGGTGACCGAGCAGCCTGTGGGGGTGTCCCAGGCTGCGGTGGTGCCACCAGGAGCCCTGGGAGAACAGGTGAGCTACGGAGGTCTCCCCGGCCCGTGGGAGAGGCAGCAGGCTCTGGGGGTGCCTCTGGCCGATGCGGTGGCAGGGCTTGTTGGGGAGGACACAAGCTGCGGGCACGTCGTGAGCCTGTGGGAGGGGAGGCTGGCCGTGGGGGAGCAAGAGGCCCTGGTGCCTACAGCCTTAGGGGTGCCCAGGCCTGCAGATCGGGAGGCCGGCTGTGGCGACGGGTCCTGTGTGTGCAGAAGGAGACAGGCTGTGGGGTGGCCTGAGCCAGAGGGGATGCCCAAGGCCACGGTTTTGCCCAAGCACAGGTGTGCCCCGGCAGGGGTCCCCCCAGCAGCGGGTACGCCCGGGCCTGGAAGGGTGCCTGCCGCGGTGTGGGTGTCTGGCCCTGTGTGTCAGGAAGGCAGCTCCAGAGATGTCTTGAACCTGTGGGAAAGGATCCGAAGCGCCGCAGTGCCTGTGGCTGCAGGGGTCCCCGCGGCCCCCGAGGAGCTGTGGTCTGTGCATGAGGACACTGGCTCTGCAGCTTTCCCCGGATCGTGGGGAAGGAGACAGGCTGTCGGGGTTCCTGAAGCGCCTGGGCTTGTAGGGGAGGAGACAGACCCCAGGGGTGTCCCGAGATCTTGGGGAAGGAGACCGAGCGCCAGGGCGCCTGGGGCTGCCGAGGTGCCCACGGCTGCCAGGGTGCCCGGTCCTCTGGGGTCGGAGGCCGGCTCTGGGGGTTTCTCAGGCTTGCCGGGAAGAAGGCAGACCTCAGGGGTGTCCACAGCTGGCGGGGTGCCCGTGGCCCCCAGGACACCTAGGCCTGTCCCGGAAGAGTCTGCGCCTGGAGGTGTTGCAGGCCTGTGGGGGGAGAGGGAGACAGCACGAGGACCAGCAGACGCCTGGGCTCCCCCAAGGTTGGGGGTGCCCAGCACCGCCAGGATGCCCGCGCTCACGGGGGAAAGGCTGGGCCCCGGGGGCCCCTCAGGCTTGTTGGGAGGGAGATGGACGGCTGAGATGCCCGCGGCTGCGGGCCTCTCCGTGGCTGTGGGGGCCTCTGGGCTGACGGTGGCTGATGCCGGCTCTGGGGACGCTTCAGGTGTGTGGGGACAGAGACCGGTGACGGAGGTGCCCGCTGCTGCCGGGGCTGCAGGACCTGCTGCCGGGGCAAGTGGTTCCGACGGTGTCTTAGGCCCGTGGAGAAGGAGAGCCAGCGGACCGGCCGCTGAGTCCCTGCGGGTGCCTGTGTCTCTGGGGGTGCTCGCGGCTGTAGGGGTTCCCACGGCGGGGCACGCGCCTGCCGCGGTGTGGGTGACCGGGTGTACGGGGGAAGAAACGGCTGCGGCTGCCTCGGGCCTCCCCGCGTTGAGGAGACAGTCCCTGGAGGGAGCTTCGGGGGCGGGGGCGGGAGGCCTGAGTCTGGAGCTGACGGCGGGGAGCCAGGCCGGGGGGCTGCCTCGCACCCATGGCTGCGGGACCAGGTCGTGGAGCTGCCCGAGGCCTGGTGGGGGAGAGGCCGACCAGGAGAGCTTGTGCGCCGTGTCAGGGCCCAGAACCGCTGTGGGGGCGCCCCCGGGTTCAAGGCCGGAAACAGGCATGGGCCGGTTCAGGGATCACCGGCAGCAGAGTGGGGGGGGGCATGCCGGCGGAGCGTCTGGAGCTCGGGGGAGGGGGAGCCCTCTGGGAGAGCACCGTGTGGGGGAGGACAGGTTGAGGGGGGCCTTCCAGTAGTATGTTAGGGAGCAAGTGGGGGGGTCCTGGGCTCTGTGGGAGGGGACAGGTTGGGGGGAGGTGTGGCCTGGGTTATGGACCAAGACACAGGTTGTAGCGGTGTCTCAGGATCAGGGAGAGAGGCTTCGTAGCGATGTCCTAGGGGATGTTGGGTGACAAACTGGGTTTCCTGGAGCAGTGGGGTGGGGACAGGTTGCAAAGAGAGGGGTGTCCCAGGCATTTGTACAGGGGGACAGTGTGGGGGTGGGTGTCCCTGGACTGTGTGTGTTTGTGTATGTGCGTGCAGGTGTGTGTGTGTGTGGTGTCACTCGAGGGGTCACCTAGTGTTTCCTAGCGGAGAGTGGGAAAGTGCCAGCCTCGACAGACTCGTGCATGCGCGGCCCCACTCTGCGGGCCGCCTGACCCTGTGGCTGCAGCCCCCGGACTGTGGGGGCTCTCAGGCAGCAGCGGGGCCGCCTCGCTCACCTGCCCTCGCGTCTCGACAGCCCTGGGAGTAGGGGGTCTTGAACAGCTGCCCTGATGTTCCTGCTGATGCGTCTGTCTTGAAGCAAATCCTGTCTGCAAACCTGGGGTTTATGCAAAAGCTGAAATTAGGGATTTTTTCTTAAGACCTGGATTTCCCCATTGATTTACTGTAGGATCCTTTCACAGAACAAATACCCCAGTACATTGAAAACTAGTCAGTTTATGGAAAATCAGCTTAATTCAACAAGTGTTGAGTTAAAGTGTCTGCCATGCTCCAAGCACAGTGTGTGGGAAATATCAGAGAAGAGCAAGACAGGTCCTTACCCTCCAGGAGCCTTGTCTAGCCGGGAAGATGAGACTTACCCCGTGACATAGGTAAATAACAACGTGAGGCGAGATCGTGACGAGCTCGTGCTGAGTGCAGGGGTAACAAAGTGTCAGGGGAGGGGGTAGCCCACATCAGCTCCCAGAACACCTTCCTGTCTTAGCCCACTGTGGGCGGGGGGCCTCCAGCGGCAGATCTGCCCTAAGTCTGGGCATTCTGATCCTCCCGCAGGCTTCCTTAAGAGTCCTGCAGAGTTCTGACCTGAGCTACCCGGGAGAGTAGAGCAGGCCGCTTTCTAACTAGGGGTTGGGGTTTGTGAACGTGGATGTCCGTAAAGCTACCCTGCTGGACGGTTGCTCGCCTACTCCTGTCTTCCTGGTGGCCCTTGAGATCTGAGATTTGGAATGGCTCAGCAGCTAGTCCTTAGAATAGTGCGCCCCGTATTCTCTCAGAAAGTAGGGTTTCAAAAGGGAAGATGCTTTTGTACCTGTCCCGAAGCCCTCGCTGTTACACGTGAGGCTGCTGTAGACTTCTCTAGAATGTTGTTGCATGAGCATGGTGCTGTGTTTAACTTCTTCTTCCCCTGTGTTTGAATGCTGTTGGTCTGAAGTGGCTTTCTCTCGTTTTAGGCAATGACTGTGGGAGAGCAGTGCCGGCCGGTGGCTGGGCTCTCCGCAGCGTCCCACGTGCTCTGACGGGATGGGCCCGGGCAGGCCAGCCTCCGCCTGCGCTCATCTAGCACCTTGCGTCCAGCTACACGGGAGGAGTGACCCCAGGACACTTCAGGCCCAGGTAGTTCTCTTCCTTTTCTCTTTTTAGATTTTTATCAGGAAACATTTTGAACAGAAGTTGGAGGAAAAGGACAGTAAACACCCTTTAAACCACCTTCGAGATTCAACGGTTGTTAGCGGTTTGTCCTGTTTTTCTCTCGGATGTTTGCAGAACCACTTCAAAGGCAGCTGCAGATGTCATGACGCTTCCCTTCTAGATGTTTTAGAGTGCTCAGTATTTTAGAATAGTCCTAAAAGTAAACTCTCTACTTAACCATTATCACACCTAACAAAATGGACGAAAAATCATTCCCTAATACTATGTAATAACCAGTTTTCCCTCAGCTTCATCCAGTTGTCCCCAAAATGTGTTTCCCCCCAACACTGAATGTATGAAAATCTTCACGCAACAACATTGGGTTCTACGGCGAGCACCCAAATTGCATTACGATTTCGTGGTATTTGTTTCATTGCCTGTCTGACCTTCAGTCCACCCTCCAGAGTCCATCCATCAGCCCACCTTACTCTGATACGTAAGGAAGTCAGGTGCAGACACGGGCACCCTGCTGCCTCAGCGTGCGCGTCACACGCTAGAATTCATTCTTGGAGCTCGTTCTTAGAATTTCAATTTTTTCTTCTGATGCAAATTTTACATCTGAAATGAATACATCAAAACGTATGCATGTTGTCACATTTGCTGAGTTTCGACAAATGTGTACATAGGTGTCGCACATACCTCTATCAGGATGGAGGTCTTTTCTGTTGTTCCAGAGAATTCTCCTCTGCCCCTTCCTGCCCTCCCAAGGCCACCGTCATTGTCATTTTTTCCACCGTAGATGGATTCTTCCTGTTCCAGGACTTCCTGTAAATGGACTCCTATGCCACATGACCTCGTGTGTCAGGCCTCTTTGGGGGTGGTGCACAGGGGCTCCTCAGCCGGCGTGGCCGCTCTGAAACGCTAAGCAGTGTCCCCGGTAGTTTGTTCTCCAGCTGCTGCTTTGGGTTCCTGCACGTGAAGCTGCTGGGAGCTTCCTGGTATACCTCTGTTTGTAAACGTGTTTTCAGGTCTTGGGTAGATACCAGGGAGCGAAGCCGCTGGGACGGGGGATGGTGTATGTCTAGTTTTTTAACAAACCAGCAGACCTTCTTCCTGGGGCTGTGCCATCTTCTATTCATACCAACTATCAAGCACCCCCAGTTGCTCCACGTCTTCGCCAGCCTGGAGTGGTTTTTTTAACTGGGTCCCTTCTGCTGGGTGTGAAGTAATATCTCATTGTAGTTGACCAAGAAAATTTAAAAAATTTTTGACATAGTTTCAAACTGACAGAAAAGTTACAACAGTAGTACACAGAATTCCTGGGTATGCTTCTCCCAGACTCCCCAAGTGTTAATCCTCTTACTACATTTCCCCTCCCTCTCCCCTGTGTCTCTTTCTCTCTGTCCCTCTTTGCACACACGTACACTCACACGTACACGCACCCATGCACATGCATGCTCATACGTACACACGCACCGATGTGCACACGTGCACTCACATGTATACATGCCCCCATGTGCACATGCATGCTTGCACGCACCCATGTGCACACACATGCACACGTACACATGCCCCCATGTACACATTCATGCTCGCACGCACCCATGTGCACACATGTATACATGCACTCATGCACATGCACGCATGCTCGCACGCATCCATGTGTACGTGCGTGCTCACATGTACACACACACCCATGTGCGCGTGTACATGTACACACGCACCCATGTGCACAAACACGTACACATGCACCCATGTGCACACAAGCAGCCTGTGCACGCACATGCACCCATGCGCTCACACGCACATGCACCCATGCACACACGTGCATGCTCACGTACACCCGCACCCGTGTGCACACTCACATGCACACAAGCGCACTCACACACACTCATGCACACACATACGCACCCATGTGCACGGGCACGCTCATGTACACACGCACCCGTGTGCACACTCACATGCACACGCGCACTCACATACGCACCCATGTGCACGGGCACACTCATGTACACACACCCATGTGCACGCACACACGCACACTCACGCACGCATATACCCACCCATGTGCACAGGCACACTCACGTACACACGCACCCGTGTGCACACTCACACGCACACATGCGCACTCACACACTCATGCACACACATATGCACCCATGTGCGTGGGCACACTCATGTACACACACACCTGTGTGCACATTCACATGTACACATGCGCACTCACATTCATGCACACACATACGCACCCATGTGCACGGGCACGCTCACGTACACACGCACCCCGTGTGCACACTCACATGCACACATGCACACTGACACTCATGCACACACATATGCACCCATGTGCATGGGCACACTCACGTACACACGCACCCATGTGCACATTCACATGCACACATGCGCACTCACACACACTTATGCACGCACATACACACCCATGTGCATGGGCACACTCACGTACTCACGCACCCGTGTGCACACACGCACCTGTGTGCATGCACATGTACACATGTGCACTCACAACTCTCACATGCACACCCGTGAGCACACACACACCACATATGCACACGCGTTTTCTAAACTGGTGAGGTATAACTTGCAGACATGATGCCTTTTTACCGCTAAGTACTCGGTATGTATTTCCTGAAACAAGCACTTCTCTTACGTAATAACATGATCGGAATCTGGAAGTTCGCGTTCAGATAAAGCCACCGTGTCACGTACAGGCCTTGTTGGGATTTCATGAGTTACCCCAACAGTGTCCTTTGGGTGAAGGAATCCCAGGTCACTGAGCGGCGTGAGTTACCACGTTTGTCTCGTTCCTTTGATCTGAACACTTTGTGAGACTGCCTTTTTATTTCATGACATTGGCATTCTTGAAAAATACAGGCCAGTTATTTGATGACTTTGTATCAGTTTGGCTTTGTCTGAAATTTCTCAGAATGACACTCCTGTTACATCCTTGTGGGGGAAAGCTGCAGCATGATGCTGAGCCCTTCTCGTGTGCCCCGTCGGGAGGCGCCCGCTGTGGACCTCGTCCTAACCTGGTGGCGGCGAGGGCGTGTCTGCCCAGCCTCCCCTGTGGACTTGCTCTCGCTTTTCTCTGCAGTTGCAAGCGTCCGTCCTCGGGACCATGTTAGCGTCCTTTCGCTTCCCAGACTGATGAACTAGTTTAGCATTCATCGATAATTTTTGTCTGAATCAGTTTTTTATTCTGATGGTTGGTAAGCGGTGACTGACTTATTTGTATCAGAGCAGTTTGGTGCGTTGGTTTCTGTTAGTATTCATCTTTAGGGCTTTCCTTTGTCTTTATAGATTTTATTCCCCATGTCCCTGCTGCATGTGAAACGTCAGCGTGGTTGCCAACCTACCTGCCCAAGACGGCGTTTGAGAGTGTCTCCTCTCACCCACCTCTCCTGTCCTTCCTGCACACACCCATTTTCTATTGAGTTTTGGTCTCTTTTCACTTCAGTTTTAACATTTCTTTAGAGAGCCCTTTGTATTTACAAATATTTTTCTTCCAATTTTTCAGTTCTTTGACTTTGTTTATGGTGTTTTTAATCCCCGCAGGCCTTTTTTTTTTTTAAGATTTTATTTATTTATTTGAGAGAGCACAAGCAGGTCGAGCAGCAGGTAGACGGAGAGGGAGAAGCAAGCTCCCCACTGAGCAGGGAGCCCGATGCCGGACTTGATCCCAGGATCCTGGGATCATGACCCGAGCCAAAGGCAGACGCTTAACGACTGAGCCACCCAGGTGCCCCAGGCCTGTTGTTTTTCAAATTTGTATTTTAGGGGCGCCTGGGTGGCTCAGTCAGTTGAACATCCGACTCTTGATTTCTACTCAGGTCATGACCTCAGGGTTGTGAGATGGAGCCCCGCATTGGTCTCTGAGCTCAGCAGAGAGTCTGCTTCTCCCTTGCCCTCTGCCCCTCCTGCCTGTGCTCGCTCGCTCTCTCTAAATAAATCTTTAAAAAAATAAAATAAAATTCGTATGTTAATGTAGCAAAACGTATCACTCTTTTCTTTTATTGCAAATGGATTTTGAGTCCTAGTTAGAAAGCCTTTCTCTAGCCGGGCTCAAGAGGAATTCGCCTGTATGTGTGTTTTCTAGTGCTCGTATCCACCCCCTCAGGTATTTTGGTTATTTTTACTTTTGGAGGTTAAACTTTCTCCAAATAAAACTGTACATCTCATGGGCTGTCTGCACCCTTCGGACAGCAACGCTTTGTTTTTTTCTCTCATAACTTCCAGTGAGGTTTTTAAGTTGTTTCCGAAATACTTTACTGAAGTTTTACCACAGCGGCCTCATTTTAAATGGACCCTTCATCACGTGACACACGATCACCCTTTATCATGAGGCCCGGGCGGCCGTCCCTGGGGCAAAGGGCTCGTGGTGGAGGTGTGGACTTGGGCTGTTGACCTGCCATGGAGCCCACAGTTGTAAACTTGTTCGTTCCCCTTGACTTAGTAATCCCAGAACGGGTACTCCATCCTAAAGAAGTTCTTTAAAATGAGAAAAAAGCTAAATGTGTAGAGATGGTATTTGAAGCAATATTTCTATTAGTGGAAAAACTGGAACCATCTGAATGCTTAGCAAGGTTATAGCTAGTTTAGGCATGAGAAGGCCATTTGTGGGATTTTGGGGAATGCCACCGTGAAGAACAATGGAAATGTTAGTCTCTGGAAACATGCCTTTGTTCCTTCAGAGGAAAGCAGAACAAAGCTTATATCTGTTATGGTTCAAACGGACAAAACCTGAGGCGTGCGTGGGAGGTGTACGCGGACCTTGGGGAGCGGGATGCTCTCGGGTGAGGGGTCAAGGACATGGTGCAGCTGACAGGTGCACGGCTCGTCCAGCGCAGCTCCTGTGCGTGGGGCGTCCGGGAGCCGTGTCCGCAGAGCTCATGGCGGACTGCGTTGTCTCTGCCGGAACCTGACCTTTTGAGGCCATATAGAGTGGGTAATGGGGGACATGAGGGGCTCAGGGGCTGCTCTGTGAAGGGGAGGGTGGCACCGTGGCCTGGTGACGTGGGCGGGAGCCACAGGCGTGTGATGAGGTCAGGGGTGTACGAGAGTGGCTGCTTCCGTCCGTGCGGAAGAATACCTCTTAGCGCTAACGATTGTGTGGTGGGAGTTTGGAAACTTGGCCTCAGACGGATGTGCTCTTTCTCATGTGCTCTTGCTTTTGTTTTTGTTTAAAGACCCAGCTGCAGTTTAATAGGAGCGTTCCTGCCCATTCCAGCAACTTGGCAGTCCGCTATTCTTGCCCGCATGCAATCAAAATTGAGAAGCTGAAGCACTCATATAGCGAGTCATACCACCGTCACGATCTGGGTTTGAAGGATGGTCCCGACGGGAGCGGCTCTGCTTCGTTTTCCATCATCTCAGAAGAGAGGCTCAGCTGCGCCGTGCACCTGGCCAGGAGAGACATGAAGCGCAGACAGTTGGAGGAACACGTCAAGCAGCACCGCCTCAGAAGTGAGCCCCAGCTCTCTGAGAGGTGGGGGCCCCACAAGCATAAGATCCCCGAGCACAGGGCGCAAAGGAAGGAACCGAGGAGCCAGGAAACGTGTCATTGCGCCCACCAGCCGTCCACGGTGGGAACGTCCTGCTCAGGTGCCGAGGTGTACCTGTACACAGCTGGTCCAGCACCGTCCCATCCAGCCGTGCCCCACTCGCCGCCCACGCGCGCCCCGGGGCCGGAGCCCCAGCCCAGGACCAGCGGCCACCAGAGCCTGCTAGAAGTGCAGCGGCTCCAGAGGGCATTGAACACCTGTGTCCACAAAATGGAAGCAGTCTCTGAGAAAGGTGAGAGCACCTAGACTCCCCGCGGGGGAGTGGGATAGTCCAACACGTTCGTCCAGGACCCCCGCCCCCATCCCACTCCACCCCCCGTCCCGCAGTGAGCAGAGCCCACGAGGCAGGTGGGCCGTGAGTTTGGCCAGAGTCTGTCTTCCCGGGGAGCTGGCCCTGCCCTGGCCCCTCTGTCAGGCAGAGGCAGCTGGCACTGCCCCGTCCCGCGGGTCCCACGGCTCCCGAACGCAAATTATCCTGTCGTGTTTTGCCGTTCGGCAAAATTTTTGTAATTTGCTCAAAAAAGAGCATCGTATGTGCATGTTTATCTTTAGATAAAGCTGGTTGTAACGGAGCAGCGTTTAGATGGGCTTGCAGCCGTGACAGGAGCTGGGGGTGTGTGTGAGGGGGGCGTCCGACCACCAGGCACAAGGCAGGGTGTGCGGTCATCCCACACTGTTTCCCACGGTTGTTCAGTGCCCTCTCTGCCCCACGTTTCCCTGCGGAGTAGGGAACGGACTCCTTGTGGCGAGTTTGGGTTGGCCTAGCGGGTCGGAGAGAGGAGATCAGCTTCCCAGCTGCGAGGAGTGGGGGGTTGAGCATCCCTGGGGACCACTGCTAGGATCCCCCCGGGGTCTGTAGGGATCCTCTGCAGACAGGTGCACGTGCCACGAGGCGCTTAAGCTGCCTTCCCGAGATAAACGTGACTGAGCAGCCGAACAGAAATACGCAAGTGAGGATGTGGCGGCACGGGAGAAACAGGACTTGTTCCTGAGCTTCCGAGCGGCCGGCTGAAGAGGGAAAGGTGATTGTTGCAGAGTTTACAAGGTCTGCGACAGAACACAGCTGTGTCAGGAAGACCTTTCTCCCGTGGTCTTCCTGACAAGTGTGTTGTGCGATATCGCGGCGGCGACAGGAGTGTTGGTGTGGGCTGCCGGGGGCGCCCCGTGGCACCCCGTGGTGGAAGCTGTGCTGTCAGGCGACGGAGCCCTGCGCCGATGATGTGGCCTGACCCGGGGGCCTTTATAGAGAGCTCCTCAGACCCTGGGGAAGGACTGGTGTGGGTGATTGCTCGTTTATTTTATTCTACTTTTTTAGGTGTGAAGAGAGCACGTGCGCACACATGACAGGGGAGAAGGGGCGGAGGGAGAGGGAATCTCAAGCAGACTCCCTGCTGAGCGCGGAGCTCGATCCCCTGACCCTGAGATCATGACCTGAGCCACAATTAGGAATCGGACACTTAACCCACCAGTCCACCCAGGCGCCCCTCGCTTATTTGTTAGTTTAAAATTTCAAGTTGTGGGCGCCTGGGTGGCTCAGTTGGTTGGGCAACTGCCTCCAGCTCAGGTCATGATCCTGGAGTCCCGGGATCGAGTCCCACATTGGGCTCCCTGCTCAGCGGGGAGTCTGCTTCTCCCTCTGACCTTCTTCCCTCTCGTGCTATCTCTAATTCTCTCTCTCTCAAATAAATAAAAAATCTTAAAAAAATAAAATAAATAAAATTTCAAGTTGTCACAAATCATACCTTTTGAATTATAGCAGATGTGTCACCACAATGGCAAATAGCTATAAAAACCTGTCCGTGCATAGTTTAAATTTCTGCGCTGGCTCGTTGTGGCCTGGGCAGTTTGCCACGGCCCCCTCTGCGGACCACCCTTCCGGGGGCCCTGACGTGCCCAGGGTGCTTCCCGGGTGCGGCTCCGTAGACCCCTTGTCTCAGAACCGCCTGCCGGGTGGTGGCTTGGAGCCCCGTCGGAGCCGGTGTCCATGACATTCACGCACGCATGCGGCGCCCACATTTCTCCATGCTGCGCAGCCCCCATGAGACAGAAGTCTGGCTGGTCGGCCCCGTGAGCAGGTGTCTGTACCCAGAACTCCAATTTCAAAGTTTTGCTTTTCTCAAAACAAAATTTTTTCATCATTTGGCTTCTTAACCAGTAAATGTTAAATATTTGAGTTTATAAAATACACTTGCACTAATAAAACACAGCTTTTTCTGACTTGTATCCTGGGATTTTGCGTAAGAACCACTGGCTCGGGAGCGGATGCTCGCACAGCCCTCAGAGGCCCCCAGACACCGTTTCTTTGAGCACGTGGTTTGAAAACGTGGGGCACCCGTGAGTACAAGGGTGTGCTCCCTGACAAAGATGTCAAGGCTTTGGACATTCGAGCAGTCTGAACGTGTTAAGAAAGGATTTCTCTTTTGGATTCGAGATAAAGTATCAAAGAAATCTTGCCAAACATAAAATAGGCCAATAAAGGATTTCTGAAAAAAATAGCATTACAGGTTTGGGCTCAGTAGAAAGAATCTCAAAGTAGTCAGCGGTGCTTGGCATTGGCGGAAGCTTCCGCCAGGGTCTGGTCCCGGGACTCCGAGTGGCGGGAGCTTGGTCTGAGGTCCTGTGTCTCTTCCGACTGGGTTACACACAGGCCCACTCCTTCCTCATTTCTTGGCTGGTGGAGGATTTTTTGTGGGAGCCCCATTATTTTGTTTTTAATAAAACTAGATATCTTCAGCTTTATTATGTCTTGGAATAATTGAAGTTTTCATGCGTTTCTGTATGTATGTATAATCCACTTTTGGGGAAACACTGTTTTCAGATAGAGCGGAAGAAGCTTTGGACCCAGATGAGGAGCGGCGAGTCCAAGTCCGGAGGCAGGAGCAAGCCGTGCGCTCCGCCCGGATGCTCTATGTCCTACAGCAGCAGGTATGGGAGTGGGGGAGCGGCCACCGGCCTTGGGGGCCCTACCGAGAGCTTCCCCTGCCCCGTCTCAGCAGCACGAGTGCAGTGTCCCACGTGACTCCTGTTGCGTTTCTGAGCCTGAATTTCCTGAACGTGTGGACAAGTGGTTCTTTTCTTTTTGCTGTCTGCCTTCATGTGTATTTGTGTGATGTGAATATAGGGCCGAAGTCCTTAAAGAGTGGTTTTTGGCTTTTTGGGGTCATATATTCTTGAGAATCTGAGAATGTGAGTCCTGTCCTGGAAAATGGTGCTGGTAGAGCATGTGTTTCTGTGGACAGACTCGAGTGGACAGTGGATCGGTGACCCCAGCTGGTGCCCTGGTGTTAGAGGGACGGGGCCTCATCACTTTCCCGCCTGCCTCCCGTCTGTGCTGGGCCAGACGCTGAGTAACAGCAGATCGTGCGGTTGTCTTGTTGAACAGTGAAGGAGGGAGGCGTGCTGAGGGTCTCGGTGAGCAGGCGTTCACGTTGTTTACGTTGCAGATAGATTGCTCTTAGATGTCTTTTAACCGTAGCGCCTTCCTCATGATTCCATCTTCAACTCTTTTCCCGTCACTTACGGCACAGGCTGGCTTTACTGCTTGAACCAAAAGCTGAATGTTTTCCTGTAAAAGGAGAAATGCCTGAGTTAGACTTTGCTCCGTGTTGTTGTGGGGTGGTGCTTCAGTCCTCGCTCCACACTGTGGCCACTGAGATTGTTCTGGAACACGCATCTGACCCTGTCAGGGCTCTCCGGACATGGTGCAGCCCACGATGCAGCGTGGCCTCCCACCTTCTCTCCCTCCTGGGAGGTTCCCGTGACCCTGGGACCAGGGGATGGGGGGGACACTGTGCTCCATTCGCCGTCTTGAACTTGAAGCCTGGGACTGTGTTTTGGGTCACGAGTGAAGAGCCTTGTCTCATTTCGAGTGACTTGAATTAAACAGTGATTGTATTTGGACAAGACAGATCAGTGGATGGGTCTGAAGTCTTCACTTTTTCCCCTTTACGAAACAGGTGAAAGAGATCCAGGAAGAGTTGGATAAATTGAGTCCACATAAAATCAGACCCACGAAGAAGGTATGACGCAGGCTGTCATGGTGGATACTGCTTGTTTATAAGTTGCGTTTCCAGTGTCTGGTGGGGATTGTGCGTGTGGGTTCCCTGCACTAGCAGGTGCACGGTGCTCGTAGAGATGGGTCTGGGGGGGCACGAGCACCGTAAATATCCTGCACTTGGTGTGGCCCTCCAAGGAACAGACTCTGTTGCTGCTGGTGTAAGAAACTGACAATAGGAAGGAGAAAGCTATTTGTCGGAGAAAACCTTTGAACTTCGTAATTCCCTGCTGTGAGAAAGTGTCCCGAGTACAACGTTGTCTAGAAAGGAGACAGGCCGCAAATCCTCGTGAGGGTGGGACTGATGTGGAGAAGTTCTGAATTCTGAAATAACTGCTCCCCTCCCCCTTCACCGCCAGTCCTGGGTGACGTCGCGGCTGGCGGCTGCCCACCGAGGAGCCATCCGGGCCTTACAGGCGTTGGTGACGCAGCTCACGGACCGCGGGGAGCCCCCGGTTCCTGCACGCTGTAGGGGGCTGGGCAGCCTTATCCGCCGGCTGTCACTCTGCTCCGCCAAGCTGGACGCTGACCCTTCCGTCCCCGATGTGGTCATGGACATCCTGCGACAGACTGAGGTATGAATCGGACGGCAGGTTTTGTTAAAAGTGCTTTGTTTCTAAGCAGGGAGGTGGTGCTTACTGTGGCCTGGTTCCGTTGGGGTTTAAGGAGAAGACAAGACAGAGCTGCCACCTGCTGAATTCGAGCTTTGCAGGGGACGGAGGACGCACTTCGTTTTTATCTCATCAGCCTTACCGTCTGGCCTAGAACGTTGTACCTCACTTATTGGAGAATGGGTGGTTTGGGTATGGACCGTGCGTCGGCTCTTAACCAGGTCCGTCGATTGACCAGAATGTCCCATCCCCTGACCGTGCCATTGAGAGAGAACCTATTAGCACAGAAAAGGAGAGCAGTAAAGCACTCTTCGGTTAGTGCTTGGATGAGAGTGCGTGTGCTGCCTCGGTGGACTTCTGGGAAGAAGAGGTGCTTGAAGCCGTGCCAACGGCTGGGGACGTCCGGCCGTCCCCCGGCAGGTACTAGTCGGGACGGAGCCGGCAAGAACAGGAGGCCCTCATCTGTGCCGTCCCGCCCTGCTGCGGTGCTGGGAGCCGCACAGGCTTTATTACCGGCACGCTGCAGTTGAAGAAGGTCCCAGAGGTGCCACCGACGTTCCTCGCATGCTGTCCCCGTGACTTCCTTGCCGGAGTTAGCTCTGACCCCCCGACATCCGTCCACAGGCGAAAAGCGACCTTCACGTTGGTGGGACACGGGGGACGGGTGGGACACGGGGGAGGGAGACTTCTGGGCTAAGTTAAGTAGCCTGGGTGGCCCCCGTGGCCCCTCCTCCTTGAGCGTCGCCGGCACGGCGTGTGTGGTTTGCAGGTGGCACCGGTGCCGGGAGGACTCAGCCCAGGAGCGCAGCCCCTCTGACAGCGTGGCGGGTCGCGTGGTGCTGTCTACGCTTGCCCCTCGCAGACATGGTGGGCGCGTCTTCATCTCCTGGAAAGACTTCAGGGGCTTGTCTCGTCCCTTCCCAGAGTTTAAACAGGAGCCCCTTAACGTGATGCTTCTCACACACTTCTGTCAGTAGTGCGGGGAGCTCAGTCCCGTTGACGGGCCGCTCCTCCACGGCTCGCTGTCCTCGTGCCTTACTGCCCCTGGAGTAAGTCTCCCCGGCCATGCTCAGTTGTCTTCAGTTTGCACAGTCCTGCTAGCAGCTGGTGCTCACTGCCCACTGATGAGCAACAGGAGCCTCTTGTAGGAACGGGGGCACGTGGGGGTGGGTGGGTGGCCACGGCCCTGGGCATGTGGTGTGGTTTATGAAAAGGTATGTTACACGTAGTTCCTTTGCCCACTGAAAATACCGTTTGAGTGTATGAGATTTTTATCGAGAATTAAGACATCTATAAAGCATGTAGGATTAGGCTCTGAAGACCGTGGTTAGTTTCTAGAATATGGTGGATTTGGATGCCTTTAAAAGTAGTCCTGTTCTTTTTCTTTGTGCTGTTGGTTTCAGTGAGCTAAACGTGTAAAAGGACACGCAGAAATCTCTTGTTAAGTAGATGTTCTCAGTTTTCCAGCTAAACGACATGCCATTGACCACTAGACGTGGACGTGTAATGACACGTTTGTCTGGGGGCCTGATTTTCGGGTTTGTGGTCAGCAGCAGACTTTTGTGAGGTAATCGAAGACAATAACGGGCTGTTTCATGGCAGGCTTTGGAATCCCTCCTGGAGAAGAAACTGTCACCAAAACAAGTGAAGAAAAGTGTCACGGAAACTCGGAGCAGGTTTCCTGTTGGTGGCCGCAGGGCCTTGGAGAGATGGCAGAGTCCTTCGCCCAAGAGCGAGAAGAGACCCCTCGTAGCAAAGGAGACATTTCCAGAGGAAGCAAGATGGCCTTCGGGGGCAAAAACGCTCCTTGCTGGTATGTGTCCTGAGGTGTTCGCCATGTGGCGTTTGGTTCTGGCCCACACAGACGCTGCATGGAGGGGAGGTCAGATTTAAAACCTGGTCCACAGCAGGTGCACTTGAACCCAGGAAGCAAGTAGCAACCAGAGGGTCCCCCGCAGAGGAGGGTCCCCCGTAGTGGAAGGAGCCCCCCTAGAGGGAGGGTTCCCCCCATAGAGGGGGGGGTCCCCCGTGGACGGAGGGTCCCATAGAGGAAGGGTCCCCCCATAAAAGAAGGGTCCCCCTGTAGAGGAAGGGTCCCCCCCATAGAGGAGGGTCATCCCCCATAGAGGGAGGGTCCCCCCCGTAGAGGAGGGTCGTCCCCCATAGAGGGAGGGTCCCCCCTGTAGGGGAGGGTCGTCCCCCATAGAGGGGGGTGGGGAATGTCAGGTTCTCTCTTCCCACATCATCACGCTTAGGTTACCCAGAGGAGATTCCTGAAGAGCTAGAAGTGAGAACCCCGCTTTTTAAACGTTTGTTTATTTAGATTTTACTCATAGGCACACGCATATGCACAGATAGCCACGCGATGTGTGTGTATGTTTTTAGCGTAGGTAATAAATAACTCGTCCCCAGAACCAGAATTGCTGGCTTGTGCACGTTTAGACAGTCAGCCAGCTTGCCCTTGAACAGGCCCACGGTGATGTTGCGGCGAACAGTGAGCATCAGAGTGTATTTCCCACATCCTTGCCAAGTACTTGATGTCATGAAATTGTAAGAATTTTCCAGTGTCTTGTCCTGTCCTGACTCCGGGGTGGAAGGTCCTGGTGCTCCCGGGCGTGTGCCCCCTCCTCTGTGCGAGCCCTCTGCCCTCCGGGGGCCGGCGTCATGCTCTCGCATGTGTAGAGGGTCTTCTTGCACTCTGGGCCTCCTTTCTGGGTTTGCATGGATTGCAAATATTTCTCTCAGTCACATGCTTTTGACTTGGTTTAGGATCCCTTTCCTGGAACAGATATCTGCACTTTGTGGGCAGAATCATTGTTCTTACGTGTTTTACTATTTCAGGAGGCTCTTCCTCTTTGTTCTTCTTCAAATTTTGTTGATGGAGATTGCGTATCTTCAGAGGAATTTAGAAGGTGCTAGTCAGGTTCCAGGACAGAGGCCGTGGGGGGTGTGATGGGCCCCTCGAGTTCACAGGCTGGCCTGGGGGGAGAGGAATGACATCATGGTGCCCTTTCTCCCTCCCTGCAGGTGAAGGGTACGGTTTTCGGCATACGAGAATTCTTGACGTAGGGATACTAGGAACTCCTGGATTCCTTGTTAGGTTCATGTCCAGTTTTCCCATTTTATGGTTTTTACTGCTACTGTGAACGGGATCGTCTTTTTATTGTGTGTCGAAGCGGGTTCTCGCTCCTTCCAGCAGAGCCGTGGGACCGTGCCCAGACCTCTGGGCGGCAACGACGCTGCGTTTCGTTGGTTCTGAGGGGTGCGGTGGAACGTTTCTGAGATTGCGATGCGTTCTTACGTTGATGATACCTTACAATTAATTGGCTATGTTTTAAAATTTCCCATAGGTGCATAAAATAAGGATGTCTTAATGTTTTAGATTTGATGAATAATGAGATTTTGTTAGTTAATTCTTTTGTTTTTCCAGATAGATGAGATCACCTACAAATAAGTAAAGCTCTGCCTTTCTCTTTACAATTTTTATACCTTTTTTTTTTCTCTTTCTTCTTTACTGGACAGAATTTAGTTCAGGATAATATTGGGTGATAGCTGTAGTCGGGGCATCATTTCCCCCCAGATTTCGTGGGATCTGTTGATGTGCGAGCCTTGCGGTTGTGCTTTCGCGTGTCCGAGGGCCAAGTCAGAGGAAATGTTCTTCTGTTTCTTTTTCCAGTTTTGTGAAGAGGTTTTCTTTTCTTCTACTTTTTCCTTTTTTTACGTTAAACTGATAGAAATATACGTTGATAGTGTTTTAAAATAGCTTCAAGATTTTAACGTTGAATTTTTTAATGTGCCATTGGTGTCGATGTGGACGAATCCAGTAAACTAATTTTCCTGTTTCAATTGAAATAGAATATACAGATAGAAAAGTACACAAAATAGGAGTTTACAGCTCAGTTCATCAGAAAACGAACATCTGTAGGGCCACTACCTACGTCAGGAAATGGGACATTACGAAAGCACTAAGCAGTCCCCTCTTCCAATCTCCGTGCCTCGCCTCCTCCCCCAGATTAACTGGTACTCTGATTTTTTCTGCCGTACTTTGGTTTTTGCCGGATCTGGAACTTTACGAGCTTTATAGGACTAGAATTACACAACGGGTATTTTCTTGGGACCGGCCTCTTCGTTCATGTTTTGTGAGAGTCATGTTTGTGCGGCTCGTGGCCGCGTCCCGCTGTGTGAGTGGACCGTGGTTCTGTTGTCTTCATCATCGGGGTTTTCCCAGGTCTGGACGATTACAAAGAAAGCTGCTCTTCTCATGTGTCTCTTGGTGCGTGTGCACGTGTGTTTGTGTTGGATGCGTTCCCGGGGGTATCATGGGCAGCTCATAGCGGGTGCGTCTGTTCAGCTGTAATAGATCAAGAGTTTTTTCAAAGTAGCGTTTCCGGTTTCATGCCGACCAGCAGCACGTGACGGCCACTGCCACACATCCCTGCCCGCACTTGTTCGTCTTCGTAAGCGTAGTCTCCCGCTAGGAGCGTAGACTATCATTCTGGTTTTTTTTTTTAGAGGTTTATTCATTTATTTTAGAGAAGGAGAGAGCGGGCGGCGGGGGGGGCGTGGTAGCAGCAGGGCAGGAGGGAATCCCAAGCCGACTCCGCGCTGAGCGCAGAGCCCGACGCAGGGTTTGATCCTGGGACCCTGAGATCAGACCTGAGCTGAAGTCAAGAGTCAGACACTTAACTGACGGCACCACCCAGGAGCCCCGGCTGTCATTCTGGTTTGATCGATTCATTGATTTATAGATTTTATTTATTCATTCGAGAGCGCACAAGCAGAGGGAGAGGGAGAAGCAGTCTCCCCGCTGAGCAGGGAGCCCGACGCGGGACTTGATCCCAGGATCGCGGGATCATGACCTGAGCCGAAGGCAGACGCTTCACCGACTGAGCCACCCAGGCGCCCCTCATTCTGGCTTTAATTTACATTTTCTGTTTGAGTGATGGTGTGAGTACGTTTTCATGTGTTTATACCCCATTTATATGCCTCCTTCTGGGAAGTGCCAGTTCAAGTCTCTTGCTCTCTCTCCCTCCCTCTTTCACATTTTCCTTCTCTTCCTTATTTTCTTTGTCTCCTTTTTTTTTTTCAAAAATGGATTTATAGTTCTTTATAGGAGTATTCTGCATATGGACCCTAACTCAGTTAGATGGGGCCTCCGTTCGTTTCAGGTGTCCTCAGATCCTCCCAGTAGGGTGTAGACCGTGTGCGCGTGTTCACTCTAGTGCAGCTTTCACTCGATTTATTCCGCCGTGCTCTTGTGTGTGACGTCCTTTAAAACCTTTAACTCCCAGGGCGCCTGGGTGGCTCAGTTGTTAAGCATCTGCCTTCGGCTCAGGTCATGATCCCAGGGTCCTGGGATCGAGCCCCGCATCGGGCTCCCTGCTCAGCGGGAAGCCTGCTTCTCCCTCTCCCGCTCCCCCTGCTTGTGTTCCTGCTCTCGCTGCATCTCTCTCTGTCAAATAAATAAATAAAATCTTAAAAAAAAAAAAAAAAAAAACCTTTAAGTCCTGACGTGTGTGCTGATATATAGACGTCTGATTTTATGCATTTTCTTGTATCAAGCAACCTTGCTATGCTTCCGTTTTCTAATACTTTGTCAGTAGATTGTGTTTTGCTGTGTACAGAATTGTATCATCCGTGGTTTATTTCCAGCCTTTGTTCCTTTATTGCTTTTTTCCTGTAGTCTTCTGGTTTCGTTTACGCAGTCTGCAGATGGCTGATGTAAAGGTCTGTTCAGGTGTCTTGTGATGCTTGAGACTCGATCTCTCATTGGGTTTCTGCTCCGTCTGCTTGAACCCGTGCTGAGATGCTGGGCCCTCCGGGCTGTGGGTCTCCTGGGGGATTTTCCATGCCGCTGCACACCTCTCTCCGACCTCGGTGCTGCTCACCCGATGGCCGTCTGTGCTGAGCTGGTGTGGCGCGCACCTAGACCAGCGCCCCTCTCCCGGGGCTCCGTCCTCTGCTGCCATTCTAGGAATTTCTCTTGTAAGTAGGCGGCTGTCGGTGAGTTTTGTGTTTCATCCGGTCAGGTCTGCCGAGATGAAGGACGCACTTGAACTTCAACCTTAGTTTGTGTGTTTCATTTGCCAAGGTTTTCTCTGCCTGTGCTGTAGTTTACTATATTCGTCAGCTTAGCCTGTTTCACTGTTTCCCCCACTGGGTTGGAGGTTATGTACCGATGTTCATTTGATCTGCGTCTCAGTCTGCCACTCATTCTGCGGCACCATCTCTGATGTGGATGTCACAAAACTGAATTTGCCAGACTGTGGTTAGATATGTACTTAGCACCGTGTGGCTCTCTCCCCTTCACCGGGGGGCAGTAGAACTCAGCCCCAAGTTGGCCCGCCTTTCCCTTACAGCCCCGCAACTGGCCGGCGGCCCCATGCGGGCCCAGAGCTAGGCGCCCGCGTGACAGGCTCCAGGAGGACGTGTGTCTGCGGGAGGACAGGCTTCTCGGCAGCAACCACAGGACGCTGTGTCTGGGGGCCGGGGGGAGACGCGCACAACTTCCCAGGCCTGCACACAGACGTCTTTCCTAACCAGCTTAGGAGAGTACAGGAGCCCATAACTGATGAGTGCAAGGTGAGCCCCTGCGTCAGAGAGCGGCTGGAAAGCTGCTTGTCTAAAGCTCACCACAGAACCAATCTGGGAGAGCAGGAAGGCGCATGCCCGCAGGAAACGGGCCAGAAAGACCGCACTGGTGACCCTGGGCTGAGGACTTCATCTCTCAACCTTCATTTTTCCATCTGTGAAGTGAGGATGCTAGTCCTTATCCTACGTGACGGACTTGGGTGTAAGTAGCAAACTGGGTAATCATGAGTGCCATAAAAATGGCAGGTGTTTTTAGTTCAAGACAATCTCAAGCTACTAAGGAAAGATCGGATTGTGGTAGGCAGGTTCTAGCTGAGAAAGCAGATCTTTGGTGGCCATTAAAAATGAGTTTTGTCCATTTCTAAAATCATGAGGTGATTGGGCCATGGCGCAGTAAGCGGGCGTGCGCAGCCGGGAAAGCGTGTTCCTGCGGAGCCGTCCCGGCGTCCCTGACGGCAGAGCAGCAGGCCCGGCCCTGGCCCCGGAGTCTGAGGGCGCGGCCCTGCCGCTTGGCGGTTTGCTTCCTCATCGGCAGAGCCGTGGTGGCCGAGTCCCGCCTGCTGTGTGTGCCGCGGGGAGGCCCGATGTGAGTGCCCCGGCCGGAGCCGAGAGAGCGGGGAGCAGGTGCGAGGCGGGATAGCGGATAGCGCTGCTCGCTGTTGTCTTCGCTGCTCCAGACCGAGGGTGGTTGTCGCCTGAAGTCCCTTTTCTGTTTCTCTCCCCATCCTGTCCCCCCCCCCCCCACGGTCACTCCTGTTTTTATGCTTGTGCTGCTCTGCGTCCATCCGTAGACGGTGTGTTGTTTGCTACGTTGTCTGGCGCACGTAAATGACCTCTTACAGGACGCGTCCTCCTTCTGCCGTCGGGCTCCCCCCCCCAGGGGGTTTACATTGATGCCCGAGTTGTGATTTATGAGTCTCACTTCCGTCTGGTTTCCCTGTGTGACTAGACCGCGGTTTGTCCGCGCTGCCCGCGTTTCGCTGTCCTAAACACTGATGGTGGGAGTCCCTCGGGCCGAGTGTGGACCCTGGGTCCCTGGGCGAGGCTGCAGCCCGGGCGAGTCTCATCAGAGCCACCACGTTGTCCCGCGTCGGCGGCCGGTTCGCTCCTGCACCTGCAGCTCCTGGGTGCTCTCTGGGCGCCCTCGTCTGTCCACGCCCCTGTCATCCCCAGGGTCGCCTGGGGCTCATCACCTTGAACCCCTCCCCCAGTCTTATGGACCAGAAACCATACTTTGTTGTTTCAGTTTGGATTTTTCTGATTATTGGTGACCATCTCTTCATGTTTTTATGGACAGTTCAGATTTTACTCTCTAAATTGCCTATTTCTATCCTTTGCCTGTTTTTCTCTTGGATTATATATTTTTCTTATAGATTTGTAGATGGTTTTAATATATTCTAGGTATTAGTCCTGTGTTCATTACATGCGTTACCGATCTCTGCTTTAGACTCTGGCCTGTCTGTGGAGTTTATCGGGTCTTCCTGGGGAAAGGAAGCTGCCGTGCGCTGTAGTTAATTTAAGTGTATCAGCATTATTCTTAAGAGAGGCTTCTCCTCCCTGACTTCGTCCTTTCTCCTGTACTTTCTTCTAAAACCTTTCAAGTTTTCCTGTCACATTTCTGTCTTCATTTCATTTAAATTTAGGTGATGCTGAGTGTGAGGCGAGGCCCGTGTTTTGTTTTGTCCCCGTGGACCCCGGCCGCTGGGAGCTGTGCTGGGCACTGCGTCAGGACGGGGGTGTGGGGGGGACCTCTGGGGATCCGCCCCCTCCCGCCCCCACCTGGTGGTGCTTCTCCGGAGCTGTCGGGCTGGTTTGGGATTGTACTCACGAGTTTAGGATCAGCCTGTTTCAATCCACAGAAAGATCTGCTTGGATTTTAATTGAATTTGCATTTGAAATGCTGGACTACTTAGGGGAGAATTGACATCTTCACTGTGTTCTTTCCATTCTTGAAAACAACTTACTCAGATCTTCTTTCATGTCCTTTAAAATACCTTTGAATATTTTCTGTGATTCTTACGCATCCTTTGTTAGATTTCTTCCTAAGTGCCTCATAGTTTTTGTTGTTGATGCAGCCAGGATATTTTTCTCTTATATTTTCTGTAGTTATTTTGATACATGGGAATGATACTGATTTTCATATTTTTTCTTTCATCCAGAAACTCTCTTCCTCGTTTAATTATGTGTAGATTCTCTTGGATTTTCTATGTCGAAAACATCATCTCATTTTCAACCAAAGACCGTTTTATTTTCCCGCTGCCAGTTGAACGTTGTGGATGGATGGAGGTTTTGAGAAATGACAGTTAAATATTTGCATCTTAGAAAAAACACGTTTGGTAGCCCCATGGGGTGACTGGAGACAAAGAAGGGGTTGGTCAGGAGATGCCGTTATCATGGTCACGGGGTACTGCACGTCTGCCCCGGGCGGTTGGGGCAGGCAGTCAGGGCTGGGGTCCGAGGGACCGGGAAGGAGCACCGTGGGAGGTGAGCCTGGGCTTCAGCCATGGCCTGTGGGTCCGTGTGGGAGTCACAGGGCGAGGAGTGACTTCGGCAGCAAAATGCCTCTGTGTTTATGATTTGGGAAAGATGTTATTAGGGCTCAAAGCCGACGGCCAAGAAAGAATTCTTGAGACATCTTCGGTGCAAAAAGGTGATTTTATTAAAGCACAGGGTCAGGACCTGTGGGCAGAAAGAGAGGCACTGGGGTCATGAGGAGTGGCCCATTATATACTTTAAAGTTGGGAGGGGGTTAGGGATAGCGTAAGTCTCTAAGGAATTTGGAAGTGAGGTTTCCAGGACCCTGAGGGGGCTAGCTGTTGTTGGGAAAAGGTCATTTATTACTGTCTAATAAAACCTGAGTCGTGAGACCCTTCAGATGTATATAGGTGAGTCATATGCTTGGGGGATGATTGCCATATATCTTGGAGGGTTTAGAGATAAAGGAAGTTTCCAAAGGAATTTCTATACATTAAAGTAGACTTACAGGATTGGGGGGTGGGGGTCAGACTAGAATTGCCTTTTGCCCTTAGCAAAGTATTAATGATGCAGTTTTGGAATATAGGTGAGGTTCAGTGGGGTGGAGTCGGGAGCCGATGACCAAGAAAGAATTCTTGAGGTGTCTTTGCTGCATAATGGTGGTTTATTACAGCACGGGGACAGGACCCATGGGCAGAAAAAGCTGCTGCCCTGTGGTCTTGAGGAGTGGCCTGTTACATACTCAGGTGAGGACAAAGGGGGTGTCCAGAAGGACTGTCATATGCTAAAGAAGACTCTCAGGATATTGGAGACCTGGTTATTGTCAAGCCAAGGCTATTTCCCCCTCTAGTGAGGCACTAACATGAAGACAATTGGGAGTTTCCTGGAGGAATGTTACATTCCTCCTCTCACATGTCCTTGTCAATGGGCTTCAGGTTCAAAAGAAATTCAATTTTATTTACATTTCCTTCTGCCTAAACCTCCCTCAATTTCATGTAGGGGAGGATGATGTTAGGGCTTCAGGAAACTGAGTTATGGGTCTTTTGGAAGTTAGGCTATTGATGAGAAAGCTTCTTTCTTGTAAATCACTAGGACACTTGTAAACCGAGGGAGACTCCTGTCCTGCAGGACTGTGATCTCTATCAGTTAACCGTTTGTTTTTCCTTTAGGGCAGCCAGCCAGGACTGCCTGAGGAACGTCACATATATCCCAAAGTGTGTGTGTGGGGGGGCGGTAGGGTGTCAGCTTCCGCTTTGTCCTCAGCTTGCCTGCTGTTCCCTCATCATTACCATCGGGGCAGCTGAGCTCCTAGAGGAAGGCCACTCTGCCTGAAGGACTTGTCAGTGGGCTCTAGGTGGTAAGGAAATTTAGTAATTTTTCTTCTGCCTTTGTTTCCCACACCATTTACAGGCTGGCTTAGATGTCTGGAGCTTATCTGTCTGTGGAAATCCTTGTCACCCGCTTGAGTAGCCTTTCCCTCTGTTTGTCCTTCTGAAATGCCCTACAGATAAGTGTCCCCCTGGGGCAGTGCCCGCAGCGACCTGGAGGCTGGAGAACGGGCTGGATGCGATGGGTGCGGAGATCGTTCCGGAAAAAGCCCCGTCTGTTCCAGACCACAGCACCGGCTTCCCGGCAGATCCACTGGCCCTGGCGAGAGGCGGAGTGGCGGCAGGGAGGCCCACGGCCAGGAGCGCGGTGCTCGGGAAGGAGGAGGCCCGGGCGCCGGCGAGGCTGCCTCAGGTACGGAGCGCCTCCTTCCACCGCCCGTGTCCGTGGTCATCGGCTGGTCGTGGTGCCGCCAGAGTCCCGAGCCCACCGTCCAGACGCAGCTGACTTAGCTTGGCTCTGGGTAGTTTTTGCCTTTTTAACCAAAAATAACAGTTTTTAATACTGCTCCCAGGACTGGGTGTCTCTCTTGTCCTGGTTTGGTGAGATCCACTTGAATTTGAAACCACGGTCCTAATCGGGCAGGCTTTTCTAAAATTCCGTTTCTTCTGCTTCTGTTTTGGAAGTGGGAGATTGGAGAGGATGAAGATTCGCTTCCTCCTGAGGATAAATATTGATAAATAACTAATCACTCGGCATGGAAGGGCATCACAGGGTCAGGGCTCTCCGTGTGTTTGGAGGCCGGCTGGCTTGAAGCTACAGTGTAATTTAAGCTTCTGTTTAGTGTAACTGAAGTGGAGAACTGGCTGGAAGACTGCCTCCCAGTCTAAACATCCTTAATGTGGTTACTGCCGCCGGCCGGGCCTGAGTATCGTCAGGGGGCCCCGGGGACTGATAGGTCCTGGCTTGGATCAGCCCCTTGGGGCGTCATCGGGCAGGCAGGACTGGGCCTGTCTGCATGTAGCCGGCGCTCTTGCGCAGAGACAGCTGCACGCTCCTCCTCCATGAGCTCATTCAGCCTCCGGAAACACAGGAAGAAATTGGCTCCCAGTTTATAGATGAGGTTAGGGTAAACCAAGAATGTCATGTGATTTCTCTTTTTTTTTTTCCTTTCACTAGGAAAAAACATAAAAATAAATATATATACATACGTATGAAAGGATGGCAAATACAGGGCATCCAGCTTCACCCCTCCCCTGACCCCCATCCCCTCCCTGGGGTGGGAGTACAGCACGTACGCTCAGTGTGGGCACGCTCAGTGTGAGGCACGTTCAGGCACGCTCAATGTGAGTGTGGAAACGCTCAGTGTGGGCACGCTCAGTGTGAGGTACGCTCAGTGTGGAAACGCTCAGTGTGGGCACACTCAGTGTGAGGTACGCTCTGTGGGCACGCTCAGTGTGGGCACGCTCAGTGTGAGGTATGCTCTGTGGGCACGCTCAGTGTGAGGTACGCTCAGTGTGGGCACGCTCAGTGTGAGGTACGCTCAATGTGAGCTATGTTCAGTGTGGAAATGCTCAGTGCGAGGTACGCTCAGTGTGAGGTACACTCGGTGTGAGGTATACTCAGTGTGAGGTACATTCAGTCTGGGCACGCTCAGTCTGGGCACGCTCAGCGTGAGGCGCACCTGCCCCCAGGTTTTGCCACAGTGCTTTCCACGCAGGTTTCTGGTGTAGCATGGGGACTCCCGAAGCTTCCATCGGCCAGAGGTTAAAGCGAGCTTCTTTGATTCCCATCTGGCTTTATAGTTCGTATTGATCTCTTGCAGGGACTCCACAAAGCTGAAAGAAGTAGACCAACCCAGTCCCAGAGCAGAAGCCGATTGCAGCGCACAACAGTGTCCTCCAGACTGAAAACGAACCAGCAGCCTGTGAGAGACAACAGGGCCCCTTGGGTGCCTCCGAACCCCACGTCCCCACCAGCATCTCCTAAGTGGTACGTGGTGGGGTTTGTGCTCTGCAGGACAGAGGGTCCCCTATCGCTTAGGGCTAATAAAGCAGCAGCCTTCATTCCCACTAAGAACAGAAGCTTGTTTGGGTGAGAAATACGGGAGAATGTTTGTCTAGAAGCCTGTTGGTGTCTTTCTCCTTCCGACTGGGGGTGGGGAACCTCCCGTGGGCTGCCCCGACCTGCTGTGGGCATGTGGTCCTATGTGGGGCTCACAGGCTTGCCCCCACCTGTCTTCACACAGTGGATTCTAGTGGCCTGAGGCCAGGAGCTGTGCCTTCTTCATCGCTGAGTGTCCAGTGGCTGGCATGGGGCCTCTGCCCTGACGGATCTTGGCGGACATTCAGTAAATCTGTGCTGAATGGATGAATATTTAAAAATAATCCTAATCTCAAGACAAGATTTTGAATTATAAAACCATGCAGATCTCACTGTCGCAGGGGACAGTGAGGATAATGCTGACATTACCATCTGTCTCCACGTTACTGCACGCAGTCATGAGGCCCTGTTCCACAGAGCTAGGGGGAGGCAGGTCCTCCAGGGGCCGCAGGGGCCAGTCAGGTGGAGGTAGTCTCTGGGGAATTGCATAAGAAAAAGGGCTGTTCGTTTACCATGGGGCAGGGGTTGTTGAGAGCACAGTGGAAGGGACCAGGATCAGGCCAGCAGAAAGCAGGAGCGTGGGGAGGAGGGCCAGCAAGAAGATAAGGGGTCCAAGGGCCCCACCTTTACCAAGGCTGGCAGGTGACAAGGGAGCAGCCTGGTGGGCTGGGCTCCCCCTAAGGCTTGAACGATGCTGTGTGAATGGACGTGCTTGCTCGTCAACCCCTCAAGAGTCGAAGAAGCAACGTCTCGAGAATTTAATGTCTTGCTTATATAGCAGAGCTGGATCTAAAATCAGGCCTGATTTCCTGATGTGCTTTTTTGTGTTCATTTGCTCTAAATTCTGTATTTTTTTTTATTTTTAAAGATTTTATTTATTTGACAGAGAGAGACAGCGAGAGAGGCAACCCAAGCAGGGGGAGTAGAAGAGGGAGAAGCAGGCTTCCCGCTGAGTAGGGAGCCCGATGCGGGGCTCGATCCCAGGACCCTGGGGTCATGACCTGAGCCAAAGGCAGATGCTTAACGACTGAGCCTCCTAGGAGCCCTAAATTCTGTATTTTTATGTGTGTGTTAGTATAAAGACTTGAATTCAGTTGGAAGCTCATGAAAACACGCATTGGTGGACGTTTCCACTGCAAGCCCACAAGCCCATGGGCTGTCTTGAGGGCATGTGCAGAGGGTGAGAGGGCTTCTTGAAGACATTGCAATATTAAAGTAATTAGTGACCTGAAGCTATGTGTCGGTTCTTTTTCGTTGAAAACAGGGATGTGTGTGTGGAGCAGAGAAAACATGTCCGTGGGCACTGAGCCTGCTCCCTGGGGGTGCTCACTCTCCTTTGCACCTGCTCCCACTCAGGCCCCTGCTGTAGATCACCGCTGACTCCCCGGGAGCCTGTGGGTATGGAGGGCGCGGAGGGCGCGGTCCCAAAGCTGTGCTTTCCTGCGTTTTGCAGTGCTGCCTGGCTGAAGGTGAAGCCAAGCCCCAAAGATGCCACAAAAGAACAGTCGCTCCAGCAGGACAAGGCTCAGGAGGAGAGTCCGTTGAGGGGAGCTGTGGTGCAGGAAGCAGTCAGGTTTGTGCTGCTATTTTTCAAATCTTTGAGAAAAAAAGGGCGCAGCCGGGTTCTGGAGTGGACTCTCCTCACGTGCGTACCACGAATAAAGCCAGTTACGTAAAGCGTCAGCCACCGGCTCTGCTGTCGGACGGCCCAGTGCAGACGGCGAGCCCCTTTCACGCCCTTCACTCAACATGATGTGTGTCCATTGTCCACTGGTTGCTTGTTTTGTGTGTGGTGCAGCAGTGAGCTCTATGGAGAGTTCTAGAAACAGGGCCGAAAGAATCCCGGCCCCCGTGACTTAGAGTCGCAGGAAGGGCCTGCTACGACTGATCTGAGGCAGAGCTGGAGGGTGAAGAATGGAGGGCTGGAAGGGGACGGGCTGCTTCCTGCTGCAGAGAGCTGGGCTTCGTGGGCCCAGGAACAGGCTCGAATCGGGGGTGAGGTGAGAACATCCCGGAGGGAGCTCTGCATTTGTGTGGCCGAGGTTGTTCTTGCATTGTGGGAAAGCAAGAATGAGTGTGGGCTGTTGTGTAAGTGGATGCTAGTCACGCATCCTAAACTGAAGGACTCAGAGCCCCCCGAGCTCCGAGGTTGTGCAGAGTTAGTGTTTCCTTTCTGGTCTTATGTGCCTGTGCCCTCCTTCTAAACTCGAAGCTCCAGCAGCAGCTTTATTTTATGGTTGAACAGGAAATCCTAAGAACAGCGATGGTTGTCTTTCTTGAGAATACTCATGGGCGGTTTTGGTGGCTGTCCATGCCACCTGGGAGTGCGTCAGCACCGCGCCCACGTGAGGAGCTCCAGCGGTGGAGGTGGTGTCGTCCGTGGAGCCCAGCCCGGCGCCCCGACCCTGACCCTGGCGTGGCTGTGGGGACGGCGGCCTGGGGGGCGAGGCGGGTGGTCTGAGTCTGTTTACTGTCCACCAGGCTCGCTTGGCTTGACGCTGAAGCTTGTAAAACCTTGAAGGAGCTGCAAGAACTGAAAGCTGAGGGCTCGGACGAGACGCAGAGGCAGAGGTGAGCCCCCGTGTCCCAGGTGGGAGAGCGGCGGCCACTTCCCGGGTCGGGGGGCTGTGTGCACCTGGGCAGCCCCCGCGGAGCGCACGGACAGTGTCTTCGGCACCGTTCCCGAGGCTCGCTGCGCTCGCTGCCGGCTCTGGCAGGACGGAGGGACTGCAGGAGTGGGTAGAAGCTGGACTGGAGGGGGGCTTCGCTTCTGAGCGGGAGTCGCCTGCTGCAGCTGGTCTGGGCACTTGGACCCCGGACCTCGTCGGCCTGGCCTCGCCAGATGAACGCGTGCCCGCGGGCTCGTAGGCAGTAGCTTTGCTACGAAGTATTCCTTTTGTGGAGTTAGATACTGAACGGACGTCGGCGGATTGGGGGAGCTGAGAGGTCGGCCTTGCGTCCCCTTGTGCTGCCCCCCCCCCCGGTGCTCTGCTCTGGGCGGGAGGAGGTGGACGTGTGTCTGGTCACGCGGGTGAGTGTGCAGGTACTTGGCCTCAGGGTTGACTCGAATGTAGAGTTACCGCCCGGCCGCACGCTTGAAGTCTGAGGTGGTGTTGGCAGTCTGATGCCGACTCTGATTGGAACTCGCCCTGCGGTCATCCACACGTGTGTTCTGTCACCCATCACGGCAGACGCTCGTTCCCTGGCTGGGAGGGCTCTGGCCCGCGCGCGACAGGCCCCGATTTCTTTCCTCTGTAGTTAAGGTCTCAAGCTACACAATCACAGGGCCATCCAGCTGGTGCAGTCGGTTGAGCGTCTGACTCTTGGTTTCGGCTCAGGTCGTGGTCTCTGGGTCCTGGGATGAAGGCCGCGTCGGGCTTCTTGCTCAATGAGGACTCTGCCTGAGATGCTCTCTCCCTCGGCCCCTCCCCCACCCACACACACGGTCTCTCTCAGGTAAATAAATCTTAACTACGCAATCGCAGAGCCTTAGGGCCGGAAGGGTCTTACTCCCCTGCTGGCGCTCCCAGGCCCTCCGGCCCACCTCACAAGGTAACTGCCCAGCATGGTTCCCTGGTGAGGCATCCATTCCCATTCCTCTGGCTGCTGGCCTTTAGGAGGAGCCCTGAGACCCCCACCCACTGTCCCTCGGCCAGATAGCAAGACGGTAGCCCGCCGTGACCTGTCATCCCTTTGGGTGGTCCTACGTGATAAATGCATGCATAGAGCCCAGAATACTACAAAAGGAACGTCCATGCGCCAGCATCTCTAATCAGGGAATGGGCCCTCACCGCATGTCCCTCCTCGGTCCCTCCTCCGTCACCCGCTCCTCCCCCAGAGGGAACCACTGTCCCGACTCCTCCGTTCATCTTCTTATCGCCCCCACCCATAAATCTGCCCCCTACGGACGTGTCCCTGACGGTTTGCTGACACAGGCCGGGTCACGGGCAAGTCCTCGTGCAGGGGCGGGGGGGGGCACGTGGATGTGTGCCGGGTCCCGTGGACTTGCGGCGGCGACGTGGTTGGGGCGGTGCCCCGTGTTCAGTGTCTGTTCCCCGACTTCGCTGACATTTGCCGGTGTCTGTCTGCTAATTCTAGCCACTCGGGTGAGAGCGTCGTGGTGCTTCGTGGTTTTCATTTGCGTGTCCTTGCAGTCGACTGAGGATGTGCAGTGTCTGTCGTGTTGATGTCTGAGGCTGTTTAGCGTGTTCTGGGCATGAGCTCACGTCAGGCGTGGAGCAGCTGGGGCCTGTGTGGGAGCTTCCTAGCGGAGTCTCGCGACCAAGAAGTTGTTTCGAGTTTTGACTAAGATCAGTTTATCGACGTTTTATCTGACGGTGGGTCTCGTTCTGTGACTGGTCTCAGAAGTCCTGGCCAACGCTGGGGCCCCAGAGAGGGTCTGTGCTCTCTCCTAAGCGGTCTGCTCCTGCGGCCGTATTCTCACGTCTGCGGTCCATCCTGAGCCAGTTTCTGTGCCGGGCACCAGCTGCGGCTCCGTGTGTGGATTTCCTCCCAGAGACGTGCCGTTCCAGCGCCATCCGCTGGGAGGGCTGCTGGGCCTGAGCTTTACTCCGGGGTGTGGCTACACTGCTCGCGACATTGTTAGTCCTTCCCTCGGGGCGGGTCAGAGCGTCCAGGGCAGAGTGGTGTGGTCTCGCGCCCGGACGGTGAGCATCAGGCTGCCAGCGTCCCGGGAGCGGCCAGCCTGCCTGCGGGTCCACAGGGCTCCAGGAGAGGAGTGACCAGACCTCTCTGAGTTGGAGAGGGGCCCCAGGGTCTAGCTTCTCTGACGTCACCAGGCTCCTGTCTCCCACATTTAGGCCGCCCCCGGCCCCCACGCGCCTGGTCCCACCAGCCGTGTGCCGTGAAGTCAGCAGGGCACGCGCGTGGCCTCTCCGCTTTCCCCGTGACCGGCCTAGGATTCAGCTTGGTCCGCTCAGCGCCGTTGCTTACCACGCTGTCCTGTTTTCAGCACCATTTTCCCCTCGTCTCTGGGTTTGTGTCTGGCTCCATTAAAGCGGAGTTTGGAAAGGGAACAAAATTAGTTTGATTGGTTCAGTCTTCTGTCCTCTAGTGGTTTAAAGGCAGCCATAATTCTTTGGAAACGTCCTGCGAACCTAACATACCCACTGAGACGTTCGGAGGCGCCCTCAGCGGGTCCTGAGCGGGGGTGGTGCGGCACCCAGGTGCTCGCTGGAAACGCCGCGTCACGGCCTCCTGTGGGTCTGCTCTTTAACAAGAGCCCTGGAATGTCACGGGGCCGCCAAGATTAGAGAAACTCTGTGGCTTTATACGCGTTTGCTTTTCCTCCACTTGGAGTAGTACCTGAATATACAAAATAGGGTATTTTCTTGCTTTTGATTTTAATTTTGGTTTTATTTCTACATAGTGTCTCGGACACCCAGTTAGCAGACAAGGTCGAGAAGGTGGTCCTGGAGCGTTTGAAGCCTCTCCTGGTCAAGGCCCAGGTAATCCAGTCACTTGCCTTTGGAAGTGTTGGAATAAAAGGAGGCCCTTCGTGAGGCCTCGTGTCCACCTGGCGGCTGGGGGCTGCCGTGCCGAGCCGCGCTGTGTGGTCGGGTGCGGCACTGCCCGGCCCCTCTGGGGCCACTGATGGGTCTTCAGTGCACATGAGGGACCAACACAAGGGAAGAGAGAGAAAGGGGAGATTTTATTTGGGGAATGAGTTTAGGCTCCAGCTTCCATTGTTAATGAACTAGATCTGTTGGTGATGTCAGCGTTCCATTAGCTGCCTCTGCACAGGTCCTGGGCTCTCCCACCTCCGTGCTCTGGACTGATTGGCACTATTTCCCGAGGGTGAGCGCCTGTGCACGGATGTCCCTCTCTCTTCCTCGAGGAGGAGCGGGGAATGTGCAGTGTCACCAGCAGGCGCCACCCTCCCGTGGGCGGTTAGCTGGAAATAGTCTCGTCTTTGTGGACATTGAGGCCACGGGGATATCCTAATCTTACGTGGAACGAACGATGTTCTGGGTCCCTGAGCGGCCACTGAAGTCTGTAGCTCTGGTGGAAGGAGCGTGTGCTCATTATGAGGGTCCCGGACATGTCAGGAGCAGAGAACCATCCGCCCCCTCGTTTCATTGGGGAGGGAGCTGGAACAGATGTGGGGTGATTGCATAAAGACACACAGCTACTCGGACCGTGTTTCCAAAGGGGACAGAAAGCCAAGATCAACACGCGGCCTTTGTTTTCACGAACACACGGGCTGGGAATTGCTGCAGAGCCTGACGTAGCTGAAGCCGATGAGCGGCTCTGTGCACAAGTTAATCTCGTAACAGTTTGTACCAACGTGGGTTATAGGTTTTGATAATTCATGGATCATGCTTGTCTGTTTTAGCAGAGAGTCAACTCTTCTCTGGAAGCAGATCCTCAGCTGAGGGACCGGCCGTCAGCAGACACGGCGACCGCCCAGCCCACGGAGGAGGTGCGTGCGTGGTGGCGTTCCTGCGGACGCCGCTGTCCTGTCGTGAGAGCGTGCTGGGTGGTGAGGGAATGACACGGGTTCCTGTGAGCGCGGGGGACCCTGCTCAGGAAGGGGAAGTGACAGTTCCTCTTGGCTTGTTGACATTTACGACGGAACTCTCTGGAGCCACAGGGGTCTGTGCGGCTCTGTCCTCTCCCGAGCACGGCCCTGAGTGCGGGCGGCCTGAGGCCGGAGAGCAGCCGTCCTCTCGTCCTGCCACGCGGCCTGGCTTTGCTCACGACGGGCCCGATGCTCACTGTTCGGCAGGCACGTTTTGAGTGCCGGACAGTGACCAGACCCTGGCCTAGCAGACAGGAAACGGTAAGATGTGAGAAGCACGAGAGCACGTGTCGTGGTTGGGCGCCCTTGCACGTCCCCCTGGAGGACTTGTGTCCGGCGTGTGTGGGGACGATCCTGTCCCGCCGGGGCTCGGGCTGTGGGTGGGAGCTGCAGGCCGGCACACTGAGACTGCCGGGTAGGAAAGCAGCTGTTTGTGCTCAGAGCAAGCATGGGGCCGAGCCGGCGTGCAGGGTCAGGGTGAGAGGTAGCGGGACGAAGCTACACCAGCCCGGTGACGTAGGATTTGGAGAGCGTGTCCCCACTCTGCGGATCGGGCAGGTGCCTGGCTGCAGCGCAGGTGCGTGGTCTTCGTGGCTGTGACTTCACTGCACCAGCATCTCGTGGCGGAGTCGCGGGTGAGGAGGCTCCTGAGGCTGGAAGCTGAGAGCCTGCCCGGAGCGCACGCAGACCCACGTGCCTCGTGCAGCCCGGCCTCCAGGCGATCCTTCCCTCCTGGCAGAGCGTCTCAGCCGGGGCAGTGTCCCCGAGTGACCGTCAGGGCCGTCAGCAGAGTCCACGTGTTGAGGGCTACCAGCCTCACACGTGAGAATCAGTCTCTGGGCGCTGGGTGGTCTTGAGGAGAGTGAGTGAGAAGGAAAGCAGCTCTGTCAGCAGCTAGCGTCCGGGGGTAGATGTGGGCGTCACCGTGGAGGTCCCCAGGTGGCACGTGAAGAGGGTGTGTGTGTAAATAACTGAATAAAAATGAACAGGGAGAGAGACTCACTGAAGTCGGCATGGTGACGTAGAGAGAAGCGTTTTCTGTGTTAACTTGTAAAATTCTCAGAAGCCCCGTCTCTAGAAGGGAGGAGACGTTTGTGGCCTTCACACATGGAGTACAGCTGTCGACGGGTTCACTTGCCGACACGACTGTCTCTGCCGTCAGGAAGGGGTACTGCATCTTCGTCTGGCCATGCGCTCAGCACCTGAAATGGAGCTTTCCAGAATGCTCCAGTTTTTTCTAAGTTGAAAGTTATATATGCACATGGCTAAAAATTCCAATAATTCAGCAAAAGTATGATATAAAAGTTAAACCATCCTGTGAAGGAGCTCCGTAGGCTGTCGGTACTGGCTTCTTTCTTTATACACCGGTGAGCTCCGTATCACTGTGTCGAGAGCTTCCTTGTCTTTTCCAAGGGCGCATGGTATTCCTGATGTTCCGGTCTCTAGATGAAAAATCTGACCCGTGCAAATACATCTGCATTAACTACACCCATGTTCCTGGGTTCCTCTGCTCTAGATTTTTTTGTAACTCTGTTGTCTGAATATTCGGCTGATATTTACTTAACTTATGGTTGGGCATTTCTTCATATCTTTATTGGCCATTAATATATATATTTTTTCTGATCCGTTAGAAGGATTTTGAAATTGCTGTGGCGGGAACTGTTCACGGCATGTCCCACGTGCACGTGCTCACGGAGCCCTTCCAGCTCTGAGACGGGACTGTTCCCGTCTCCCTGACGGGGGTGAGAGCAAGGCGCAGGGGTCGTGCGCGCTGCCGAAAGGCGCAGCAGAGCCAGGACCCCGTGTCCCACAAATGGCTCCTTCCAGAGCCTGAGGCCGTCACATCCCGCGGACATTCCTCGCAGAGCATCTTTCAGAGTAGATTATAGACCTATCTTAGAATCAGAAGAACTGGAGCGTGTGTAAAATCGCTTTGCAAACTGTAAAGTGCTTTGTGAACATAAGGAATACGAGGTCAAGAGAAGCTAGTAAAGCTCTCTCGGGTTAAGGTATTAAGTGTCGAGTGAAGACAGAGAATGAGGAGGCTCGTGATGTCACGAATAGAACCACACGAGAACAGACCTGTCGTCTGGGAGCCGACCCTGAGCTGGCGGGCTCTTTCTCTGGGCGCACCAGGAGGACGCTGGCCTTGCCAGCCGGCAGGGGCTTACGGTCGGCTAGCTGGTTCGTGGCCGCGTCTGAGCAGCTCATGGCAGCTGTGCCCGTGGGGCTGCTTTGGACTCACTGCTGCGGGAGGGGGGATGGTGCGCGGATCGCCCGGGGCTGCTCTCCGTCTTCAGGTCTTTCATTGCCTCTCCGCTCCTCCCTTGCTTCGCAGGCTGTGGCTGTGGACCGTGCGCCCCGCAGCCTTCGCCAGCTGGGGGACTGTTTGGAAGACGCCACTCACGGGCCCTGGGCCACGACCCGCCGTAGGGTCTCGGAGTTGGAAGCCTCCGCTCCTGTGGGGGACGGCAGGGACAGCCCGTATCTGGAGACTCTGATGCTGCGGGTAGAGGAGATGGAGGTGAGGTTTGGGGCCGCCCCCCCACGCCTCTGCAGCCCGGGCGTCCATCCCAGCCCGACTGCAGCCAGTGCAGGGCCTCGCGAGAGTCACTTGCCCTCCCTAAAAGTCAGGGGTCTTTGAGGATAAAAGGAGGTGTGAGATGTCGGCACCGTACGGGACGTGGAGCTCAGGAGGTGAGGTCATTGGTTGGTGATGGGAACAGCCCTGGGACCAGAGGCGGGACCAGCGACTTCTCCACCCACCCCGGCATGGGGTCCCCGCAAATCGCAGACCATCCTCATTGTTACTTGCCACGATACCACTTTAGGACGCTTTTGTGCTACGAGTGTAGACCTCCCGGCGGGACCCAGCCTGGGCCCTGGACTGTCCAGAGCAGGGACCTGAGGCATAATGAGGGAGTGAGCGGTGCGGCCACGGTCGCCGGAGCTGGGCTGGGGCGCCAGGTCTCCTGACCCCCACCCCAGCCGGTCCCGTCGAAGTGCACCATGACTGAGTCTCTGTCTGGATTTGCTGCTAAGTAGAAACATAGGGAAGACCGTCTTTTGTTGGTTTTTGAAAACGTAAAGATGTCGTTCGCCCCAGTGCTGGCATGGTCCCCTTCCCGGGGGTAACCGTCTGGGCCTGCGGCGTCCAGGGTGGCCGGCTGTAGCCTCGCGGGGCGATTCAAACGTCAATTCAGATGGAGCCCACGGCTCACATTTGAAGTGGTCAGTGGTCAGTGGCACACGGAGCAGGTCCCTCGTCACGGCAGGTTCTCGTGGGCAGTGCTGGCCTCCGTTAGACAGGTTAGATGAATTGCTTCATTTAATTTTAGACTTGGCCTCGTAAACGGCCTCACTTCCTGTTTCTGGCGGAGCGCCCGCGTCACGTGGGTGAACTGTTCTGGTGTGAACGAAACTGCTCTCTTCTCATAGATTAAACTTTTTTTTTTCTTTAAAGAAATACCAGGAGACAGTTCGCCAAAGATACAATAAAATTGACTATGCTGATCCTCATCTTTGGATGCAGGAAGGGAAGACGGGTGAGTGTCCCCCCCATGCGCTCCCCCCACATTTATTCTGTAGCTCCAGACGTACGGCGAAGTTGCAGACCTTTGGTGGTGGACACACACCCGCGTCCTGCCAGTCCTCCTGTGTCTGGGCGCGTCTCAGAGGAAGCGCGGGTGTGGGCGTGCGTGACCCCGAGCCTTGTGGCCTGTGTACCCGCAGCTAGAGTGTCCTGTTTCTCTGTGGCTCTTTTTCCTTTTGAGATAAAATGTACATGTAATAAAAAGCACAGGTATTAATTGTGTCCTTAGGTGGGTTTTGACAAATGGAGACACAGTGGGGTTCCCGTGTGCGGACATGCCTCTGATTCATCCACCTGCCTGTGGATCCACACTCGGTTCTGTCCAGTTTGGGGCTATTAGGAATCGGTGTGCTGTGAGCACGTTCATGTGTGGTCTTGTGTGGACGTAAGTCTTTATTTCTCTTGGATAAACACCTGAGCAGACTTGCCAGGTCCCAGGACAGGTGTGTGTGCAACTTTGTAGAAAACTGCCAAGCCTTTCCCCAGGGCGGCTGGTGGTCTGTGATTGTCCCCGTGGGATGGGTGTGGACTGATGTCTCATCGTGGTTTAAATTTCATTTCCTTGCTGAATGATGATGTTTGGAACATTTTTATGTGATTATTAGCCAGTCGTGTGTCTGTCTTCATGAGGCATCCAGATATTTTGTAGATTTTTAAAAATTGGGTTGTCTTTCAGTTTTGAATCACAGGGGTTCTTTGTGTGAACGTTCTGAGACAAGTTCTTTGTCAAATACGTACATTGTCCGGCTTTACTGAGATGTGATCCACGCTCCGTAGACTCACCCTTCAGAGCGCACAGCTCAGTGGTTTCTCGTGTTTGCAGAGCCGTCTGACTCCAGAGCGCGTTCATCCCCTAAAAAGCCCTGTGCGTGCGGCAGCACCCCCCACAGCCCCGCCCGGCCCCCACAGCCCCGAGTCTCCTCGGACGGGTGTTTGCCAGTATTTCCCCCTATTTTCTCAGATGTAGTTGTCACAGGAAGACATTTCTTGCTTCAAAACGTCTAACACCAATTTTTTCTTTTTCTTTTTTGACCTAAGAAACCTTTGCCTACCCCCAAATTGAGAGGGGGTGTCCTGTTTTCTTCTAGAAGCTGTATGAGTTTAGCCGTTGTGTGTGGGGCTGCGGTCCATCTCGAGGGAAAGTGGGCCTGTGACGTGAGGTGGAGGTGCGGGTCCGTGTTCTTTTTTTTTTTTAATGGTTTTTTTTTTTTTTTTTATTCATGAAAGTCAGAGAGAGAGAGAGAGAGAGAGAGAGGCAGAGGCAGAGGGAGAAGCAGGCTCCCCGCCTAGCAGGGAGCCCGATGCGGGACTCGATCCCAGGACCCTAGGATCACGACCTGAGCCGAAGGCAGACGCTTAACCCATCTGAGCCACCCAGGCACCCGCGGGTCCGTGTTCTGTTCTCCTAACGGACAGCCCTCTGTTCTGCGGCCGTCTCTACAGCACACGTGCCCTTCTGTCCCCCTTCTGCAGACGGACACAGGTGCCGGGCTCCTGTCACAGCTGCAGCTGGAGTGTCACTCATCCGTGGTGGCCTCGTGGCCGTGGGCGCGGAGCGTCGGGGTGCGGGAGGCCTGCCACCGAGCCGTGTCACGTACTGCTCTTTTAAAATAGGGGTGCAGGGTACCATCTTGGGGAAGGCGCTGGCCAGGCCACATCCTGACAGAAAGATGAGCCGCTACGCACAGTGCTGTCTCGTATCTTCTGTGATTCTCAAGCGCCTGCCCTCTGCTCCGTGGCTGTGTCTGCCCTCCAGCCATCACCGTGACCTCACACAGCCACGGAGCCACTGCCTGTCCCGCTCTGGAGCTCGGCTCCTTCCTCCCTCCCTGGCCTGCGCGCTCCCGTGGACGCCTGTCGTGTCAGGGTCCCTGGTGCACGGATCTCATCTCCCAGCTAAGCCACAGATTTGAGGCCAGACTCTCCTCTTCCGTGCGGGCCACTGCGTATTCGTGAGTCCGTGGCATCCGGTGTCTGTTGGCGTGGGAGCAGAGGGGGCGCCGAGGGCGGCTCACTCCGTGGACGGTTTGGCTCCTGGCCGCGGGGCGGGGCTGCACTGTGCGGAAGCTGGTCTTCCCCAGGACTCCGTGTGGTTGTTTCAAGGACAGTGTAGTTACTCGTCACCGCCGATGAGTGTGCGAGGCTGGGTGTGCCCCGGCCAGGAGCGCAGTGGAGCCCGAGAGGGACACCTGCAGGCTTGGGGAGTCCCAGGAGGAACCCAGTTTCTGTCGCTCTGGTTGTGTGCTCGTTGTAGGACAGAACCACACTGAGCGTCTAATCCCGCTCTTGTCCTCCCCTCGTGCAGAGTGCACAGCTGTTCTCGGGGTTTTGACAAAGGCTGATGGGCGTGGCATCTCTAGCACGTGGGAAACTAGAGGCGCATCCGAGGGACTCCCGCTTACCTGAGGGGCACGCGTTTTCTTCCTGTACTTGAAATACACTTAAAATTTTAAATGACCCAAAGCTCACAAGAGCTGTCGAGCCTGTGAGGTCTAGGTAATAAGTTAATGTTTTGACTGTTGTTGCAGATTTTTCCCAGCAGCTAATTAAGTGTTGAGATGTGAATGCTTTTTTCCTTCCCCAGTAATGAAACCGTTTAAAGGTTAAAACACAAACCCACGTGCTCAAGCCTCCTCGAACGGTGGTCCTAACGGGGCCTGCAGAGCCTGGGGCTTCGCACTGACCCCGTCGTGGAGCGTCCTCCGAGCTCCTGAGGCTCTTGTGACTTTAAATTCGCCTTTTCTTTGCAAACCAGAGCATTTTTACATGGCCGGCCACCCCGGTCAGGTTTCAGAGACGGGCCTGGGAAGCACGCCACTCTTCTGTGTGGTCACTGTCTGCCTCTCTTCTAGAGCTCCCAGCAGTAAGTGAAAGGCCTCTTTCTCCTCATCCAATCAGGATCACAAAGACCCCAGCTCGCAAAGACCCAGACGTGAACATCGTGTTGGAAAGACCCCAGAATGGCAAGTGAGTGGCACTGAGACCCGCGTCAGACCCGTGTCTGCACTCTGGCTTGCCTCTGGTGAAGCGTCAGGGCCCTTTGATTCCCACAAGACAGGGCCCGACCTCCCCGAGCTCTCCAGGAAGGCCCCGTGCCATCTCTGCTGGCGGCACCACTGTCCCCTGGCTCGTCTTTCCTGGTGCAGCATCGTGGGGCCCCGGGGCCGTGCCCGTCCTACTGCAGACCTGCTTCGAGCACTCTGGCCTCCGGGACAGGGACTCCCGCCACCCCCTGGGTGGTCAGGGCACAGTGGGGGGTGTTGGGTTCGTTCAGGTGGAAGGAGACCGACCTTCGCCGGTCCGTGCGTCGGGTGGAAGGAACCGCTCAGCCTTGTGTACGGTGATCTGAATGCTCTCCTTTCTTCTTTCTCTCAGTTCCCTGGATGAAAGTATGGGGACTGACGAGGGGCCTGAGAAGAGAGGGGCTCCCCTTGTGCCCCTTCCAGAGGAGAGTCCACAGAAGGAAGGCCGGGTCGCCCTGCGGGTGCCCCCGGGCCTACGGCACAGCATCAGCGACTACTGTAGCCGCTTCGAGAAGTACCTCCGCCTGGTGGCGCACGAGGCCGTGGGTGCCTTCGACCCGTGGCTGATGGCCGAGAGGTCAGTACAGTGTCGTGGCCTCTGCCTGGAAACCAGGTGCCCAGCGTGAGCTCACAGAGGGGCTGCGTTCACATCGCTGGTGTATTTGTTCCGAGCACGAGCTTCCTTCCCTCGTGGGGGTGGAGGGGGTGGTGGCTGCGCTGCGGGAGCGGAGGGGGGAGGCCCCGCCTGCAGACTCGCCCCTCTCCTCCGTCCACTGTTGGCGGTACTTGGACTTGGCGTGAAGCCATAAATGACGGCAAATGGGAGAGCAGGGGCGTTGGAAGCCATCGCGCAGCTAGACGGATGGTAGAAGGCCCAGCCGCTGGGAGTGCTGCGGAGACCAGGGATGAGGGGCGCTGGGCACCCGCGGGTGGAGGTGTGGGTGCGGGTGAGTGGGAAGGTCGGGCGGACTCTGAGAAGCAGGGTAAAGCTTCGAACCAAACAAACCAGAGTGAGCGTCCTCAGGAGTAAAGGACGCAGTCACACCGGGAAATGCGCCCAGGATACCGTGAAAAAGGAGCTTCTGAAGAATGGAAGTAAGTTCTAAGAAATTAAAAGTATCACGGCCAAAGTCACTGGAGAGCTTTAAGAAAAAAGCCAAACCTCTCAGAAGTAGAACAAAGCAAACAGGCAGTAGAAAAACAAGATTTTAAAAATTTGCGGGTTCTAGGAGTCGCAAGTCCAGGAGACGTCACGGAGCCGTGGCTTCAGCAGCCGGAATGGGGGACGTCTGAGGCCGGGTGTGCGGGCAGCCTGCTCTCTGGAGAGGTGGTAGCCGTCCCCCCGGGTTCCCTTCCTACAGGGGCCTGGGCGCCAGTCCGCCACCTGGGGCTGAGACTCTGACACGCTTCCTTTGTGGGGACACAGATGTTGGGCCTGTGGCGGCAGCAGCTGACGGTGGGCGCTGCATCCGTGAGAACAGGGAAGGGAGGGGAGGGAGACTGAAGGAAACGCGGTAGGAAGCACTCCGGAGGCCGGCCACCCGCGGTGAGCGGGTGAGTGAGGAGCGAGGGCACAGACCGTGCAGAGCGCACCTCGGGGCATCAGTATGGAAAGGCGTGTGAGCATCCCATGTGAGGAGCGGGTAACAGAAGGTTCCGGAGAGTCCAGTGGGCCCCTTCAAGAATCAGAAAGAGGAACGGCATGTCGTTTTCAGGAGGACACCACTAGAAGGTGTCAGAGCATCCCCCAAAATCTCCCCTCAAGTTCTGTGCTCAGCTAAGCTGCCCACTGAATGAGAGGGCCGAGTGGAGACATGTTCACGGGCAGTGTCCGGAAATTCGGTTGCCGGGCGGCGTTCCTCACTGAGCTCCTGGGAGGCGTGTGTCACCAGCACAGCGTGGGCGTCCAGGAAAGGAAGACAGGGCTTGGGAAGCGAGACTCCGGCGGGGAAGCCATCTCCACGCGAGGAGCGCTTCAGTGAGCGTAGGGAGCGCCCGGCCCGGTGGAGGGAGGACGGAGGGCCGCGGAGGGACGGCGGGCAGGCGGAAACAGGAAGGAAACAGGTACGGTACTCAGGGCGTCTGGACGCATGGGGGCACCTTTGCATTTGTCTCGTAGTTTGGGGTGGGCGAGTGCCAGGAATGTCGAAAGCACAGTGGGTGATTCTGGTCGTGGTGCCCCCGGGAATCTGGACCACGCGTCCCGCTCACGACAGGCAGAGCGTGTGCTCGACGGCTTCGCAAGCTACTAGCTGACGAAGAGCCGCGGGCTGGGGTCCCCCCGCCGTGGTCAGCCCAGAGGGCACGTGGGCCCTCTTGAGGCCCTTTTCAGACGGAGCCCGGAGCGGGGAGCCCAGGCCTCGCTGCGGTCACCTGTGAACGCTCCTCACGTGTGACTGGGCCCCCGAGGGTGGCACTCCGGGCGTCAGGAAGCAGAGGGGAGGGCAGGGCCTGGGGGCGCTGCACACGGAGCTGGAACCTCAGAGGGACTGTGGCTTCCAGAAGGTCTACAAGACCCGAACAGAAGAGTGAGAAGAAATCCACACATAGGTGCATATTACAGCATTCTTGAAAAGTCAAAGCCAGAAAACGTTAAAATCATTCGGAGGAGGGAAGAACGGGAAGCAGAAAGCTGGAGGCTGGAGGACGCGGCGTCTTCTGAAGGGAAGAGGGAAGAGGGCCGCCGTTCTGGAGCTCGGTGTGTCGCGGACGTAAAAGGGTTCCAGACGAGTGAAGCGAGGACTTTGTCACCGGCCGCTTCGCCGTGGGAAATGGCGAACGGGCGATTCTCAGGCAGAGCAGGAGTGGTGCCAGGGGAGGGGTCAGCACGTGGGGGACTGTGCAGTGGCGGGGGTGCGCGTGCTCATGATGACACCCGCCAGCATCACGGCAGGAGGAGTGCGAACTGCCGAGCCTCTGGGCTCGTCTGGGGAGACGGTAAGAATGTCCTTGGTCAGGCTCGACGTCGGCGTGCCCACAGAAACGCAGGATGGCCGGTAACACGGGAGCGGAATGTGCAGCGTCCAGGGTAGCAGCGAGGAGAAAGGGTCATAGAAACCCACGGAATCTAGAGACAGGAGGAAGAGCAAATGGGCAACAAGAAGATACTCTGTTTTATTGGCAGGAGCTCCGATGTATCAGAGTTACATTAAACGTTTGCCTCGCCCGCGTGACTCTGCCCGTGGGACCCGTGTCCGTCCCTCCAAACTGGCGAGGTCAGGGGAACCCCCCACCCCGGAAACGCAAACCTCACGGTATTCCCGTCAGTAACGATCTCGGGAAACGGGCAGATGGCGACGCGTCCGAGGAGCTTTGAACATGGCGTGTGCGCCCTCGGTAGAGACGGGAGAACAGTGGACACGCCTTAGTTTCCGCTCTGTGGGCATCTCGCACGGTGGCCCGGGCTTGACGGCTGCTTTGGCCTGTTGTAGGGTCGAGAGGTTAGTGCGTGCGTCCGCGCACCTGACGGGGAGGCCAGAGCGAGTCGTCCGCTGAGCTGGGGAGTTTGCAGCCCTCGTGGATAAGGGGTGCACGTGGTATGTGTCCGTGTGTCCGTCTGGCCCATCTGCTGAGAAGGCCTCCACGCTGCGGCCCCAGGAGCACAGGGCACACTGGCTCCCGAGCGCCATTCTCCCCTCGGGGATACGGCCGGACGGGGGGCTGGGAGCGGGCACGACGGCCCAACCATGACGCCGAGTCAGGAAGGAGGGGTCGGAGGACCAGGGGGCAGTCGAGGGGACCCAGGAGTGGTGGGGGGATGGGCGCTGGCGGCCCGTGTGGGGTGCAAGTATCAGAGGATGAGTATCTGCACAAATGACCAGGAGCCGATTACAGACAGGGATGCCCGGAGTCTGCGAGGCCGAGCCGCTGGCAGTGGGGGAGGGAGGGCGGGGCGAGTGCGTGTCCGTCCGGCAGGGAGAGCGCTTCCCCACCGCCGTCTGACAGGAGCTGGGGCCATGCCGCGGGGGACAGGGGAGCCAGGGAGCCGGCCGGATGCACTGAGGGACGAGCGTCCCTCCTGTGGCCTGAGTGACCGCGAAGAAACCTCACACAAGCCCACATTGAGGGACGTTCCACAAATAAAGGCCTCCTTGCTCTTTTGGAAAATGTCAAGGTCGCGAAAGGCCGAGGGACGCCCGCAGACTGGCGGGGGGTCCGGAGTGGCGGGCGGCGGATCCCGCCCCAGAATGGACACCGTGTGGACCCTTGGCAGACGTGAGCACGTGTCCCGTCAGTGGCAGCGTTGGGGGTCCCTGTGTCCGAGGAGGTACCCTGGGGGGGCGCTGCGCGCAGAGCGTGGACGCGGGGCCCGGGTCCGGGAAAGCGGGGCCTCTTGGATTCGCCTGTGAGGCTCGGGGCTGCCCGCCGGGTGAGTCCTGGCTCCCGTGGCCGTACGCGTGCAGCCGTGTTGTTTGTCTTCCAGCTTCTCCGACGAGCTGGTAGACGAGGCTCTGGGGGCCGTGGCTGCGGAGCTGGAGGACGCGTGTGAGGACTATGCAGAAGCCGTGTTCACCTCGGAGTTCCTGGAGGCCGCGACCTGAAGGCGCTCCCTCCGCGGCCGGCCTCCTCCCCGGGGCCCCGGGCGGTCTTGAGCCTGGCTGTCCCTCTGTGCCGCCGGGGTGCTCCCACGGGGAGGGGGCCCCTGTGCATCTTCTTGTCGTGGCGATGGTTCTGGGGTTGATGACGGAGGGCAAGCTGTTTCCCGGGGCCTGGGAATCGTGAATTATGACAATATAATAGTTTCTCAGTATGTAATTTTCCTACTGAGATCCTGTGCTCCTTCGGCTGCTGAGTCTGGTGATGCGAGCGTTTGGAGAGGCGCCAGCCGGTGTCTCTCCCTCGAGGGCCCACGTTGCTGCCTGAGCTCCCGTCACCCCGAGCTCGCTGCCGCCGGGACAGGAGCCCGCCTGCCCTCAGCGTGCTGCCAGCCAGTCCTCCACCCCTGCCGTCCTCCGTGCGCATCGCGGTCCGCAGCCTGTTCTCGCCCCGGCACACGTATCTTGATGTGCACACGGTGTCAGGGCGCGGGGGCCATCGGAGGCCGTCGGGAGGGTCCTGAGCTGGCGTCCCTGTGTGCGGGGCCGGCGCTTCCACGCCTGCGGACCCAGGGGAGCCCGGGCACGGGGAGAGGACCGGCCTGGATGCGGGAAGCCCTCCGGGGCCCCCGAGACAGGAGGACACGTAAGAGCCACAGTCGCGTGATCCTCTCGTCCCCGCCAAGCTGTGTTTACCGAGAAGAGCCTCTGATTTTTCAGAAAAAGGAAAGGAATATGCATAAATGTAAGGCCACTTCCTGGAAGAAGCTTCCCTCCGTCGGCTGGCCTGCGCTTGGCGGAGGGGCCGCGAAGGGAGCGACGCGAGGCCCCCGTGGATAATGTGAATCCTCGTGACACGTGTGGTGTTGCGTCTGGACTTCCCTCTGCGGTGCGTGTTTGAGGTGACCGCGTGAGCCGCTCGTCACACCAACGCGTGCACAGCTGGGTCGTGTGTCTTGTTGATGTTCTGCCTAATTTCACGCGGCCTTGGGATCAAGAAGGCTCCGGGGTTAAAGGTCTTTGTCGTGCGGGAGACGCGCGTGCAGCTGAGGCGGCGGCGGCGGTAGCTGGAGTTCGTGTGGTTTGTACTGTGCTGATTCCTTAAATAAACTCAGGATTTTACAGTATGTGCGTGTCTGTCCACGGTAACTCACGCCACCTTCTTCCCCACAGACAGAAATGTGGTTTACAGGACCCCCCACGAACACCTTTAGATCTGCTCTGGGCATGGGGTTACTTGCTACGCGTCACCCCCGGAAAGAAACGGTAATAAACCGCGTGTCAAGCGCACGCGCCGCGCACCCGCCTCTGGTCTGTTTGCTCCCGAGGGCGAGGCCCCCGCCTCTCGTGTACTGGGTGCTCGGTGGGCTCTTCTGCATTCGTGCAAGAAGGGAGGCCCCGCTTCCCCGGGATGGGTCTCGTATGGGGGCAGGGGCCCCATCCCGTCTCTTCGGGGCCTGGGGTCCGAGGCGCTGGTGCCCTGGGAATGCCGAGTCGGTCAGAGAAGTGCCGCGTGCGGCTGCCGACGGCACCCTCGCTTCTCCCTCTGCCGGCAGCTCTGTGGGCCTGGAGGGAAGGTGATGGGCGGCCTTCCTTCCTCCCTGCAGGTGAGGGGCTGAAGGAGGAGGAAGGGGTCTCTGAAGCCCTCAGGGCCAGTGGGACAGGAAGGGCCTCGGGACGGGGTCAGCGAGTTTCCGGCTTTTCTGGGCTCCAGAGACGCAGCCGAAAGGCAGTGAGCTGCAGGTGGGTCACCTTCCCGGGGCCGTGGCGGCCTGCGGGCTCCAGAGGGGAGACGTGGGATCCTCTCAGAGTTGGGCTGCAGGGCTTCGTCCAGACCTGGGGAGCATTACTGAGCCCAGTGAACCCCGGCCTCCTCCCACCCCCAGCCCACCCCCTTCTGCCCCTCCAGGCACTCCCAGGCCTACCCAGGAACTTCCCCTCCCCCTCCTCCTCCCTGCAGCCCCCTCCCACACTTCCTGGCTCTTCTGTCAGGCCTGGCGGGTGCTGGGCCGCAGAGCCACAGGTCGGGTTACTGCCCGAGAAGCCCCCGCCCTGCTGGGTGGGACCCTCAGGCCCAGAGGTCCCGGTCTCCCTGCCTGGCCACTTGAAGAAGGGAGAAGTCAGGGGGAGGGTCCCCTGAGCCTGGGCTGACGGCCCAGCCAGCCCTCGAGGACATCTGTTCTGGGGTGGCTCTGGAGGCCTGAGGCCAAGGCGGGGGAGGGGAGGCAGCCGCCCTCAACCCGCTTCCCCACCTGCTGAGTGCCTGTCTCCACCCTGCCTAGTGTGCTAGCAGGGACGGGTCAGGTGGGGGTGGGGGTGGGGGCCAAGAGGTGAGGTCCCATGTGACCTCCACGCCTCGGTTTCCCCATCTGTGACATGGGTTATTGGAGGATTGAGGGAAGTAAGCCATGCAAGCGTCTCCTTGTGGGGCTGGTCTCCTGGTCTCTGTCCCCAGGGGCTCTCCCGCCTGCGACCCCGAGCCCAGCACTTAGCACCTCCGGCTGGTCTTCCAGCCGCCGCAGACGGACGTCCCCTGTGGCCGCTGGATGGTGCTCCCGCGAGCTGCCGGGACTTTCCGAGCCGGGCCACATCCTGAGGCAGGAGAGGAAATACCGCTAGTCCCAATGTGTGCACGAGGCATCAGGGTGGCGGAACCAGTCTGCCTGGGGTCTCAGGGACACGTTGGCAGAACCACACTCGGTGTGGCCTGTGTTCTGTAACCGTCTGTCTGTCCGTCGAGCAGGCGATGCTGGGATGGTCTACGGACCGTAGCAGACGCTCCCGTGAACACAGCCTCCATCTTTAAGTATTGATGGTGGTCCTGCCCCACGCCAGGCACCCTGCTCCGTTCTGGGCTCACGGAGAGGACGAGGACACGCGCCCTAGCCTCCCGACAGCCCCGCGCCCCGTCCCCTGCCCCCCTGCTGGGGCTGGACCCAGCACCCACCCACAGAGCAGCCGTCCGCCGCTGAGTGCCACCGCGCTCTGGGCACCTTGTTGCTCACGCGAACACTGAGGCAGAGACTGGGAACCCCTTCACGGGTGGGGTGGGGACTAGGCAGCCGAAGGTGACCGTCCACAGTGCGTGCAGTGGCCCACGGGGCCCTGGTGTCGGCCAGGCTCCTCCCACAGCCGGCAGCCAGCGCCCACGCTGCACGGGCGCCCCGCGACCTCGCCTCCTGCGCCGGGCTGCTGCTGAGCTGGACGTGCCGGTGCGGGGGCTTGCCCCACCGTGGCCCCGTGGCCTCCGTGACACCCCCATCCCCAGCCCTGGTTTCCTCCTCGCCTCGCTTTCAGGCAGCGCCCCCACCTGGTGACACGCTATGCGGCAGGAGCCCTGGCCCCACGGTGTTGGGCAACTGCCCAGGGGCCCTGGGGCCGCTCCCTGGTCTGTAACAAGCCCATCCTGACCTAACCTTGGGCTCTGAGCAGCCAGGTCTCTGTCACATGCCCCCTGCGGCCACGTGGATGGACCAGGGGAAAGGGTGGCTTCCCAGAGGGGAATTGAGGCCCCGCTACCTGAGCCGTGGGACCAGATGGCAGCCAGGGCAAAGCTGCCTGTGGGCGCCTCCAAAAGCCCAAGTTTTCCGAGACTGGGCAGTTCGTGCAAGGTTCGCTGCCGTCCACAGAGACGCAGGGACAGTGGAGGCCGTCCCTCCTCCGGAGGCCTGAGCACGGAGTCGAGAGAGGAGAACAGGAGCTGTGGTTGCGGCTGAGGGGCTCACTCCTTCCCAAGCCAGGGCCGCTGTGGCCTTCACGGAGGAGGCAGCTTTGGGAATCAGACCTTGACAGACGGGTGGGGCTGGGGCGGGGGAAGAAGGGGACAGCGCGGCAAGGCCCCCCAAGGAGGGCAGGCCACACGGTGAATGTAGTGTGATTAGGTGCAGGTGACTGAGCAGGACGACCCCACCCCCACGGTCACCTCGGCACTAGCGCGGCCCCAGACACACTGTTCCCTGGCCGCGTCCACCCTCCCTGGGAAGCGTGATCCGCCCCAGCCTCAGCCTTGCTCCAGCATCCCGCTCCTTCCTCCGTGTCTACGCAGGGGAGCCCCTGCCATGCGCCCGGCCGCATGTGGTCCACCCTCTCGAAACCCAGCCGGCGAACGGCGTGCAAGGGCGCAGGCGTGGATCAGGATCGCCGCCCCAACAGTGAGCGGGGCCCGGAGGGGACCTCGAGGCTCGCGGGACGGCACATCCTGAGGCCGAGCCTGCGACAGGCTGAGGGCCCCACGGGCACCCTCTTGGTGGCCGGCTCCGTCCTTGGCGGCCTCCTTGCCGTGTCAGCTCTGGGTGATGGACTGTGCAGAGCCTCCTGGGGGTCAGAAGGAACTCCCAGAGGCACAGCCCGCGGAGCAGGGGCGCCTCCCGAGGACAGTCGAGGCCTTTCCATCAGCGTGGATCCCGTTGTCCTTGCCTCTGGAGAGAGACGAGGCCCGAGGCCCCGGCGCAGAGCAGCGCTATAGCCGTGTGGCCCATGGCCCATGTGGCAGGACGCCATCTCTCGGGGGGCACTGTGCAGTCTGCCAGTGTTTGAGTGAACTCACAGTCGCTCTCAGCTTCAGGCGGGAACACGCCCCAGACTCCCCGCGCTGACTCCAGGGCCTGTCCCCGCCGCACAAGCAGACTCACCAGTGGAGAAGGTCTTGTTCTTTTGAAGCGTTGAGACCCCTCAGAAAATCAGGTAAAAACTGGGCTTTTTCTCAGAAAACACCTGCACACAGGTACGTACATACAGACACGCACGTGTGCACACATAACGTACACATACACGTCTGCATGTGGATGCACGCACATGCACCCACACATGGACACACAGGCATGCACACGTGCACACACGTACACCGTGCTCACACGCACACGCTCACACACGTACGCGCACGGGTGCCGTTTCCGGGGCTCACAATCCCTGGACCCAGGCAGGCAGGAAGCCCAGTTACGGAAGGCCGCCTCCCCATAGCGTCCCTGGCAGGTCTGTGCGCCTAGCAGGGCCCCGCCCGCACGCCGAGGTTCACTGCAGGAGCCAGGGGGCTTTTGTTAACTTTTACTTACTTCCTACGGCTCCAAGCGAAGTCTGAACTCCGACGATCACAGGTGTTCTGTTCCCCGAGTATGAAACATCAGGACGTGGAGACCCTTAAACCATGTCGGCGGCGGCCCGTGTGGAGCAGCAGTGCGCGAGGACCCCACCGCCCCCCTGACGGTTCCTGCGGGCCGCGCACACCACCCTATGCGCGCCCGAGTGCCCTGCACAGGTGACCCAGACTGCGCACTGTCCGGAAGGCCTCAGGCCTGAGCTCTGGGCCTCGCGGAGTCCCCGGCCTCTAAGTAATTTGGATTCACGATGCAGCTTCCCCTCAAAAGCCTGCAGCCCCGTCCTTACGCGCCTCCGGCTCCCACCCCAGTGAGCAGTGCGGAGATGGGGTCCTTTAGAGCCCACCCAGCGGTGCGGGCGTCCGTGGTGAAGGTGGGGCCGGCAGGCAAGTCTGCTCCTGGTGTTGGCCCCTGAGCGGCCCGGCTTCCTGTCTGCTCCCTGGGCCCGTGTGCGCAGCCTCCTCAGGTCTCAGACCCTGGTAAACTCCGCCTGTGCTAGAGAGCTGGAGCGCGCGCCTGGGGCCACAAGAAGGGCTGCGTGCGTGCTCTGTGCGCCTCGTGCGCGCCGTGGGTCCGCTCCGCGTGCGTGCTGCCCGTG